>NC_140590.1:403834316-404346316 GCF_964204655.1 Triturus cristatus | reverse complement strand
GAGAGAGAGAGAGACGGGAAGAGAGAGAGAGAGAGAGAGAGAGAGAGACGGGGAGGAGGGAGAGAGAGACGGGAGAGAGAGAGAGAGAGAGACGGGGAGAGAGAGAGAGAGAGAGAGAGAGGGGAGAGAGAGAGAGAGACGGGGAGAGAGAGAGAGAGACGGGGAGAGAGAGAGAGAGACGGAGAGAGAGAGAGAGACGGGGAGAGAGAGAGAGAGACGGGGAGAGAGAGAGAGAGACGGGGAGAGAGAGAGAGAGACGGAGAGAGAGAGACGGGGAGAGAGAGAGAGAGAGACGGGGAGAGGGAGAGAGAAGACGGGAGAGAGAGAGAGAGACGGGGAGAGAGAGAGAGAGACGGGGGAGAGAGAGAGAGAAGAGAGAGAGAGAGACGGGGAGAGAGAGAGAGAGAGAGAGAGAGAGAGAGACGGGGAGGGGAGAGAGAGAGAGAGAGAGAGAGACGGGGAGGGAAGAGAGAGAGAGACGGGAGGGAGAGAGAGAGAGACGGGGGAGAGAGAGGAGAGAGAGAGACGAGGGAGAGAGAGAGAGAGGAGAGAGACGGGGAGGGGGAGAGAGACGGGGAGGGAGAGAGGAGGAGAGAGACGGAGGGAGAGAGGGGGAGAGAGACGAGGGGAGAGAGACGGGGAGGAGAGAGGGGGAGAGAGAGAGAGACGGGGAGGGAGAGAGAGAGAGAGAGAGAGACGAGGGAGAGGAGAGAGAGAGAGAGAGAGAGAGAGAGACGGGGAGGGAGAGAGAGAGAGAGAGAGAGAGAGAGAGAGAGACGGGGAGGGAGAGAGAGAGAGAGAGAGAGAGACGGAGAGAGAGAGAGAGAGAGAGAGAGAGAGAGACGGGGAGGGAGAGAGAGAGAGAGAGAGAGAGACGGGGAGGGAGAGAGAGAGAGAGAGAGAGACGGGGAGGGAGAGAGAGAGAGAGAGAGACGGGGAGGGAGAGAGAGAGAGAGAGAGACGGGGAGAGAGAGAGAAGAGAGACGGGGAGGAGAGAGAGAGAGAGAGAGAGAGACGGGGAGGGAGAGAGAGAGAGAGAGAGACGGGGAGGGAGAGGAAGAGAGAGAGACGGGGAGGGAGGGAGAGAGAGACGGGGAGGGAGGAGAGAGAGACGGGGAGGGAGAGAGGGGGAGAGAAGGGGAGGGAGAGAGGGGAGAGAGAAGGGGAGAGAGGGGGAGAGAGACGGGGAGGAGAGACGGGGAGAGGGAGAGAGACGGGGAGAAAGAGACGGGGGGAGAGGGAGAGAGACGGGGAGAAAGAGACGGGGGAGAGGGAGAGAGACGGGGAGAAAGAGACGGGGGGAGAGGGAGAGAGAGACGGGAGAGAGGGGAGAGGGAGAGAGAGACAGGGGAAGGGAGAGAGAGACAGGGGGAGAGGGAGAGAGAGACAGGGGGAGAGGGAGAGAGAGACAGGGGGAGAGGGAGAGAGAGACAGGGGGAGAGGGAGAGAGAGACAGGGGGAGAGGGAGAGAGAGACAGGGGGAGAGGGGGAGAGAGACAGGGGGAGAGGGGGAGAGAGACAGGGGGAGAGGGAGAGACAGAGACAGGGGGAGAGGGAGAGACAGAGACAGGGGAGAGGGAGAGAGAGAGACAGGGGGGAGAGGGAGAGACAGAGACAGGGGGAGAGGGAGAGAGAGAGACAGGGGGAGGGAGAGAGAGAGAGACAGGGGGAGGGAGAGAGAGACAGGGGGAGGGAGGGAGAGAGAGACAGGGGGAGGGAGAGAGAGAGACAGGGGGAGGGAGAGAGAGAGAGACAGGGGGAGGGAGAGAGAGAGAGACGGGGGAGGGAGAGAGAGAGAGACAGGGGGAGGGAGAGAGAGAGAGACAGGGGGAGGGAGAGAGAGAGACAGGGGGAGGGAGAGAGAGAGAGAGAGAGAGACAGGGGAGGAGGAGAGAGAGAGACAGGGGGAGGGAGAGAGAGAGAGACAGGGGAGGGAGAGAGAGAGACAGGGGGAGGGAGAGAGAGACAGGGGGAGGGAGAGAGAGAGAGACAGGGGGAGGGAGAGAGAGAGAGACAGGGGAGGAGGAGAGAGAGAGACAGGGGGAGGGAGAGAGAGACGGGGAGGGAGAGAGAGAGAGAGACGGGGAGGGGGAGAGAGAGACGGACGGGGAGGGAGAGAGAGAGAGAGACGGGGAGGGAGAGAGGAGAGAGACGGGGAGGGAGAGAGAGAGAGAGACGGGGAGGGAGAGAGACGGGGAGGGAGAGAGACGGGGAGGGAGAGAGACGGGGAGGGAGAGAGACGGGGAGGGAGAGAGACGGGGAGGGAGAGAGACGGGGAGGGAGAGAGACGGGGAGGGAGAGAGACGGGGAGGGAGAGAGACGGGGAGGGAGAGAGACGGGGAGGGAGAGAGACGGGGAGGGAGAGAGACGGGGAGGGAGAGAGACGGGGAGGGAGAGAGACGGGGAGGGTGAGAGACGGGGGAGGGTGAGAGAGAGAGAGAGAGGAGAGAGAGAGAGAGAGGTGTGTATGCCAGGTCTGGTGGCTCAGTGGACGAAGGCGTCTGCTGCAGGGACCTGTGTTCAACCTCATGGTCACAATTTTTTTTGTGCTTTAGCCCTGCCCCATCCCCTCTGTCCCCGCCCCACCGGTGCGTCCCACGGCCACAAACCACACTGTAAATTTGGCCCCCGAGAGAAATTATGTGAGTACCCATGCGCTAGAGCAACAGTGATCGTCGCTGTGCCTCTGTCACTGAGGTCACATGAACCTTGAGCAGGTTAGGGCGATGCGAACGGTGTGACTGATGCAGATTGGGGTGTATATAATCTCCCTACTTCCACGGATAAAGTAATTTCACAGTTACACGCACATACACTCACCATACACTAGGGCCCATTTTACTAACATACACTCAAATACTCTACTAACATTGAACCTGTGGAAAGAAAACTCCTAAACTTAAACCCCACACCCACACCGAGGTCAATAAGACCTAGCTATTGCAATTGTCATGATCTAAACAATCTATACATCAATAATCAAATAGAGTACTCAATAATTGACAAGAAATAATCACCAACACCGTATTAAAGTTACGATTCTTTATCTAAAGTTAGTCAAAAGAAATTAATCAGAATAAATCATTTTGTCATAATTACCTATTCTAGCTAAATGTCAGAATGGGTCATCAGGACAAGTCTCTCGGTAGAAATCTCCCAAGTCACCGTCTTCACAGCATCGATCCTCACCAACGCAGGTTTGGGAAGAAAGTAAAACCGCAATGGAATGGAACCCTCTCTGGTCTAATATATTTATAATAATTCAAACAAAGGAAAGAAACATTTAATTTCCTCTTCATCCGCCAAACCGCTGAGCAGAGCGAGAAGGAAAGGATGTAGCATCGCTACATTTTGAAAAATCTCCGCTCAGAAAAAGTCACAAAAATAAAAAGACAGAACAGGAACTAAGTCTACAAATGTTTCTTCTCAACTTCCACATATTTCCTCTGGTGAGCTCACAGCTTAGAGTCTTTCTTTAAAGCTCCTTTGTTTTCCAAGGCTGCTGTCCAGTGCATCTGGAAACATGCCCAAATCTGCTGCTGTCCTCACGGAAAGTTTTAACCAGGCAAGGACTGTGGACAGATGACTCGCGTCCATATTCAGCAAGGCCTTTTCCATCACAAATTCTCACTCGTAACCAGGCTTCAAAAGTCAGCCATCTTTTAGTAGGCCACAATAGGCCACAATAGACCATCTTAATTAAAAGAGACAAAACAACGTCACCACAGCATAATGATTAAACAGTGTTAACCCCACTAATACCCTTATGTGTATGCAATTATCTAGCTTTAGCAACACAGAAAAGCATTAATTCAAAAGCGTTTCGTGCTTAAAAATAAACAGCACTCAGCAACGTTTATTTAATAAAACATGCACATTGTCAATAGCAACATATAAGCATTTCCCTCGTGTCGTTTTTTCTCTTGTTAATACATACGTATTGATTAATAAAAAAAAACATTTACACAAAACAAATAATTAATAATTAAAATTAGTACTTTTATTTTTACCACGTTTAGACAACTGAAGCTTCAAAACCCAATGAATTTTTCAACAGAAAACTCTGCTCCAGCAATCCCCCCTTTGGTGATTTTTATCACCAAATAATCCACACAAAAAAAAAAAATATTTAGTGAAAATTTAGTCCCATTTTAGGAGAAATTTGAAATGTCTTTTTCCTCCTTACACAACACTACACACCAGACACTCTTTCATCATCCCTCTTTGTTTCTAAGTAGACACTCTCCCTCAATTCTTCTAATTCAATTTCTTGTGGTTCTCTTCAACTTTTTATTTCTCTTTTCATTGTTTCTTTTAATTAACTTCTTTCTCCCTCCCCTGTTTTTACAACACACACACACCAATCTCAATATCAATAAAGCAATAATTATACAAGTTAAAGGAAACAATATCTTACCTATAATAGTACTACCTATTTTTGCAATAAAACTCTTAACAGCTATCACCTTATTAGCTATTTTAGTCCAGATACTTTCAGCTTCAAGTGGTACCAATTCTTCATGCAAATCAGTAATATTTTTGATATAGACCTTCAGGTCTTTGCTTTCATCTGGAATGTAAGTGCAACAATGTTGAACTTTCAGCATTCCACAAACTCCACCCTCCTTAGCCAATAATATATCAAGAGCAAGTCTATTTTGCATAGACATAGCACGTACGGCAATTAATTCCGTATTCACCAAAAGAAACCCTCCAGCGGTATTTGTCGATAAGCGATCCACCACTGTCGACAGTTTCCGAATCCCATTAGCATTTAAAGAAATTCCCACTGCTGGAATTAAAGCTCCAAAAATGTCACCCACAATTTCAGACCAAGTTTCCCTCTTGAAGCGCATTAGTAAATTAATATGTTCTACATCTTCTATTCTATCTATATGAAAAATCTTTGGAAAAACCAGGCCCACATAACACGTGCCATACCAATGGTCAGGCAACTTGTAATAAGCCTTGTTCCCACAAACATAATACACTCTTGGAAAAATTGTATCTTCTCCACCTCTGAAACCCCATCCTGTTGCAATGAAGTATGTATCATGACATTCACTAGTCCCAACAAATATGCATCATATTGGGATTTCCCTCTTGTAATGCACAGCTTACCCTTCTGTGGTGCATCTAAAGCTAAAGTTGGACTAGCTCCATTTCTCAATTCTTTTCCCATCTCAATGTCCCAAATTGTCTCACTCACTTTATGTTTCCCTGCCTTTTCATGCATGCTCAATCTCCTCTCCTCCACCATGTTCAGGAAAGCTTTCTCCTCTTCTTCCAAACTACAAGTTAAATTATTCTTAAAAATGTAATCTAATGTTAATTCTTCTTTTTCAATAAAAATCTCACCAAAAATGTTAGCTTCTTTAGCTGGATTCAGCTCTTTGTTCATTGGCAAGTGCCCAAAAATACTATCTTTGTTAGACATCTTATAATCTATTTTCCCTAACAAATAAAAAACACTACTTAATACACTACAAGAAATTCCATACGTAGCTGTTAAATGGTGATAAGTAACACCCTCTGAAACGGATGCAGGTAATTGCATACAAACGTAGCAATCCCTTACTTCCATTGTTTTCACATATTCGCATAACAATTTTGAAAAAACATTACTAGAAAAATCATTAATTGACCTATCTTTATGCATGTAAGTATTACTAATTCTAGTTGGAACTACTTTTTGCGAATTCTTCTCTACATTTGTCTCATTCTCAGTATGTATTCCAAATGTACCTATTGAAACTCTAAATGTAACTAATAAAGCTAAAATACCCCATAGTAGCATTAATAATCCAGTACAGCAGCAGCACATTCTACACCATCTTTTTAAGAAGGCACATCTACTTTGATTATTCTCTGTTAGCCATTTTACTACTTTGACCTTGTCTTTTGACTTAGCCTCTACTACTCCACTACTGTAATTTCTCAAACTTTGGATTACTTCAGACAGCTGAGTTTCAGACTTTCTCCTTTTCACTTTCTCCAAGTGATTTCTTCAATTCACTCAATTTGGATATTCATCACTTTTCACTCCTTCTTCTTCAGCAACATCAAACTGTATTAGATCATCAACAACATCCTGTGCATCTGACTCTTCTCCAATATCAGTTAGGATAACTTTTAAGATTCCAACAGATTCTTCCTTTTCCTCAACCACTTTTCTCAAGATCCCCTCCGGATTATCTCGAGTCACTGTTTCTTCTTTTCCTTCTTCAGACAGTGCCACATAAGACCATTCCGGTGATCTGTACTTTTGGTTGGGTCTTCTAATTCTCTTTATTTCCTCAGGTTCTCTTGACTCCTTTTGTTCCTTCCTTTTTACTTCATTTTGACTCGATACTTCATTCACTTGTTCAGCTTTCGATGTATTTCCTCTTATCAGTCTGTATCTCAGCCTCTTTACTCTGTTGTTAGGCCAAAAATCTCCTCTTATGACCTTTTTCGGTCTTATCTCCGTATTATTTCTTTCTCCAATCCAAGTTCTCTTTCTCAGAACTCGACCCTTTGATTTTTCACTTTCACTTTCATCCGATTCTGTTTCAAATGCCTCTTGTTCTTCAGCAGTTTTCTTTCGCTCCACAGTCCTTTTCACCACTCTTTGAGACTTCCCTACTTCTTTCCCTCCTCGGGTCTCCGACACGCAATCTTCTTGCTGTCTACTTGTCCCTTCACCTAGCTTATTAGAAGTGTTCCCTACACCTCCTCGGGGGTCTTCCGCAATCTGTCCCTCTCTATCTTCCTCTGACCCTACTTCTTCAGAAATAATCTCAAGTGGTTCTTCAATCTCCTCCTCTTCTGATTCAGGAGTAATTTCTGTGGAACTGCTCTTTTCTTTTCTTTTTCCTCCACTGCTTTTTGGAACTTCAGGCTCTCTCTCAGAATCAGATCTCCTTTCTGAGTTTCTCAATGGTTCTCTTGAACTTGTAGGAAAAGCTTCTTTCCCTGAACCTTGATCCTTTCTCACTGGTTCTGGGTCTTCATCATCACTGGAATCTGACTCTTCAAAATACTCTCTACCAGTCCCATCCTTTGGGTTTGGAACTCTGAGTATGACTCGCATGCACCCAGTTTTTCACACCAGCACACTTCACTGCAGTCGTCGTAGTTAGAATGACTTGTCTTGGTCTTCCCCACCTTGGAACCAAGCAATTTCTTCTTCTGTGCACCTTAATCCTCACCCAGTCCCCTGGACTCAGATCATGAGCTTGCTTCTTCTCAAGCGTAGTAGCTTCTTCTCCAATCTGGTGAAACACAGAATGAACTGCGTCAGCCAGGCCTTTACAGTAATTCAAAATCATGTCATCAGTTATTGTCATCAACTTATTGACAGGTACATATGCATGTCGCATTGCACGTCCCATGATTATCTCGTGCGGACTTAAACCAGTAGTTCTATCTGGAGTAGATCTAATAGTCATTAGCACTAGAGGCAAAACATCAGGCCATTTCATGCCAGTGGCTAAGCACATCTTACCAATCCTGTTCTTGATTGTGCCGTTTATCTGCTCAACAACACCAGAAGCCTCTGGTCTGTATGCACAATGTAGCTTCTGCTGTATGCTTAATGCTTCACAAATCAAACTCATGAGTTCATTATAGAAGTGTCCACCTCTATCAGACTCAATCGTTACTGGAAATCCGTACCTAGGAATCAACTCTCTTAACAGTAACTTTGCCACTGTTACTCCATCATTTCTCCTAGTCGGATAGGCCTCAACCCATCTTGAAAACAAACAGACTACAACTAGTACATATCTCAGTCTGTTCACTTGGGGCATTTCAATGAAATCAATCTGCATTCTTGTAAAAGGACCTCCTTCTCTGCCTATTGTTCCCAGACTCACCACTGTCTTCTTCCCAGTGTTAAATTGCTGGCCAATCAAACATCTTTGACAGATACTCTCTGCAATTGTCCTGAACTTTGCATTGTACCAGGTTTGTTTGAAGGACCTAATCATCGCATCCCTCCCCAAATGTCCCTGTCCATGATACATCCTTGCCATTGCTGACAGCATGGAGTTGGGCATTACTGGTCTGCCATCTCTATAGACCCAAACATGGTCTGTCTCTCTCGGGGCACAACCTGCCTTAATCCAATCTTTCTTTTCTTCTTCCTCTGCCTCATCCTGCAACTGTTTCACCTCATCCCATGTCTCTAAGACATTAGTAAACATCACAGAACAAAAAGACATTTCACTCTCTCGTTCCCGATTAATAGATTGATTATTTCTTGCACAGTATTGTGCAATGTCGTTAGCGTATCTGTTTCCAACTGTCACAAAATCGTCTCCTACTCCATGGGCAGCACATTTCACAACTGCTAGTTCTTTAGGCAGCTGTATCGCCTCAAGCAATTTCCCAATCACTTCAGCATTCTTTATTGGAGTCCCACTCGACGTCAAGAAACCTCTTTGTAGCCAAAGTTGGCCAAAGTCATGCACAACTCCAAATCCATACTGACTATCAGTCATCGCAGTCGTTCTCAAATCTTTCCCAATTTCACAAGCTTTTGTCAATGCAATTATTTCAGCAACTTGCGCAGATTTCACTCCTTTCAATGATGATGCTTCCATTACTTCTGAAACCTTACACACTGCATATGCTGCACACAGCACACCCTCATCATTCCTCAGGCATGATCCATCCACAAACAACACATGATCACTCTCATGCAAGGGAAGATCCCTTATGTCTGGTCTCGGTTTTGTACAGTAATCAAGCACATCCAAACAATTGTGATCATCTTCTGTTTTCACACCCACATTTTCAATATCCGGCAACAATGTCGCTGGATTCACATTCACACATCTCTCAAGAGTCACATTTGATGCTCCCAGAATGACTTTTTCATATTTAGTCAACCGACTATGTGACATGTACTGAGTTCTGCTTCTTGTCAAAAGAATTGCCACATTATGAGGTACGAATACCCTTACAGGATATCCCATTATGATTCCCTCACTCTGTTCTAGGCTTCTGCATGTTGCAGCCACAGATTTCAGACAACCTGGTAAACCCACAGCTACAGGGTCAAGTGTCGATGAGAAGTACGCAATAGGCCTTCTCAGTAATCCATGCTTCTGAATTAACACTGAAAGTGCACATCCATTTCTCTCACTGCAGTACAATTCAAACTCCTTTTCATAATCATGCATACCCAAAGCAGGGGCTTCACACATTCTGCTTTTCAGCTCTTCGAATGCTGCCATTTGTTCTCCATCTAGTTCCAATGGGTCTGTCATCTCACTTTTAGTCAGCTTAATCAGTGGCTTTGCTATCAGCGAAAAATTAATTATCCACTGACGACAATAACCCACCATTCCCAGGAACATTCTCACTTCCCTCTGGGTCTTTGGGGCTTTCATTTCCCTGATAATTTTGATCCTGTCATCAGTCACTTTTCTCAGACCTTTCTCAATATTGTGTCCAAGATAATGCACCTCTTTCTTGCAGAACTGCAATTTGGCTGGAGATACTTTTAACCCTCCATCTGCCAGATGATTCAGTAAAGCTATAGTATCTACTTCACAAGCTTCACGTGTCTTTGATGCCACAAGTAGGTCATCGATATACTGCACTAGTACTGAGTTTTCAGGCATGATCAAACTCTCCAATGACTTTTTCAATAACTGATTGAATATTGAAGGACTCTCTGTATACCCCTGTGGGATACGACACCATGCTAAAATACGCTGGCCAAATCTAAATGCAAAAATCGGCTGGCTGTCATGATGCAATGGAATTGAAAAGAAAGCATGACACAAATCAATCACTGTATACCACTCAGCATCATGTGGAATCTGATACAAAATCACTGATGGATTTGGCACAATAGGACAACATGCCACCACAATTTGATTAACTTTTCTCAAATCCTGTACTATTCTGAATTTCCCATTAGGCTTCTTTAACCCCATTATCGGTGAATTACACGGACTACTAAGTAGCTCTCTCAGAACTCCCTGCTGAATCATTTTCTCAATTATAGGAGTTATTCCCTCAATTATTTCTGGTGTCATTTTGTACTGAGGAATGTTAGGATAAGTAATTCCCTCTTTCACTGAAATTTTCACAGGATCTACATTATTCATCAATCCCACATCCTCTCCAGTAAAATCCCAAACTGTCCTTTTCACTGTGTCTCTCAGCTCTTGAGGCAAATCCTCTGGATCAAACACAGCATATGCACCAATTAACTCACTTTCTCTATTTTCTAGAGTCACTCGGTACAAAACATCCTCATCTGGTGTTTCAAAAGCTATTCCATCTGGTGTACAAAAAATTGTACAGTTCATCTTACACAGTAGATCCCTACCTAACAGGTTCACTGGACTTGTGTCACAGACGATAAATCTGTGCATGTCTGAGAATTTCCCTATTTGTACTCTTACTGGTTCAGTAAGACGTGTTCTGATTTGTGTATTTGCTACACCAACTACTTGGATTGCTTCATCCGAGAGAGGAAGATTTCTAATATCTGTTGACCTGACAGTTGATCTTGTCGCACCTGTGTCTACTAAAAAAGTAACACCTTCTTCATTTATTTTTCCATCTACAAATGGTCCTGTCTGGTCTATTTCTAGAGTTGCACCAAGTATGCACTCTTCCTCCTCTCTTCGGCACCGTCAATAATCACCCTCAGACTCACTCCCTTCAGTCTTTAACAAATACTGTTGTACCTGGTTAGAACGCCTTGGTTTGTTTACCTGCTCATCATTGTAGAATCCCGAATCCGGATTATACTTTTGTGCTCCTCTATTCTGCGGCAAGGGCGGTTTTGGCTCTTGACTCTGCTGTCTCACAACTTTCTGCTGTTGCTGCTGTTGATTTTTCCCCTCGGTCTGCACCTGTTGATTCAAGGAGTTTCCCTCATTATTCACTAATGGTGGATTAGTACATTCCGATCTCCAATGTCCCAGTTGGCCACAGTTGTGACATGGGAACTTCTTTTTTGCTTCCTCAAGATTCCCCTTTCCTTTCCCTGCATACCTAGGTCTATTCCCTGCATTATTTCCTGGATTATTCGCCTGTTCCACCAACTGTGCTTCCTGTCTTTCCGCAACTTTCACCTGTGCCCACATTGCTTTCTCTTTCAGCTTTCTTTGTTTTGCTTCAATCTCATCACTGAAGTATTTTGCATGTCTCAGAATCTCATCTATTTTCTTACTCTGCCAATCCACAGTATGCTCACGAATTCTTTCACTAATCTCAGGTCTCAGGCCATATACAAATCTGTATACAAAATGACTCAAATCCTTGTCACCCAGGTGTTCCTCTCCACTGAATTGTTTAAATGCCAGTATCAGCCTCTCGTAAAAAGCATGAACTGATTCTTTTGCTTCCTGATGTGTTCGATCTATTTTAACCCAGTCTGTTTCTTTTGGAGGTACTTTATTTTTCAGGTATACAATCACCTGCTCATACTTTCTCATTACTTCTGGATCTGGTGCTCCTGTTCTCTGATCTCTTGGATATTCCTCAGTAGGCCAACTCACAACTATTTTACACTCAGCCCACAAGTCTGCTGGAACAATTATATCAAACAGACTATTCAGGTCAATCCACAGCACTTTTGACAATTTCACAAACCTGTCTACCTGCCTGTACCACTCGACGGGCTTTTCTCTCAATCGAGGGAAATCATTCGTAAATGACAAAATATCCTGTCTGGTCCATGGAACATGTACATATCCTCCTCCAGGTATTTCTCTCATAGGATAAGTATCCACTGTTTTTTCCTTTTCTCTCACAGGAAATGCTGAATAAGTCCTATCCCCTGATTCTTCTCTCTTTTTGTACCATCTATCCTTCCACTTTTCAACATCACCCCATTTTCGCAATAAAGCGATCATTTCTTTAATCTGTCCTGTTCTACCAGTGCCATTCAAATTGTCTATATCCTTGTCTGTGAAATCCATCCTGTAAGACTTCTGCAAAACTTTCACTTTATCAATGTCAACTCCATAGTCATTTGCTATTGCTCTTAATCTGTCATGTGTATTTCTCGCTCTCCAGGTAATATTTTTACACATGAATAATAATTCACCATCATGATGATTTTTTAGAATTTCTGTTGGAACTGTCCCTGCAACCAGCTCTTCTAATTCTACACGTAACCTAGCAACATCAATTGCTTGTGAATCTTTATCCCTCTTTTGAAGAACTTTCATCCATTCATTCAGATCCTCAGCTGTTATTTCAGTAGATTTTCTCACTGGAACCACTTTCTTCTGCGGTTCTAAAATCGGCATCCCTGAACAACTAGCTTCACCAGCATCCAGTCCTGAATTAGACTCCTCTAATTCTTCATTACAGGTGTTATGTCTGAATTTTCCTGCCCTTTTGCCTGAATCTCCTGAAGGACCAGCCAAACTTGTCAATCTATTCCCAACATACGGAATAACCAAACCATTCTCACCCTTCCTCTGCTTATCAAAAACAGGCATAACCGGACCTATGGTTACTGGTACCGTAACAGCATCTAGATTTTTTGTCAGTTCCTTGATCTTTTCAGTCAACTCTGATGTAGTTCTGGCTAATTCTCTCGTATTTTCGCCACTGCTTCTATTCTCTCTCTCCCTGAAAGGATTACCATTTCTTAACTCAGGTGTCACATTTTCTGTCTCAATGATACGATGCGTATCTCTTATCGGAGAAACAATTGGTGTACTCTCTTCTGGTTCCGGTCTATATGGAGGTGGTCTTTTGTAAATCATGTCATTTAAAACCTCATCCTCATATTCATTAACTCCATATCTTCTCACTTCTGCCTCAGGAACCCTTTCTGCTCCCTCTTCAACTGTTCTCACAGGATATAATCCCTCTGACATACTAGCATCTCGCCATCTTGTCATTCGATCATGATGAGTTTCACGACCATGTCTCCTCCCAAACATATACCTATAGTTGCCTCCAGACCTCTGTTTCTCTCGCTCATGTACTTCCTCTTCCCATTCCACTAAAGCCTCGAATTGTGTCGGCCTTGGTCTTGGGTCAAGACATAACATCTTTTCCCGTAAATTTTTCAACACGGCCAGATTAAATGAACCATGTTCTGGAAATGCTAAAACTCCATCTTCTTTGGTGTACCTAACCCAATTCTCCAACCATATACAGGTATGATACCCATATCTCGCAGCCATGAAGGATGCAGGCGTTTTCGATGGAGGTAACAATTCACCCTCTCTCGTTTTAACATCTTTATCCTTGTCGAACCAATTTTTAATCTTTCTGAACAAAGATTTTTTCTTTTTCTCCTCTTGGTAATACATTTTAACGCTTACCAAAACTTTCTAATCCCTTCCGTAATACAACTACACAATATGATTTTTCAACCAATAACAGCGCGACTCACACTAACGCACCAATCCTGGAACGTTACGTCACTAAAAAGCTCCACCAATCCTTGCGCGGCTCACACCAACGCACCAATCTCAGCGCGAGCACTATTCTGATCTAATATCCAATGAGAGCGCGGTCTGTTTGACGTCAGCAGTCGCTGCAGTTTCTCGCTCCTGACTCCTGTCAGTGTCTACCCCTCCTTTACAAAATTTCTCAGTAGACTTCGTGTCGAATTTCTACAAAATCTATTAGTTACAACATATAACCATCTCCATTGTCCGCTTCGCTAACCAAAGAATAATAAAGAAATCTATTTCACAAGAAACCTCTCGTTGACACAGTAGCACATCCCTCTACTCTGCCCTTCTAACATACATTCATTAACTGTTTCCTCTAGGACTTGTCCAAAGAGTCTTACAATCAATTAAATGTATAAACATTCACGCACATTCATACAAGAAAATATAGTACATACACACAGAATCCTGCTTTTCCCGAGAACAGCGAACAATCTGCTCCACTACAGAATTATAACACACATCAAAGTTTCTCAAACAAGCTCAGAGAATACCTATTACTTCTCCCGCGATAAGCTTTAACGGCGAACCTTACGGATCCCTGGGACTTAAAACCAGAGTTTCATAGATAACCTTCACTACCATACGCACTCCTTATATACCAGAAATATCTCTAAATAGTAACATATAACAATGTCACTGATTCCGAACCCAGACAATGTGAATTTTCCTGCATACATACAGGACCAACAATCCCGTCTTTCCCGAGAGCAGCATATACTTCCCTCTGCCCTACTACGGAACTGCTACTAGCTCCCAAATTCCAGAAGCACTACATATAACTCAACATGACGACTCCAACATATAGTATTAGTACATATACCAACATCAATCAATAATCAATAATCAATAAGCTAATGTACAAGCAATCTAATCAGATCAAGACAATCATCAATAACCATCCTCTGCTACCAGGAACTTGATGCAGATTGGGGTGTATATAATCTCCCTACTTCCACGGATAAAGTAATTTCACAGTTACACGCACATACACTCACCATACACTAGGGCCCATTTTACTAACATACACTCAAATACTCTACTAACATTGAACCTGTGGAAAGAAAACTCCTAAACTTAAACCCCACACCTACACCGAGGTCAATAAGACCTAGCTATTGCAATTGTCATGATCTAAACAATCTATACATCAATAATCAAATAGAGTACTCAATAATTGACCAGAAATAATCACCAACACCGTATTAAAGTTACGATTCTTTATCTAAAGTTAGTCAAAAGAAATTAATCAGAATAAATCATTTTCTCATAATTACCTATTCTAGCTAAATGTCAGAATGGGTCATCAGGACAAGTCTCTCGGTAGAAATCTCCCAAGTCACCGTCTTCACAGCATCGATCCTCACCAACGCAGTTTTGGGAAGAAAGTAAAACCGCAATGGAATGGAACCCTCTCTGGTCTAATATATTTATAATAATTCAAACAAAGGAAAGAAACATTTAATTTCCTCTTCATCCGCCGAACCGCTGAGCAGAGCGAGAAGGAAAGGATGTAGCATCGCTACATTTTGAAAAATCTCCGCTCAGAAAAAGTCACAAAAATAAAAAGACAGAACAGGAACTAAGTCTACAAATGTTTCTTCTCAACTTCCACATATTTCCTCTGGTGAGCTCACAGCTTAGAGTCTTTCTTTAAAGCTCCTTTGTTTTCCAAGGCTGCCAAGGCTGCTGTCCAGTGCATCTGGAAACATGCCCAAATCTGCTGCTGTCCTCACGGAAAGTTTTAACCAGGCAAGGACTGTGGACAGATGACTCGCGTCCATATTCAGCAAGGCCTTTTCCATCACAAATTCTCACTCGTAACCAGGCTTCAAAAGTCAGCCATCTTTTAGTAGGCCACAATAGGCCACAATAGACCATCTTAATTAAAAGAGACAAAACAACGTTACCACAGCATAATGATTAAACAGTGTTAACCCCACTAATACCCTTATGTGTATGCAATTATCTAGCTTTAGCAACACAGAAAAGCATTAATTCAAAAGCGTTTCGTGCTTAAAAATAAACAGCACTCAGCAACGTTTATTTAATAAAACATGCACATTGTCAATAGCAACATATAAGCATTTCCCTCGTGTCGGTTTTTCTCTTGTTAATACATACGTATTGATTAATAAAAAAAACCATTTACACAAAACAAATAATTAATAATTAAAATTAGTACTTTTATTTTTACCACGTTTAGACAACTGAAGCTTCAAAACCCAATGAATTTTTCAACAGAAAACTCTGCTCCAGCATGACCGCACTGGGTACCTATTTCAGGTGGGTGCGTAGTGTTTGCAAGTATATTATGGTTTAAAAAAACACTTGCTGCCGCCTTCCTGGCCTCCAGCAATTTTCAGAAAAAATAAAAATGTCATGATAACTTTGGTGATTAATGTTCTTCCTAGAGAGAGATCAGAGTTTTGTCTAGTGGAAGGGTTGACTCCTGGAAAGGTAGCACAGAGGGTTAATGTGCCTGCTGCAAAGAACATGTACCATGCAGATCACAAAGTGCACTGCTTTAATGGGGGGACCATGATGAATGGTCATTTAATGTCCGCTGTAGATGATGGATCCCTGAACAGTGTCATGTATGTGCATGTTTGCGTTGTGCTGAGAGGATTACCAGGTAATTATTCACGCAGCTCTCTGCTCAGCTTTAACTTGCTGACGGTCACCATCCGGGGTCCTTCTTGATGTCCCTAGTGCTTTTCTGAACAGTATCAAGGCGGTTGTCACTAGGACTCATTAGGCACCAGCTGGTTTAATATTTTCTTCCTATTTTCTTCCTGCGTGCCTCATGGCGTGAAGTGACTCGGGTGCAGCATATAAAATGTTTGTCCGCGCTAAAAGCCTAATACATGCGTAGTCAACAAAAGTTGCCATTCACAGTGGCCTCACATACACCTGCACCCGTGTCAAGACGAGTGGCACTGCTGCTCAGTGCGTGAGAAATAATGCACTGAAAAGGAAGAGTCGGAAAGGTGAACACTGGCTCTGCACTTCTGAATATAAATAAAAAAGTAGCATTCGTTTTTATCATGTAACTTTCTTTGGTGATGGAAACCAATTGGTTAATAGAGTTACAGGCTTCCAAACAATTTACTTGTGCCCTTTATTATTTATTTGGCAACATTTTTGCCCTCTCGTCTTCCGTGTTAAAGAAAGTTGTTGAGTGATGTCTTGAGCAGAATGAATAGCAAGGACACTGTGCCTGGTAAGACAATTGGCATTGTAACCGTTGACAGGTGCAGAGCTACTGTTATTTAAGTAAACTCCAGTCAGGTCTGGTGAGCATGATGCGAAGCGCCACACATTGGAATGGGGCAGGCGTCTCCGCCTCGAAGGAATGCGTCCAAGCCACACTCCACATTTTCCCGCGCGTGTTTAAGACTTTTCTATGTTGGCCAGGAGCAAGGGGAGGAGTGATGAAAGGTTGGGTAACACCTCTGCAGTGCTTTAGACTCCGGTGTAGAGGAGTGGGCTTGGAAAGGCCCCAGAAGAAGAAGGACCCCCTCCGTGGGTACCGCACAGATGAATACATCTCCTCGAGGAGGTCCATCATGGATTCATGGTATAAGTCGTGAGGGGGTGACACCATGAGTTACTCGCACTGGGTGACACCAACCCTGGTGACGCCACTGAACGAAACCCATTGGAATATCGACCACGGGCATTAGGTTGAATTTACGGACTGTCCCTGTAAGTAAGGCCATGTTGTTAATTCCTCCTCCGCAGGTATGTACAGTTCTGCATTGTTTCTTTAGTCTTTGATTTTAGTGTCAACGCTGCAGTTTCTCCGATGCGAGTGTGGGTAGGTTGCCCTCATTGACAACAACAGTTCCCATAACTTCTCAAAGTCGCCCAGGGACACCGAGAAACTAACACGTCTTGAACTCAAGGCATAGAAGCCTCATTAATAGAAACGAAAATATGTTCTTTGGTGGAAGAGAATATTGTCGCAGGCCTCCTTTGTTTCTGTCAGATGGCAGCCATTAGGTAGTACACAAACACAGGTAGAGAGGTGTCAAAAGGGAAATGAGGACTGGGAACTTGTGAAATCATAAATGTGGGCGGACAGCGGCATAGAGAGGAAAATCACGGATGGAGAGAGGAGATAGTCGGAAAAGAGAACCTGGAATGGAGAGTGAGAAGGGAGATGAGGGAACAACCACGAGGGAGGACGAGGAGCTAGGGTCACAGAATACCCCAAGTCGGGTGAGGCTTGCCTTTGCCTTTGCATTCCGGTATTTGTCGTTTTGTATTTCCAGTCATATTTGCCAAGCTACAAATATCTATTCGCAATACGGGCAGCAATGGATCAGCTGTTTACACCTGACCTTTAGCAACTTGACTTATTCGAGAGACAGTTTGAGAGTCCGAGGTACAAATAGAAGTAAGACAGAAGCAGAATCAACTTGAGGAAGACAGGGCTGGAGAGGAAGTTTGGGAATGGCGGAGCTGAGGCTGGAGAAGGAACAACAAGAATGAGAGGGAAGAAAGGGGGACATGGGAAAGCAAGTAAGCAGATGGGGAAGGAAGAACATTTTGGACAAAACGCTGAAGGATAAAGTGAATGTTGAGGTAGGGATCTAAGCTGTTGAAAAGTCTGTGCACTACCCTACTTGTAAACATTTTATGACTAGTGGGGTACAACTTTTCAAGATTAAAAATCCCACATTTATGCTGTTGATCATGTCATTTGAAATGACATTACACAAGATTTGGCCTGATGAAGACCGCACAGGAACTCGAATTATTTAGTATCCATATCAGAGAAAGTGACAATGTGGCTTCTTGCCTAGGTGGCATATTGATAAATAAAGTACACAATGTACTAATGCTAGGTTAAGCCTTGTGACTGTCCATCATGCGTATATGGATGCTTCTGATTTTACTGGCACTGCCTTTTCTCCTATACACTTCTTATAGACAGACTTCCTGTACAGTTATTTCCCCTTGTATTGAAAGCTTCTATGCACGAATTGCAGCATGCAGTGTTCGTTCAAATGCCTGTATAACGTGCCTCGCCTGTGCTCAAAGTGGAGGCTTATCAAGGTCTACTTGCTATATGGTGCAATTAATTGATTGAAATACAGATTTGAATTATCATTGGCATATCCATTGTTAAATGTGGATTAATCATTGGGCACGCAGCACAGAGCCAAGAGTATAACCAAATAATCGTAAAATCACATAGTCAAACGCTAAGTAGAATTAAAAAAACGTAAATGCAGTCTCTCACCTGAATGGCTGATTGGTTGAGCTGCACAACTCTGGACTGGGTGCAGTAAGGCTACGTGCCGTTGTGCTCACTAAGTGACACACTCACTGTGTAGTCTTTTAATTCTCGAGGTCGGAGACAGTAAATGCTGGTTCATGTATGGGTCCTGATGTGACGTTGTTGCTATAGAGTGCAAATACAGCGACAGTAGCTGCCCTCTGCCCTAAAGTGTCCTATGGGGCCATACATCGGCGGGAACGTGACTAGGGCAGATTTGATTGGTACGTCTTATTCTGTTAGACAACACAATTATGATGCTGGCAGGGTTGCAAATCACGTGGAAAGCCGTAGTATTGTGATCTCCAATTCGTAAATGGTATTGGTAGCCTACTGCTTAAATTCGTAGATTTGGCAAGTATGCAAATCTATCCAAGTACCAATGCTTCTGTCGGTTGTATAAAAACGGCTTTAGAAATGCTAGCAATTAATAAAATGGTTATCAGGATTCTCCAATGAGTAGCTGGTGAGCTACTGGTAGCTCTCAGCCACCTATAAGTAGCTCTCCTGTGTACAGCCCAGCCTACTAAATATAGAAGCTTTTGCTTGTTTGAATAAATATATGTATAGCAAAATTCAAGTGTGTATTTGAGATGATTTTTTTTTTTCTTCACAACTCATAAGCTGGGATTTGGGGAGAGTTACTAATAACTAGGAGCCACGGCATTGCTGTTGTGGTTGTTATGCATTACCCATATAGACGCATCCAGATTGATACACTGACGATGCATTTTTTATATTGCTCCTGACAACCGTGGCTGATGCACTGATCTGAACACTGCTGGTGATCTTGCCTATAGTAAGAACTAATGTAATTTTCTCTGACCTAATATGGTGGGCACTAATGTAATCTCCTTTGGTGTGTCAATATTAAGACTCTAAAAATCTTAATGGCGCCGGCTGACGTTAATCGAACATGAGTAGTTCTTACTACAGAAAAGTACATGACATATAAAAAGTGCCACATTCCAGTTACTCGTCCTAATCTCAGAGCTAGCTCAGGAGGGGCAGTTCTGCTGAACTAAGGGCTATTTACTGGTTTCAGTGTTGGTAAAATCGCCGGGTGGGTTAATGTGGTCTATAGGTGTGTATTTAAATGTAACCTCAAGATTATTTGATGTAAGGTAGTTAGTTGATACACTGTGAGCCTAAGTCGAAAGTGGTTTAAAAAGAATGTTTTATGTTTGCAGGGACCATTTTAAGTTCAGGTGCAGCACATATAAAACTATTATATGCGTGGGGTTTGAAATCATATTAAAACAAGAATTAGCAAATCTTGTGCCATTGCTTTGCCAATGTTAGAGGCTTTTAAAGTATGCCGGCATTGACAAAGTCAATTGCGGCTACTAAACATTTTAAAAATATGGAAAACAATATTTTCTGTGCTCCCAAGATGGTAGCCATTAGCGACTATCACCATGACGTGGGAAAGTGTGGCGTGGGAGAGAGAAGTTAAAAAACAAACAACAAATGGTGAGTAGAGAGGCACAGTTAAGTGCAGCAGGATAACATCCAAGGTATCACCAGTCTTCCATCCAGGGCTAGGTGCACAGTAAAGGAACTGTGGCTGGGAGAGTGGGAAAAGAGAAATATGGTGCAACAGGAGGAAGGGTGGGAGAGACTGGGGAAGTGAGGGGGAGAAAGGGAAAGCACTCGAGCATGCTTTAAAGAAAATTAAAACAAGCATTGGCATAGCCAATAGGTCTCGCCTTTGGGACCTTATAAGTGTTTAGCCATGCAACAGTTGATGTTGTTGCACCAAGGATATTGTGCTGCATAACTAAACCCTTATACGGTCCCAAAGGCGAGACCTATTGGCTATGCCAATGCTTGTTGAGTTTGTGTGTTTTATTGTGGATGGGTGAGTGACTGAATCAAAGAGTGAACCAATGGAAGACTGAATGGATGCCCGAGTACAATGATGAGTGGCAAGTGACAGCTGGATAAACAAGCCTACAAATTACAGGATGCAAAGAAAAAACAAATTGGACCGGAGCAGCGAGTCGACCACGGACCTACGAAACTTATCAGAACTGTTCACTCCATGTCCTCAAGGCATCACTGTTCTAGCCCATGGCTTTTCTGTAACAAAACAATGTCATGGGAGGTGTTAGTCCGATTGATTCGATGAAAACATAGAAATGTCACTTTTTGCCAGTTATTTCTCTCTTTCAGTTCAGAGTATTACAATCGGCTCCGTTCTAAGATGGCGGCCGTTCTGGTCTCAGTCAGTCAGCCTTTCCTCCGTCATGGCTTGGTTGGTGGAAGTGAATGGCACAGCAAGGACTGGGGAGGTCTGTCTTGATATTTGCATCCACGGGGGGGTGTCAGGGCGCCCTACTTCTGGTTTACAAGGCCGGTCGATGCTCTACTTCTCTTCCTGGCGGCCGAGGGGTTCGTTGCACCTTGCACAGAGCGTGCCTCCCTGGTAGTGGTTGGCAGATGTTGCCCCTGGCACTCCTCAGACTTTGCCTCGGGGGCAGAAGGGCCCCAGACCTGCCCAGGTCAGTATAATGTGTGCTATAATAAACAGCCCGGCGTTAGTGCGTCACCTGGAATAACAATGTCTCCAAGATGCATCTGCAGAGGGTTAGGGTTTATCGTTTCATATTGTCAGCCCAGTTGTATTCTGGGACTTGTAGTCCTGATTGAGCCATGACAGGACTTCACCATGACTGCACATACCAATATTCAAAGAAAAAAACGTGCCCCTGACGCGTTACTCAACTCATAGAATAGGTACTATTGAGCGCTCTTCATTAGATCTAGAAATGTAAGCGTGTGGGGCAAGATTACCTCTACGATTTGGAAGATTGTTTATTTACGTTTTCAAGAAGAGTGGCCGCTTTTTTGCTGCCGTCCCACTTGGACGGCCTCGGCCTGCTGGCGTAAAAGGTTTATTATCTTCTTTATGGGGCCATCTGTTTCGCCCCATAAAGATGACAAACCTTTTACGCCAGCAGTAAGTCAGGGCAGCTAGTCCAACTGGGACGGCTCTAAAAGAGAAAAGTGTACGTCACTGGAATCTCTTTTCCAATGGCTGGTCACCGTTTACCATAAACGGTGACGCCAGCCAATGGAAAAGAGGGGCGGGATTTAAACCCCGCTTGTGAAAGCTACCCTAAATCATTAAATCTCGCCAGCGAGACAACTGCACAACCTACGCCAGGCGAGACCTAAAAAGACACAACATGCGTTCACTTGCAATGATAGATAGCAGTTGAAGGACACATCCTAGCCAATCAAAAACCAGGGTAAACCAGCTGTTCTTCAAAGCGCACAACAAGCGCAAATGAGGAGAAAAGCCAACCAGTAAAGAGCAGGAATCTGAGATTGAAAAGCTAATTATGAACAAGGGCCGGGACAAAGCCCACTCTGTCTAGTATTGTAACAGCACTGACTGTAACAGTGTGCTGAAGCTGTTTATAGCAAGACGGAAAAAAACGAAATGTAATAAGAGTGAAGATAGCAACAGAAGATTGGCCATTACTAGACTGCTCACTAGCTGCGAGTTATTAGCTTACATGTCCCCCCCACCCCCCCAGCATATTTTAGCAATTCTATTTACAGATAAATAAAGCATTTTACCTGCAATCAACTGATTTTGGTGACCTCACAGAAAGACTAGGACCGAGGACTGCAGGTTCCAAGGTCAAAATGAAGACATTTTCTTAGAATCCTAATAAAAAGTCTGATCCCAAGCCAAATTATTCCTATACCTGTTTCGCAGCTTCCCTAACTCTCCCTTTAAAAAAGGTGTCTTCTAACATTCACAAAATTGATTTTTATGATGAAAAGCTAAAATATGAACACTTTTGCGAAATGATCTTCTTGCTCGTGAGTGGCAGGTTTAAAGTATGAACTGATGTATCGTGGACTCTAAGTATATTTCTTACTTTCGTCTCTGCAAAGAAACTTAAGTAAAGAAATACGATGTGCTCTTTCCTTCTGTCTGGTACGTCTGAAGACCTCTGGCAGAACACTGTCCCACTTGCATCTTATCGCTTCCAAAAAACAGATATTGAACGGAGGAGCACTGATCTCCACGTGACCATAGCAGCATAGCCTTTTTTACATTGTTTGTCTGTGCGCTTGCAGGCTTCTCAGTCAAAATAATAAGTAGAAACCTCTATTCACAGAGCAGACAAAGGGGAGAAACATGCTTGTAACAGTTAATCAAAAATTGGTCAGCTAAGGTAAATGGAATCGCACCAACCAAATTCTTCTTATTGGTACATGCAGTTGTTGCCCACCTTCATGGGTCAAAGATTTTTTCACAGTTGGTTATTATAGATATTTATGTTCTCAGTGTGTGTTACTGATGTCCGTTGTTTCTCCCTGTTATGGGATTTTTAGGAAGACAGCATGACCTTCTTAAAACAAACATTTCAACATTTTAGGGACCCATACAAGCACCTGTGTAAAGAGTTCTGCTAAACCTTGAGAAAACCCAACAAGTACACTGCTGCACATGTCAAAATTACATCCAGGTTGATGCTTCATGCCACCGGACTCAAAACACAAAGGCTAAATTCGTCTGTGGTGCTGGCATGGTAAGCGGGTATCAACAACTGTTAACAAGCATCCAAAACAGAGCTGAAAGAGTTAATTTCAGCTAAAGATCAACACCTAATCGAGCTCCCCACAAAGATATTTGCGTCAGTGGCACACTTTAAGACACTTTTTTAAAAAGAATATATAAAAGTCATGTTGTAGGAACTGGGGTCACCAGTCCCCCTGGGGGTAGCTTGTCGCGAGCAGGTAGGCACCCGAAAGCTTAAGTGTGAAGTGACCATACAGCACATGCATCCACTGAGACAGGGAACGCACGCAATGACTGACACCACACCAGTGAGGTTGCGTAAAAATCAAATAACTTTATCTAGCTCAAAGTCAGGCTCTCATCAAAGCATTTCATTAGACCGTTTCATTAGAAGTAAACCTGGCATTTCAGTAAAGCATTTCACTAAAGCACCCAACATAGCATTTCATTAGAGGGCTAGATTTGGCAATGGCATTAGAGCGCTAAACAGAGCGGTTAACTAGAGCGCTAGACTTGGCATTTGCTTTAGCACGCTACACGTAGCATTAGATCAGAGCGCAAAACATGGCATTGGCATTAGTGCACTCGACGTAGCAGTTAACCATAGCGCTAAACACAGCATTCAACTAGAGCATTAAGCATAGCATTTCTTCAGGGCAATAACTTGGCATTTCATCAGAGCCGTAAGTAGGGCAGTTCATCAAAGCATTCAGCAGGGCCTTTGTTTAAGGCATTCAGCAGGGCCTTTGATTAAGGCATTCAGCAGGGCATTTGATGAAAGCTATGCAACAGTTAAACAGGGGTAATCAGACTCGCCAACCGGAGTGGCCTTAGCGGACTCCTTATGCCCCAAAATGTCCTGCTTATTCAGTTGTCACCTAGACCTTTCTGGGGCAGTGGGGGCCCACCGGGCTTAGTGAGAGACTTCCACGGGGGAGGGGCGGGTCCAGGGCCTCTCTCCGGCCTTCCGCCCTCCTCCCCAGGGGTTACCTTATTCTTCGGCCTCACACCGGGCTCTGGCGTCAATCCTCTGCTGGGCGGGGGGCTCGCTCTACTTGGAGCCCCTCCCGCCAGCCGTGTGGGTCTCCCGGCGATGTCCGGGCCGAGGGGGGAGCTTGTTGATGGGCCCTGCGGGGCCGCCTAGGAAACAAGGTGAGGTGGAGCCTCCGGCGGGTCTCCCGGTCGGCCAGGGAGCCCCACTACGTTGAGGGGGGTCGGTCCCGGGCCCTCCGCGGGCTCCTGGGGCCCTGAGACCGGCGATGACGTCCGAAGCAGAAGCGCTCCCGCAGCTGCCAATGGCAGCGCGGCCTGCGGGGGCGTGGCCTCTCCGCCTACCAGGAGACGGCGGGGGCGGCGCAGTCCGCCCCCGTCACGTGACACGAGGAGTCGACTTCCAGGCCTAGCGAGGCCTACGCTAAATTCCGGCGGCCCTCTCCTTGCTGAGGGCCACCGCGGGGACAACAGACGCTGGGCCCAAACCGGGGGGGGGGGGGGCGCCCCGGTCGCGACGGCGGGGCCCCGCACCCCTCCCCCGGGAGTCCTGGTGACGGTGCCGGGCTACGGCGGTGAGTCAGCGACAGCTCCTCAGGTGAGCAGGGCAGGCCACACACAACGGAGGCAGCGCAGGGCAGGGGGGCAGGCTCACTACAGGCAGGACTGCGCCACCACAGGCAGGACAGTTCCCTCACGCTGGGGCAGGGCAGTTTAGGGATCCCAGGTGAAGTCAGGGAGCGCGGAAGTGTCACAGCGCTGGTACCTGATTGATCCCCCAGCAGGCCTGAGGTGACTTTTAGGGGGTCTTCTTCTTCGGTGCTTGCTGGTTCCTGCGCCCTTAGTTAGTTTCTTGAGGGGGGGGGGGGGTAGTTTGAGTTGGTGATGGCAGGTGGGTTAAACAATCTCTGCAGGTCGTCCCTGGGTTCTCCTCCCGCCGGGCCAGATCAGTGGGCTAGTTCAGTGTTCCTTACTCAGCTTAGAAGGCAGCACCTAAGCCCTGTCACTCCCAGTGGTATAGGTCCCTGACTAGGCCCTACCGCCTAAATCTCCTGCGTAGGTTCCCCCAGGTCAGCATCGCCCCAACTGACTGAAAAGTTTCCCTCCTTTCCTTAAGTATCCCCAGGTCAGGTGACCACTCTCTAAGGCGGCAAAAGCAGACCCCGCCCTTATTCTAGAAGGTTCCAGAAGCTTCCCTACTCTAGCTATGGGAGAAAAAGGTGGCTGGTGTGGCAACAATGTTGTAGGGTCCCAGCTAACTCCTGGCAACTAGGGTGCTACTAACAAGACCACTCCGCAGTAGCAGGGGCCTTTGGCAGGCATGTTGGGAGAAGAAAGCACCTGCACCTTAGCATTGATTAGCAATGGGAAGGCGCTCGGAGACCTAAGGCCAACGAAAAAGAGGGTGGAAAAAAATGAGGCAAGGGCAAAAACACAGGGAAAGACCACCCTAGGGCTGACAGGTCTAACACGCGTCCCCCCCCCCCCCCCAGCTGAAAGAGGGGAGAGCTACCCAACCTCTAGGGAGTTCTCATCACTAAGGCGGAAAAGCCGGGAGAGACCGTCAGCATTGGCGTGGTCAACTCCGGGCCGATGTTCCACCCGAAAGTCCATCCCTTGTAGGGAAAGGGACCACCTTAGCAACTTGGGATTTTCGCCTCTCATCTGCATGAGCCAGCGAAGGGGTCGGTGGTCTGTCTGAATCAGGAAGTGAGAGGCAAAAAGGTGTTGCCTCAACTTCTTCAGAGCCCAGACCACCGCGAAGGCTTCTCGCTCGATGGTGCTCCACCGTTGTTCCCGAGGGAGGAGTCTTCTAGAGATGAAGGCCACAGGTTGGTCTTGGCCGTCGTCGTTCAGTTGCGAGAGCACAGCACCTATGCCGTGCTCAGAGGCGTCCGTCTGCACGATGAATTCTTTCGTGAAGTCAGATGTTGCAAGCACCGGAGCGGTGCACATCGCGTGCTTTAGGGCCTCGAATGCCTCTTGGTAAGCAGCCATCCAGATTACTTTTCGTGGCTGCTTCTTGGACGTCAATTCCGTCAAGGGGGCTACGATAGTACCATACCTCTTGACAAACCGGCGGTAATTTCCAGTGAGGCCGAGGAAAGCTCGGACCTCAGTTTGGGTCTTGGGGGGGGGGGGGGGGCTCCCAGGCCATGATGCTCTGAATTTTGGCCTGGAGGGGTTGCACCTTACCCCCGCCCACCAGGTGTCCCAGGTAGACGACAGATCCCTGTCCAATCTGGCAATTGCTAGCCTTGATAGTCAGACCAGCACGTTGCAGAGCCTGCAGCACCTCCTGGAGGTGTTGCAGATGGTCCTCCCAGGTGCTACTGAAGACAGCTATGTCATCCAGATATACCGCTGAGAAGGACTCCAGGCCAGACAGCACCTGGTTCACCAACCGCTGGAAGGTGGCTGGAGCATTCTTGAGCCCGAAGGGCATCACCCTAAATTGAAAGTGGCCCTCGGGGTGGAGAACGCTGTTCTCTCCTTTGCTCCATCGGCCATGGCAATTTGCCAGTACCCTGATGTCAAGTCGATGGTGCTGAGGTACCGGGCTGCTCCCAGCCGGTCCACCAACTCATCTGCCCGTGGGATCGGGTGAGCGTCTGTTTTGGTGACAGAGTTCAATCCCCTATAATCCACACAGAACCGAAGTTCTGGGGTGGTGCCCGGTGGGGCCGCTTTCGGCACCAACACTACCGGACTAGCCCACGGGCTGCTAGAAGGTTCAATCACCCCCAGCATTTTGACCACCTCACTCTGGATGCTGTTTTTCACTCAATCGGACCGCCGGTAAGACTTGGTTTTTACCGGTGGGCTGTCCCCTGTGTCCACATCATGGGTACACAGATGAGTGATTCCAGGCGTGAGGGAGAACAACGAGGCGTACTGCCCCAACACCTGGCGGCAGTCCCTCTGTTGCTCTGGGGTCAAGGATGGGGAGAAGATCACGCCCTCCACCGATCCATCCTTCTCCTGGGCCGCCAGAAGGTCAGGAAGAGTCTCACTCTCTTCCTCCTCGCTCCCATCCGTCACCATGAGGAGAGCAAGCTCAGATCGCTCATGGTGTGGCTTCAGGCGGTTTATGTGGAGCACCCGTTGGGGCTGTCGGGGGGGTCTTCAAATCAACAACCTAGTTAATCTGGCCTCGTCGCTCCACAATTTCGTACGGACCAGTCCACCAGTCCTGGAGGGCACTAAGCTCCCCAGGCTCCATGACCCACACCTTCTGTCCAGCGTCCAACTCCACCGTCCGAGCGTTGCGGTCATACCACTCCTTCATGACGGCTTGGCTAGCCTCCAGATTGTCTGAGGCTTCCTTCCACAGCTTGGCCATCTGGCTGCGGAATGCCAGCATGTAGCTGACGATATCACGGGGAAGCTTCTTCGAAGTCTTCTCCCAACCCTCCTTCACCAGGCTGAGGGGCCCCCTAATGGGGTGGCCATAGAGCAGCTCAAAAGGGCTGAACCCGACTCCCTTCTGCGGCACCTCACGGTATGAAAACAGCAGGCAAGGGAGGAGGACGTCCACTTCCGCCTCAAGTCCTCTGGTAGGCTCCGGATCATTCCCTTTAGAGTCTTATTAAAACGCTCCACGAGCCCGTTAGTCTGGGGGTGGTAAGGAGTGGAGAACCGATAGGTCACTCCGCACTCCTTCCACATGGCCTGCATGTAGGCCGACATGAAATTCGTGCCCCTGTCTGACACCACGACCTTGGGGAATCCCACTCGGGTAAAAATCCCCAACAGGACCCGCGCCACCACCGGTGCAGTGATGGTCCTCAGAGGAATAGCCTCCGGGTACCGAGTGGCGTGGTCCACTGATACCAAAATGAACCGGTGTCCCGCAGAGGTCGGAGGGTCCAACGGCCCACCAATGTCAATTCCGACCCGCTCAAAAGGGGTCCTGACCACCGGGAGCGGTTCCAAAGGGACCTTCAACTTAGTCCCAGTCTTGCCACTCGCCTGGCAAGTCTTACAGTTGGTGTCGGAGGCAACTCTCATCCTGGGCTAATAAAAATGCGGGACCAACTGTGCAAAGGTTTTGTCCTGACCCAGGTGTTCAGCTAAGGGAATTTCATGCGCCAATTCCAATAGGAAGGCCCGGTAGCATTGGGGGACCACTAAGGCCCTCGAGGATCCATGCACCGGAACCTTAGGATCACTGTAAACGAGGCCATCCTCCCAATACACATAACTGCCAGTCTCCTGATTGGTCGCTTGGGTTTCGGCCTGCCGCCGCATGCCATCAAGCGTGGGGCACTCCCTCTGCGCCCGACAGAATTCCTCCCGGGTAGGCCCCCCTTCCACATGCCACTCGGCAAGTCCCCCACGGGAACAACATCCACCTCCGCGGACTCCAGGGGTACCTCCGCGGCCTCCCCGTCCATCACACGGGGCGTGTCCTCCACAACATTCTCCTCTTCATGACTGGCGTTGGGTTGGGCCATTATCCCAGGCTCCAACCCGGGTTGAGCTCCTTGCCTGGCAGCTATGGACCTCGTGACTATGCAAGTCCATTCTGGTTACCCCAGCATCTCCGTGTGGGTTTAAACTCCACTTCTTTCCAGACGGTGTGTTCTAGATCATTCCCTAGTAAACACTCCACCAGCAAGGCAGGGCTCACAGGAACTCTCAACGGGCCTTTGACTCCTCCCCACTCAAAGGGAACTTGAGCCACAGGATAGTGACTCACACTGCCGTCAGCCAATACGGCCGGATGGAACTCATCAGGGATCACCTGCTCCGGGGACACCAGCCGTCTCACTACGGTGGTCATGCTGGCACCTGTGTCCCTCAGAGCCTCCACCTCCTCCCCGTTAACCTTCACCCTCTGCTGGTACTTAGCAGTGTTGGGGGGTAGGGACGCCACTGGGACCATCTCTATCCCCGAGTGAAACCAGGGTCAGGCCTGTCCACTCCCCTTCCCCATCTAGGGGCAGCTCCACCCCCAGCGCTACACTAGCCACCCCGGGGCTCTTTCCTTCCATGGAAGCTGGGGATCTCTTGCGACACTTAGGATCGCCCTTGTAGTGTCCAATCTCCCCACATTCATAGCTCCGGACAGTTCTTGGCTGCTGACTCTTGTCAGGGTAAGTGGGCTTTGGGGAACTGGACTGAGGTGGGGTACCTACTCCTCTCCCAAACTGTCTAGTTTGTGGGCCTCGTGAGAACTCTGTCTTTTTATCTCTCCCCCCCCCTCTTTCTTCTGGGGGAAACCCTGTCCGCCTTTCGAGCCTTCTCCCCCGGGGCCCTTGTGAGACACCCGGGTGCTAACCCAAATGTCCGCCTCCTCTGCAAGCTCACGGGGATCAGTCAGCTTGCGGTCCACCAGATGTTGGCGCAGCTCCGGAAAACATTTATCCAAGAGGTGCTCTCTCAAAAATAAATTGTACAAGCCCTCATAATCCTGCACCTCGCTGCCACGCACCCAACCATCCAGAGCCTTACGGGCATAATCAAAAAAATCTACCCAGTTTTGCGTGGACAGCTTATGGCTGCCACGGAACTTCTGGCGATACCTTTCAGGGTTGAGGCCAAACTTCTTAAGTAGCGCCTCTTTCATGGGGATATACTTGACTTGGTCTGCTTTTGCTAGGTACAAAAGGGTGTCCCTGACATTGGGAGGTATGTATCGATACAGGCCACCCCCCCAATTGCTTTCATGCACCCCATGGGCTGTCAAGGCCACCTCATACGCCTCCAGCCACTTGGCGATGTCATCCCCCACAGTGTAATTCGCGATCACATCTTTGGGTAGATAAAATTTAGGCTCATGTAGAGCCTTCGGTACGCTGCCACCATTAGCATTTCCTGACGCACCGAACTGTAGTGCTCGCAGCTCCAACTCTTTAAGTTGAAGCTCGTGCGTCGGCTTCTTTTCCTCCATCGCAAATCTTCTACCTTCCCTTTCTCTCTTCCCTCTCGTGGTCCATCTTGGCAAGCTCCCACTTCAATTGCCTCTCCTCCCTCCTGTCCTCATACTCTTCTGGCGACGCACTCCTCCTAGACCCTCTACTACTGCTTGCCCCGGAACGTCTCCCTGGTAGCAAGTTTTCAGTGACATCAATCTGCAGTAGGTCTAGCTCCTCCTGTGCTCCCGCCTCCTGCGGTGCGCCCTTCCCCTCCTGTCCCCCATCCCCTCTGGGTGGGCCTCTACCCATGCCCTCAAGGCTGCACGGAGCTCCTCTCCTTTGGCTCTCCGCACCCCCATCTCCTGCCCGAATTCTTTCAGCTGCCTCACTGTATACCTTTCCAGGTTGGCTAACTGGAACTCCATTTTGACAGGTGGGGACCCAGACATCAAAGGAAAAAGACACTAGGACGTAGGTAACGGTACCGGGCTAACCAGGACTCCGCACACTCAGTTTAGACAGGGGGGGTCAATTGATGCAGAAATCAAATACACAATAGGCGTCCAATTGCGGTGCCCACCGTCTCACCGGAGGGTGCTGTATAGTCACAGGTCCTGATCCCACCGCTGGCCAACAATGTAGGAACTGGGGTCACCAGTCCCCCTGGGGGTAGCTTGGCGCGAGCAGGTAGGCACCCGAAAGCTTAAGTGTGAAGTGACCATACAGCACACGCATCCACTGAGACAGGGAACGCACGCAATGACTGACACCACACCAGTGAGGTTGCGTAAAAATCAAATAACTTTATCTAGCTCAAAGTCAGGCTCTCATCAACGCATTTCATTAGACCGTTTCATTAGAAGTAAACCTGGCATTTCAGTAAAGCATTTAACTAAAGCACCCAACATAGCATTTCATTAGAGGGCTAGATTTGGCAATGGCATTAGAGCGCTAAACAGAGTGGTTAACTAGAGCGCTAGACTTGGCATTTGCTTTAGCACGCTACACGTAGCATTAGATCAGAGCGCGAAACATGGCATTGGCATTAGTGCACTCGACGTAGCAGTTAACCATAGCGCTAAACACAGCATTCAACTAGAGCATTAACCATAGCATTTCTTCAGCGCAATAACTTGGCATTTCATCATAGCCGTAAGTAGGGCAGTTCATCAAAGCATTCAGCAGGGCCTTTGATTAAGGCATTCAGCAGGGCATTTGATGAAAGCTATGCAACAGTTAAACAGGGGTAATCAGACTCGCCAACCGGAGTGGCCTTAGCGGACTCCTTATGCCCCAAAATGTCCGGCTTATTTAGTTGTCACCTAGCCCTTCACAGGGCGAGAGTTGAGGGGGCCAGGGTCCGATTTATTCCCCCCTTTCTGGGGCAGTGGGGGCCCACCGGGCTTAGTGAGAGACTTCCCCGGGAGAGGGGCGGATCCAGGGCCTCTCTCCGGCCTTCCGCCCTCCTCCCCAGGGGTTACCTTATTCTTAGGCCTCACACCGGGCTCTGGCGTCAATCCTCGGCTGGGCGGGTGGCTCGCTCTCCTTGGAGCCCCTCCTGCCAGCCGTGTGGGCCCGAGGGGGGAGCTTGTTGATAGGCCCTGCAGGGCCGCCCAGGAAACGAGGCGAGGTGGAGCCTCCGGCAGGTCTCCCGGTTGGCCAAGGAGCCCCGCTTCGTTGAGGGGTCGGTCCCGGGCCCTCCGGGCTCCTGGGGCCCTGAGACCGGCAATTACGTCAGAAGCGCTCCCGCAGCCGCCAATGGCAGCGCGGCCTGCGGGGGCGTGGCCTCTCCGCCTACCAGGAGACGGCGGGGGCGGCGCTCAGCAGTCCAGCCCTGTCACGTGACACGAGGAGTCGACTTCCAGGCCTAGCAAGGCCTACGCTAAATTCCGGCGGCCCTCTCCTTGCTGAGGGCCACCGCGGGGACAACAGATGCTGGGCCCACACCTGGGGGGGGGGGTGCCCAGGTCGCGACGGCGATGGGGGGGCCCCGCACCCCCCTCCCGGGAGTCCAGGAGGCGGTGACGGTGCCGGGCTGCGGCGGTGAGTCAGCGACAGCTCCTCAGGTGAGCAGGGCAGGCCACACACAACGGAGGCAGCGCAGGGGGGCAGGCTCACTACAGGCAGGACTGCGCCACCACAGGTGGGACAGTTCCTTCACGCTGGGGCAGGGCAGTTTAGGGATCCCAGGTGAAGTCAGGGAGCGCAGGAGTGTCACAGCGCTGGTACCTGATTGATCCCCCAGCAGGCCTGAGGTGACTTTTAGGGGGTCTTCTTCTTCGGCGCTTGCTGGTTCCTGCGCCCTTAGTTAGTTTCTTGAGGGGGGGGAGGGTGGTTTGAGTTGGTGATGGCAGGTGGGTTAAACAATCTCTGCAGGTCGTCCCTGGGTTCCCCTCCCGCCGGGCCAGATCAGTGGGCTAGTTCAGTGTTCCTTACTCAGCTTAGAAGGCAGCACCTAAGCCCTGTCACTTCCAGTGGTATAGGTCCCTGACTAGGCCCTACCGCCTAAATCTCCTGCGTAGGTTCCCCCAGGTCAGCATCTCCCCAACTGACTGAAAAGTTTCCCTCCTTTCCTTAAGTATCCCCAGGTCAGGTGACCACTTTCTAAGGCGGCAAAAGCAGACCCCGCCCTTATTCTAGAAGGTTCCAGGAGCTTCCCTACTCTAGCTATGGGATAAAAAGGCGGCTGGTGTGGCAACAATGTTGTAGGGTCCCAGCCAGCTCCTGGCAACTAGGGTGCTACTAAAAAGACCACTCCGCAGTAGCAGGGGCCTGTGGTAGCCATGTTGGGAGAAGAGAGCACCTGCACCTTAGCATTGATTAGCAATGGGAAGGCACTCGGAGACCTAAGGCCAACGAAAAAGAGGGTGGAAAAAAATGAGGCAAGGGCAAAAACACAGGGAAAGACCACCCTAGGGCTGACAGGTCTAACACATGTTCTTTATTAAGTTACATAAACACAGTTTCTCATAGCAGCATATTCCCTGCTGACACGTGTTGTGGGCTGCAAAGGTACCCTTCCACAGTGGCTTACAGAACTGCCACCTGCTTGAATCTTTTGCTGTAATGAACTCTTTCAGTTTTGTTTTGGGCTTCTGACCCATATGCCAGCCAGAGATTCCTCTAAGGGAATGTGCTTTCGTCTTCCTCATTCCCTCCCAAACCTATGTCTTTTAGGAGTCTGATTCAAACTTTCTTAAATAACTGGTAGAGTTTGATCAAGTACAGAGCAAAGGGTCTGCTAATTTAGATGGCAAGTGGGAGGGTAAGAGAATAGTTCAGGAATAAAAGAACGTGCCACTGCAGTATAAAAATATCAATGGCGAAAGCACGCGAGTAACTTTTCTGATGTAATAAAAACACTTGTATCCTAATGAGGAATGGGGTATCGAGAAAATGCTTGAGGCAATAATCCCAGAGAGGGGAGAACGGTTATTACATTTTATGAACGAAGCAGTAACCAAATAGAGGGAGAGGAAAGTACAATACTAGATAGTGAAAATGGCAAGATACAGATGTACAATGAGAATACAAATGACCGTGACCATAGAACGTGCGAAGCAGGCCAGCATTTGTTTGCAGTACATTGTTATTGTCTGAGCATGTCCAAAGGAAGTTGGCGAGATTGTCAAGTAAATAAAATGTCAAAATCATGAGGAGAGTGGTCTGACTTCTCAGTACTGCTTTTCCTCACAGGTAACCAACCAAAGTATTTTGTTAAATAATCAAGAACATCTTTGTTGAAAATACTTTTATTAGGGTAAGTGGACATTGTAAGGCTAAGTCTAAGAATGTGTATGCTTAGTTGTAGGAAAGCTTTCAGGTGGCTTTTGAAAAAGGAACCCCTCTGATGGTACCTTGTTAAAATCGGCTGTTGCAAGCCAAATAAAACATTCAAGCTCACATCAGTAAGCCATGGGGACTAGCTTCTTGAGCTATATTACTCTTTATGGTGTAAGCAATTTTTATTGAGATTGCCATAACAATACACCCTCCTACAACCACCGGCCGGTGGGAAATCCGCAGGCAAAAACTAACTTTTATTAATAGAGAGACAAGAGCCCTCAGTGGAGAGCGAACAGGAAGAGAAAACGACTATATTACTCTTTAGTGCAAAAAATCTAGCATAACAATTTTTACAACTATTTTTTTCAACTACTTACTGTGTTAGAGTAGGCCTGTGCCCTTCCTCTTCTAAAAGGAGCCACTAGCCTCGCAGTGAGGGCTTAAAACACGGTTTGGCCAATAAGGCTGTAATTGGGTTTTGATTGTGGAACAGGGGTTATATGTTTTTTTGCGTTGGTAGTAGCAGACGCCCCCCCCTCCCCATCCCCCGCCCCCCCCCCCCCCCCCCCCCCAGGTAGGTAGTGTTGAAGGACTCCCCTTCATTTAACTGTCCTCCTCTGCCTCTTTTGCGGGGCTCCTTCTCTAGAGACCCCTGGACTGCTGCCATAGTTCCTCCCCCATCCTGGCAGACTATATCGCCCAGGCTAGCACCCGCTATTCTAACTTTACAGTCCTGGGCGACCTTAATTTACATGTCGACGATCCCTCCTGCTCTCATAGTGCGAATTCTATTTCGTCGCTTGCTGGCTTCAACCTGACTTAATTGGTCTCTTCCCCTACTCCTAAAGCAGGCCATATACTGGACCTCATCTGCTCCAATCTACAGGAGGTTACAGTGAATACTCCCTCTCCGGTGATTTGGTCAGATCATTTCTTGGTCCCTTTCCAGATATACCTGAAGGCTAGGGCTAGGGTCACCTCTCTGCCGAAGGATTTGAGGAGGAACTGGAATAGGGTTTCCCCTGACTCCCTAGCTCCTCTCCTTAAGGACTCTGAGCCCCTCATCTCAAATAACCTTGATGACAGAATTGCAAACTTGAATGCCTGGTTCAGGGAGGCCCTGGATAAAATTGCGCCACTGAGGCCTGTTAGCTGTTCAAGAGCAACCCCTTCCCCTCCTTGGTTCTCCGAGGACGTTAGAGCCAAAAAAAAGTTATTGCACAAGACTGGAGCGTGAGTGGAGAAAATCCTATACTACGGAAGACAAAATTGGTTATCCAACGGCTCTAAAAGAGTACCGCAAGCTCCTCATTATTAAGAGAAGAGATTTCCTGGCCGAACGCATTGCCAGCGCTAAGAACTCCTCTAGGGAAGTTTTTAAGATTGTGAAATCCTTCACCAACCCCTCGGCTCTCTTGCACCCGATCAGCCCTTCATTGGAGATGCGCAACAGTCTTTCGAATTTTTTTGAGGAGAAAATGTATGCCTCGTTCCTGGCAGTCCCTCACCCTAACTGGGTGGATGTCTCTCGTGGCTTCAGCCAGAACCAGCCGGTGTTCTCTGAAGTCGCAATGATTCCTGTGGATGCTTCCCTGGTTGAACTTCAGAAATGCAAATCGGGGTCACCTGGTGATCCCTGCCCAGCCAAACAATATAGTTTACTGGCAGAGTGGCTTAATCCATCCCTTAATGCCATCTGGAATTCCTCACTCATGCTAGGGGTTTTTCCATCTGCCTGGAAACACGCGTTTCTTCTCCCTATACTGAAAAAAACCTAACGTTGACCCTGAAGTGGCTAGTAACTTAAGGCCCATTTCTCTGCTCGCGGCCCCTGCTAAAGTCCTAGAGAAATTAGCCCATCAGCAGGTAGCGCCCTTTATTGATTCCAACGGGCTACTGCATGACTCCCAGTCCGGCTTCCACCCTGGCTACAGCAATGAATCTGCATTGTTTGAGATGGCTAATTCCATTCGCTGAGCGGTAGATGGAGGTTCCATGGCCATGCTGGTACTCCTCGACCTGTCAGCGGCGATTGACACGGTGTCTCATTCCATCTTGCTTGATCGCCTTAAGCAAATTGGCATTCGGGGGACGACGCTGGACTGGGTTGCGTCCTACCATCATGGCCCAGAACAACAGGTCTTTCTCCACCCTTTTACCTACTCCGCAAAACCATTAAGATGGGGGGTGCCTAAGGGCTTGGCCCTAAGCCCACTGCTCGTTAATATCTATTTGACACCACTGGCGGAGCTCATTGCTAATACTGAGATCAAGGTGACATCCTACGCGGATGATAACCTAGTGATGTTCACCTTCAGTGGGGTATCCGCACCCGTCTTTGACTCCTTTTAAGATTGCCTAAAAAGCATTTCTGCCTGGATGAGCAGCAATTTTTTAATGCTCAACGCCGATAAGACAGAGTTTCTGTTTTTTTTAACCAAGCAGCACTGCCCCTGGCGTGCCTGTGGTGGCCAGCAGAACTGGGATCTGCTCCTGCACCTAAGGACTCGGTCAAGAATCTTGGAGTCAGATGGGACAATGTCTTATCCCTCGCTACCCATGTTCAACACGTACCTGCGGCCTGCTTTGGCAAGATGAAACGATCAGAAAATTCATTGACTTCTTGCAAGAGACAGCTCGCAAAACTGTTGTCCATGCATTAGTCACCTCTCACCTCGATTACGCCAACAGACTGTACATGGGCCTGCTGAGCGGCTTGATCCCTAGGCTCCAGATCGTACAAAACGCGGCCGCTAGATTGGTCTGCAAGGTCCCTCTCTGTCAGCATATTTCCCCCCACCTTAGGCAAATCCATTGGCTCCCGGTGGCCAAAAGAATCTAATTCAAGGCCCTAACGTTTGCGTTTCGGGCCTACCAGGGCAGAGGCCCCCAACTATCTGAGGAAGAGACTTCGCCCCTACCAGCAGGGCAGATCACTGATGTCCAACCATAAACGCTACCTCTCCATCCCCCGTTTTGCTAAGTCTAGAATGGGGGCAGGACATTTGAGGTGGGAACTACAAAATGCTGGAACACTTGCCTTTTCAACTACGTATGATGCACTCTGAACAGGAATTTAGAAAGGCCTCGGACCTGCACATTTAGTCGTAAAGACTAGATTTGCGCCGCCACTGCTCTGTTGTCCTTTTCAGCACCGGGACACCCCAGTCGAGGTAGCTGTGCGCTCTACAAATACCTTTATTATTTTTGTTATTACCGTTAGCTGATGAATTTGTGCTTCTGTTAGAGAGTTTAATGTATACATGTACTAATTTGTTTATTTTCTTTTTTTTGTATTAACGTTTCCTTTAGATACCAAAGATTATTATTGGCACGCTAATAGCCTTCACGTCACAGCTGACGCTTTACCACCTGAATATTAAGCCCAAAATATCATTGCATAAAAATGTTGTAGCAAGAATACAGACAACAGAAATATCACGCTGGTAAAGTATATGTAGATAGACAGTTCACTAACACAAACACACATAGCCAAATGTATACACCAGTGCACGTATTCTCATACTCACAATTACATGTACTAACTCTCTCACTCACTCTCACTAACTAAATCTCTTACTCTCACTAAACTAATTCTATCACTCTCACTAACTCACTCACTAACTCTCTCCCTATCTCTCACTAACTCACTAAATCTATCACTCTAACTAACCAACCTTCACTCTTCTGTTATTTATACCCACCCCTTTAACAATAAAAACCATAATAAGCTAGCATTGGGACAGGCAGATACAAGTTGCCAGTATTCAAACATCAAAAAAAGCTCAAGTCATTAATTATTATTAATACTTTTTAGGTCTCGGGACCATCCGGTCGGCAGACCGGAAGTCCGGAGATTTAATGTCATTGAGAAGAGGGGCTTGCACCCGCCCCTCTTCTATCCTGTTCTCCATTGGCTGGCCTCTTAAATGCTGGCCAGCCACTGGAGAAGAGGTCCAGTCACTCCGTTGAAGCCCCGTCTTTTTCGGATCGGGGGGCGTGTTTTTTGCGAGAAGTCTCAGGGAGGAGACAACAGCAAAACACGCCCCCCAATCCGAAAATGACGCTGCGTTTCTCCGAGGCAGTTCTTCTCAGCCTCGGAGAAAGGCGGTGGTGTCTTCCGGTGCCCTCTGCTTCTTTATGTTACTTGGGAGTTCCGCCCGTCCGGAGTAGGAAAAGTAGCGCATCCAAGCCAGGGAAACCGAGGAAGTCACATCCAGGTACCGGTCGCGTAACGCGCCGCCCGAACATTTGGTCACTAGAATCTCCCCGACAACTTCATCACAATGCAACGCAGCAACTCTGGAACCCCTTAAAGAGAACTTCCCGGCTCGGGTTTCACTGGGCGACGTGCCCTGGCGGAGGGAGCGCTGCACGTCGAAACTCGAGAACTGAGGCCCCCCACTCACTCTTCACACCGAGCTGTCTCCGAAGACAGACGCACGTGGGTCCTGGAGACACTCCCGGCTTGCAAGGCGGAGAGCGGAAACCTGCTGTTAACCAGTCTGTCTTCCGGATTGACCGCCGCCGGCTGCCGTAGCGAGGGGACGTTCAGGACGAGTGGGTTTCCGTCCTGTCAACAGGCGCTGCTGCGGTTCATGAACTGCAGTCCCTTTACAATCAGCTCAGCGGGAGGATCGTTGCAGATGTGTGTTGAAATAAATCGATGTTCGTCTCCCCTCCCCCCCGCAATCAACAGTTAATAGGATTATAGGTAGTGCTGCAGAAATTGTTGCATAGGTAATAATTGCAGCCGCTTCTGTTTTGGAGACACAAGTTACATGAAACAAGTTTGGATTGATTTTTTTAGGCGGTCAGTCCCTAAGAAACGGAGGTCTGGCTGGTTAATGCACCTGCTGCTCGTGACAGGTGTGTAGCCAGTGCCTCAACTTGGCCCGTTAAGGGAATGATTATTATTGACTTAAGGAATCATAGCTTTTGTTCTGTGTGCCACGTTAGCCGTGGGCTTGTTTATAAATTCACTTAAAGTTCTGTTAATTTTTTAATTTTTGCTTTTCAAACTTCCCCTTTAACTGACTTCTAATTCTAGTGTCTATCTAGTGGACTATACTCGGGCCACCTTTTTCCTGCACAAACATGATTTTTCCTCAGTTTCTGCATATTCAGCCACCCGCGGCGTAATTTGCAGATGTTAACAAAAGTAATTGTAGTTCAAAGTCATCAAAGTGCTGCACAAGGGGTGCAGCGCCACACCTGACCCATTACACATTTTAACTGGTCACCTCTCCGTTGGTGTACACCTTATTCAGGCATTTAAGGAGTTAACAATGCTGTTCAGATTCCTCAAATATCCACACTTTTCTGGGCTGAAGTGAGGAATTTAACATGCAGCAGGAATACAAAACATATGGTAGTTCAATATAGTTCAAAGAGAATGGAAAGAAATTATTTTTCATGAACATGTTTTTTGCACAATTTGCATATTCATGTTGAGATCACAAGCTTTGCACTGGAAGCAGCACATCTTCCAGGAGGGCAATCCGTATTTAGAAGAATTCCAGACATATTGTATTGTATTGTAATTGCATTTATATAGCGCTTACTACCCCTGACAATGCGTCAAAGCGCTTTTTCGGCGAGTAGCGCGCTACTCAGGGACCCATAAAGGATTAGTGTTGAATTAGTATTGTGAAATAAGAAGTCATTTTAAGTGGTGGATAAGTTAGTCAGTTATTTGGATTCGGAAGGACAGAAGAGGAAACAAGCATTTACAATGCAACGGTCTCGGCATTGTTAAAGTTAGAGCTATTGGCATTGCTCATGACAATGCCGTTTCTTTAAATGTTTTAAAAACAAAAACATAAACAAAAATAATGTCATGAGCAATGCCAATAGCTCTAACTTTACCAATGCCGAGACCATTGCATTGTAAATGCTTGTTTAATATAGTCATTCTGTTGTACATAATACTTTCTTGGTCATATCTAAAACCAGTTTTAAGCCATTCTTTGTACATAATCTTAACCTCTGATTGCCTTGTGTTGCCTTTTCTCTTTACACAAATTGGAGCAGAACAGTAAAGGGAGTGGCCACAAATATTTCTGACTGGGAAGGGTCCTCTTCAGAGCTTCTTGTTCAGAATCTCATGCCCCTCCTCCAAAGTTTGGGTCTAGATGCGCCCCTGGTTTCAGCTAATCCTAAATTTATAGCTAGTAATTTGATAGTCTGTAATCTTGCTAGAGCTCGGTATACGCGTTGGCTAGGTTAATTTTGGTCGATAAGTACTTGCATGTGATGTTGTTAATGGCAGAACTACTATATTGGTAGTCTACCTGACGCATTCTCGCATTCTCCCTATTATTTGTCTCAGTTTCCATTTTGGTCTTGAGGGTCGTCGTTCCCAGGAATGCTTCCTAGTATTCTATATACTTTTATTGCATAACACTGTTCCACCAGTTAGATCTGGTGTTTGATCTAGGTGTCAACGTGCCACCCTTGTGCCCCTTTAACCTGTTAGCATTGGGGAGGCATTTTTTCTGAGATGAAGGATCAAACAATGTGGTGTTAGAAAATGGCTGTGGATGAGCGCAGATTGGAGAGCCGTAGCTAGTGTGGTGGGTTGAGTGAGTGAGTGTGGTAGCAGCATTAGTTGTCTGATTAGGGTGATGCCTTGAATTGAACAGTTTTGTGTGACATGGGATGCAGTTTTGGTTTGTGATGTATTTGGAGTCTTTTCTGTAATGGGACTTTGTGTTTTATGATGCAGGCAACCCTAGTGGTGGTAGATCTATCTGTATGTAGTCTTTGGGTGAGCAGGATAAAATGTATGTGGCAGAAATGCACTCAGGGAAAGGGTTATGGGGACAGGAGGGTAGTGGGGCATCTATAGTTTGATGCCGTGCTCTAATTATTTTTTTAATCAATTAACTCATTAATTTTGGCAAGTGTCCACATTCTGAGTATTAGAAATTTGATTATTGTTGGGGGGAGTTGGTGACTACCCACCTCAAGGAATAATCATAGGATGAACCCTAAATTAACCTGAGGTCCACCCCCCCCGGTAGCTATGACACAGAGCAGACAGGCTTACCTTACCATTGGGCAATGTGTAAAGTATTTATCTAGTGTCAAAGTAAAACTTCAAAAGAATAAATATCCCAAACTGAGTTAGAAAAACAGAGCAACATGTAATAACCAAAATGACAAAATCCAATAAAGGGGAACTGGAGATACGAATATTTACAAAAATATTACCTTCTGACTTGGTCAGAAGTAAATTTCTAAAGCCCACCTGGACCTCAGGGGAGCACTTGGAGACTCAGTGTCCGGCAGAGTTCAACAGTAGGGTCCACTGAAGGTCCAGTTGCCACTGGTAAGTCGAGCAGTTGCAGGGCCACTTGTAGCTTGTATTCCTGTAGCTTGAACAAGAAGTCGGCCTTATGGTCCTTGGACTCCACTTCGTGGGTACAAGAAGGAGCTTGTGGTGTCCTTCACAGCTCGTCACATATAGAAGGTTCAGTCCTCTATTGTTCTTCCTCCGTGCCATTGTGTACTGAAGTGGATGCCTGGGGATACCACATTTATGCCGGGCACGCGCTAGTTGGTAGAAATGACTTCTGGGCGCACACCCTAACCAATGAGGTTAAGGTTTCCGGGCCAACATTACCCATTTTGGATTTTTTCAAGATGGCGAACGTCTTCAGGTGTGTGTGTGTGTGTTTGTGTACATACTAGTCACTGTAAGGACCTGTTTACATTACATTTCTACATGTCCCACTTTTAGATACCATGAAACCTACCTTGAGGACTCCAAGACTTAGATAGTGGTGACACATTAATATTTAAAAGGGTGGTTCTGATTGTCAAAAGAGTTTATTTTTACATGTTAAATCACAGTTTCTACATTGCTACAGTCAGACTATAAGAAAGGTAGGCTTGAAGCCATGTTTGCACTGTGGCTGTTGTAGCTTTTACAAAAGGTGCTCCAGTCCACTAGTTAAACTAAACATCCGGACCCTGGGTACATCTTTTACCACATAGTAGGGACTTGTAGGTCAGTTAAATATACTAATTAGGATTGTGCTAATTCGAGCATGCTTAAAAAGGGAGCGCAAGCATTTAAAAAAGTCCACTGAGTTATAAAACCAGCAAAAATATAGGGTCCAGAAAGAGGTGAAAAATCCTGGGTGACTACACAGAAAAGGTAGACTTCCTACACTGAGCCCTAAACCTGGGGGTTAGTCATTTACCTCTGTTGTGGGCTACATCATAGTATGGCGCTTCAAACTGGACCATTTACAGGGTCGTGAGGGTGAGCCGATATAGGCTTCTCAATGAGGCAGTGTGGGGGTGCTCAAGCTTGGTGCTAAATAATCATTCAACAACCAAATAAAGTGAATGAGCAGTCCAGTTCTTATCTTTCCGAAAAGTAAAGTACTTAATTACACATTGATACTCTATACTACACACTACTACACACTACTAGTAACTAACCCTACGTCATTGCCTCTGGGCGCTCTTTGCTGCTGTGCCACCCTGCTTCCTCGCTGCACACACTGTGTGTATTTGGGCCTATTCTCAGCTGCCATCCAGGAAAACTTACTAAACCCAGATATTTCTAAACGCTAGACACCCAGGGAATTGTGACTTGCATGGACCCCACAGTGTTTGTTACTCAGAATGGCATACAATCCTCACCCTGTGGCTAAGATTTCACATTTCCATGAATGAAAGTTCCAGAATTCGCAAAGATTCCCACAATACAGTGTTTCTGCACTTCTCCTGATAAAAACAGTACACCCCTTTTGGTTTTAGGATGGGAGTATGGTAGTATGACCCGATGAGTCAACCCCAACCCATTCTTTTTTTTTTTTTTTCTTTTCTTCCAAAACCGAGCCTGGGTGTAGTGTGCTTTCTGTGCCTCCCATCCCCTACCTTCCCCCGTGCATAACCCCATAATGGCACTAGCAGGTTTTCCCAGGTACATCCCGATGCGTTGGCATGCCATTACCATCTCATTGCATACTATTTTTTCCTTCACCATTTAGAAGTATTAATAAAATAATCCTTAATGTCTAGTGTTCGGTCTGCAGGGGCAAATGTGGGATAAACCTGCCCAATCTAGATGGGCAGAACCCCAACCCTTTTTAAAAAAAAACTTCCTTTTCCCTAGTGTCTAGAGCGCTTTTTGACTCCAACCTCCAGGGAATGGTGCCCGCTGAAATTAAAATCTACACCAAACCACCCCCACGGACATGCAGAAAGACTGCTGGAGCCATTATGGGGTGGGAGCAAAACCTTGCCCTAGACAGGATGTCTGTCACCTAGTCTATTTTTTTGGGAAAATAAAAAGGTTACCCTGGTGTCTAATGGGCTTCCTCTCCCTCCCCCACCCCCCCTGCCATCTGCTCCCTCTGGGTGGTTACAGAGCATTATGGGGAAAGAGCATGACTCAATGCCTAGGAAGGCCTACCCAATCTCTTCTTTTTATTTCATTTTTTGAAGTTTCTAGCGGCCTTTCTGGCTAGAAATACAAAACTGTTTTTTAGTAGACAATTGGACACATTCTCACCAAGATCTAAATGGGTCTAAGCGACTGTAAAGCAAGTGTGCCTGTTCAGGTCTTGAACAGTTGCTTTGGATGCAGTATGCTCTACTAACTGGCCCATTTATAGCTGTGAGATTACAGGCATATCACATGGTTATCAACAGGGTCTGTTGTTAGATTTCATGGAATTCATATGAAAGCACCGCCATGTCTGCTTTTAATGTATCAAACAAACAACAAAACTTCCCTCACGCTATAATTTCAAATATTGGCAATACATCCATAGAATAAGAAAACACCCACAGACAAAGAGTACAGTTATATAAAAAAATTATTTTTTCATCTATTTATCAAAAATATATGTTCGAGGCATATGAGCTGCAGATTGTACACTTAGCATAGATCGCCATCTGGTGTTGGGCCCGGATGTTTGCAGTTTGTTTTTCTTCTTGGACAGTCTTTGGAAGTCACGAGTTTGGTGACTCCTCCTTCGGTCCGTACTGCGCATGGGCTTCGGCTCCATCCTCAGATTGTTTTTTTCCGCCATCGGGCTCGGATGTGATACTTCGTGCTCCGGCTTCGAACTTCTACGGTTCCAGCCTCGACGGAAAATCCTCGTATCTTCGAGTTTCTTCATCATCATCTTCATCTCTCGAAGCGGCACTTTTCTCCATCCCGTACATCGGCACCGGCCTTCGGGCCCTCCTCGACTCCGGTCCCGGCCGATGGAAAGGACTCCGTTCAAAAAGTGCCCAAAATGTGGGTCTAAATTTCCCCACACCGACCTCCATCAGGTGTGTAATCTTTGCCTCTCTCCAGAACACGAGGCCAGAGACTGCCCCGCCTGTAAGTCTTTTCGATCGAAGAAAACCATCCGGGATCGAAAAGCTCGACGCACCATGGCGCACTCATCGTCTGCAGCTCCACCGGACATCTTCGGAGACGGCGCCGAAGCTTCGGGGCAAACACACACCGAGCAGGAAGAAGACGTCAGCGCTTCCGAAGCCGACGACTCCGACGTGGAGGACATCACACCGGCGCAGCGGGCCGTGAGTACTGTGCCCCCTCCCACCCCCGCGCCCAAAACCAAAGAGACTCAGGTTACTCCCTCGCCTGCCGGCCTGGGCAAAACCAAGACCAAAGCTTCGATCACCCCACCTTCGGGCTCGGTGTCGAAGCATCCAAAGTCTCACGGCAGCTCGGGATCGAGCCAGCCGACGCCCGGTGCCGAAAAACAGCATCCGGCACCGAAGAAAACAATATCCAGCTCGACTCCGAAGCCACCGGTGCCGAAGCCTGGACTCTCGGTGCCGACCAAACACAAACATAAATCTGTCGGCACCGACGCTCCGACGCCGAAAACTCCTTCGACGCCGAAAAAACAGGAGGCCCCAAAAAAGCATGGTGCACACAAACCATCGAAGCCCTCGGCTCCGAAATCACCGGTGCCCACGGACGATTCGACGCCACTGGCTCTGTTTACACCAGACCCTCTACAAAAGACTCTGTCCAAAGATCCAAAGACTGGACTATTGACTTTAATTATCAAGAAAAGACGCCTTGATACTCCGGCTCCTCCTCCACCACCCAAAAGGAAGGACTCTGCTACTTCACCCCTCAGAGTGCCCTTCCCACTACCGCCTCCCCTACCTCCTCCACCCCCTCCCCCTCCCAGGTCTCCGCCACCTCCACCTCACTACGATCCGGCCCCATCCCCAGACCCGGATGACGGGGACCCGGACAATTACCCGGCGGACGCCCCAATGGATCCCACTCCACCAGGGACCCCAGACCCATGGGAGGATTACAATAACCCTGATATACCAGACATACCTCAGGACGACCTATACCCATCCAGGCCGTCTCCTCCAGAGGACTCCTTAGGGTTTCATCATTTAGTGCAGAGAGCAGCACACTACCATGGGGTGGACATGCACAGTGAACCAGTGGAAGAAGACTTCCTACTGGATACATTTGACATACAAGACAAATCCACTTCCATTTTACCCATGCTTAAGGGTGTCACCAAGCACGCTACAGAGGTGTTCAAAGACCCTGTCAGGGCCAGAGTACTGAACCCTAGAATAGAGAAGAAGTACAAAGCGGCACCCACAGACCCTGCATACATTAAGGGCCCTGCTCCCCTAGATTCCCTAGTTGTCTCCACAGCTAGAAAACGGGCTAACTCCCAATCCTCAGGAGAAGCCCCACCGCCAGACAAGGAATCTAAACTTCTGGACGCGTCTGGTAAACGCACCGCCTCCCAAGCTGCAAACATGTGGCGCATTGCAAACACACAAGCACTGCTTGCGCGATATGACCGAGCACACTATGACGAACTAGAGGCTCTTATGCAGCACCTTCCAGAAAAACACAAGCGCAAGGCTCATGACCTAATACAGGAGGGTAAACTAATTACAAACACCTCCATTAAGTGTGCCCTCGATGCAGCCGACACTGCTTCTAGAGCCATAAATACAAGTGTCCTGCTTCGTCGCCATGCCTGGCTCAGGATCTCAGGGTTCAAACCTGAAGTCCAGGCGTCCATACTCAATCACCCCTTTGACCAGCAAACTCTCTTTGGGCCAAAGGTAGACGAAGCGTTGGAAAAGATGAAAAAGGACACAGACACAGCAAAGTCCATGGGGGCACTCCAAACACAAGCCTCTAAACGTTCCTTTCGACGCTCGTCCTTTCGTGGCACAGGCAGAGGCTCCTCCACCGATAACGCCTCTACCTCCTACAAGTCCCCTCCTCAAAATACCTTTTCAAAGGGCAATCAAAGGGGCGGTTACAGAGGCAACAACAATAAGGGCAGGGGCAAAACCAACAACACCCGTTCTGCCACCCCACCCGCACAATGACTCCCCTCCGCTCCCCCCAGACCATCCCACTCCGGTCGGGGGCAGACTACAAGACTTTATCCACACATGGGAGTCCATAACATCGGACAAATGGGTGACCCAAATCATTCGGTCAGGGTACTGTCTCGAACTAACATCTACCCCACCCAATATCCCACCAAGGCACCGTCCAATGTCTCAAGAACATTCCACACTGCTCAAACAAGAGGTACTCTCACTCCTCCAAAAACACGCTATAGAGCAGGTCCCCGTCAATCAACAAAATCTAGGGGTCTACTCCCTATATTTCTTAATACCAAAGAAAGACGGGACCCTCAGACCCATTCTCGACCTCCGGCCTCTAAATGCCTACATGCATTCAGACCATTTTCACATGGTCACCCTACAGCAAGTCCTCCCACTCCTCTGCCAGGGAGACTTCCTCACAACCTTGGATCTGAAAGACGCATACTTTCACATCCCAATACACCCCTCTCACAGGAAATACCTCAGGTTCGTGGTGGACGGGCAACATTACCAATTCACGGTTCTCCCCTTCGGGGTCACCACCGCACCACGGGTGTTTACCAAATGCCTAGCAGTAGTAGCAGCACACCTCAGACGTCAACAAATTCACGTCTTCCCTTACCTAGACGACTGGCTGATAAAAGCCGCGTCCTACAACCAATGTGTGCAACATACAAACAGCACCATCCAACTGCTCCACCAGCTAGGCTTCACGGTGAACTACCAAAAGTCCCACCTCATACCATCTCACACAAAGCAATATCTCGGGGCCACTATAGACACCTCCAAAGGTATTGCCTATCCAAACTCAGCCAGAATCACAAGCATTCAAGCCTTACGCAAAACATTCCTTCCTCAACACTCTCTTCCAGCAAGAGTGTTTATGAAGCTTATAGGAATGATGGCGTCTTGCATCTTCATAGTGCCCCATGCAAGACTCCACATGCGTCCACTTCAAGAGTGCCTAGCACAACAGTGGAACCAGGCCCAGGGGCAGCTGACGGATCTGGTGTTGGTGGACGGCCGCACACATCACTCTCTGCAGTGGTGGAACACCACAAACCTTTCCAAAGGGCGGCCGTTCCTGGACCCGGTTCCTCAGGTGACTCTAACAGCGGACGCATCGCTCTCCGGCTGGGGAGCGCACCTTCTACACCTCACCATGCAAGGTCTATGGACGCCACAGCAAAAATCGCTCCACATCAACCATCTGGAGCTCTTGGCGATCTTTCTAGCCCTAAAATCTTTCCAAAAACAGATTTCGGGCAAAGCAGTCCTCATTCGCACAGACAATATGACTGCAATGTATTATATCCAAAAACAGGGGGGGACACACTCTCCCCAGCTCTCCCGCTTAGCCCAGAGCATATGGAGATGGGCAATTCCTCAAAACATCTTTCTCCTGGCACAGCACGTTCCAGGCGTACAAAACACCATGGCAGATCTGCTCAGCAGACAAACGCAACAACTACACGAATGGGAACTGCATCCACAAGTTCTTCACCCATTCTTCCAACAGTGGGGGCATCCTCAGATAGACCTCTTCGCCACCCACGAAAACAAAAAATGCCCAAGCTTCGCCGCCAGATACCCACACCCATTGTCCAAGGGCAATGCGATATGGATGAACTGGTCAGGCAGATTTGCATACGCCTTTCCACCTCTCCCACTAATTCCATTAGTGGTCAGGAAGCTACAACAGCACTCCCTCACACTCATTCTGGTAGCTCCGACGTGGGCCAGGCAGCCGTGGTATACCACGCTACTACAACTGTCAGTGGTACCACATCAAAAACTGCATCTATCCCCATGCCTCCTAACCCAGAACCATGGAGAAATCAGGCACCCGGACCCAGCTCAGCTCAACCTGGCGATCTGGCTCCTGAAATCCTAGAATTCGGATACCTTAACCTTCCCCCTGATTGCATGAACATCATCATGGAAGCCAGACGTCCTACCACTAGAGCATGCTATGCCGCAAAGTGGAAAGGATTTGTAATTTACTGCCGTAACAATACAATCAACCCTCTAGATGCATCCATACAGCACATCATATGCTATCTGCTCCATCTTCACAGGTGTAACCTGGCATATTCATCAATACGCCTACACCTAGCAGCGATCGCTGCTTATCTACAAAACAGACAGCATTTATCACTCTTCAGAGTGCCCGCTATTAAAGCCTTCATGAAAGGCCTTAAACGCGTAATTCCTCCCAGGGCACCACCTTCCCCTGTATGGAATCTAAATTTAGTTCTTACACGACTAATGGGTCCGCCCTTCGAACCAATGCACAAATGTGAGCTACAGTTTCTCACCTGGAAAACAGCTTTCCTTGTAGCTATCACTTCCCTTAGAAGGGTTGGTGAAATACAAGCGTTCACCATACAGGAACCCTACATACAAATGCATCACAGCAAGGTCATACTTCGCACAAATCCGAAGTTTCTGCCCAAAGTCATTTCCCCCTTCCACCTCAATCAATCAGTGGAACTACCTGTCTTCTTTTCGCAACCCCAATCTGTTGCAGAAAGGGCCTTACACACACTTGATGTGAAAAGGGCGTTGCTATACTACATACAAAGAACGCAACCCTTCAGGAAGACTAAACAATTGTTCGTTTCCTTCTCTCCACCACATAAAGGCAACCCCATTTCTAAATCAGGGATAGCTAGGTGGATTGTAAAATGCATACAAATTTGCTATCAAAAGGCAAAGAGAACATTATCTGTTCCTCCTAAAGCCCACCCTACAAGGAAGTTAGGGGCTTCTATGGCTTTTCTAGGGAATATACCCTTAGATGACATCTGCAAAGCAGCCACATGGTCTACACCGCACACCTTCACAAAACACTACTGTGTAGATGTGCATTCCAAGCAGCAAGCTAGGGTGGGCCAGGCTGTACTAAAGACACTTTTTCAAACAGCTGCAACGGATACCGGTGGTCGCCGCTAAGGTTGGGTACTGCTATATAATCTATGCTAAGTGTACAATCTGCAGCTCATATGCCTCGAACGGAATATGCTACTTACCAGTATGCATCTGTTCTTGGCATGTAGAGCTGCAGAGTTGTACACGCCCACCCGCCTCCCCGGCTACCTGTATCCGTTCCAGTACATCTTATTTAGATACAACACATGGGTTTCTCACTGTTATTACTACGCTCCATCATTTCCCTGTTGGCGAAAAACAATCTGAGGATGGAGCCGAAGCCCATGCGCAGTACGGACCGAAGGAGGAGTCACCAAACTCGTGACTTCCAAAGACTGTCCAAGAAGAAAAACAAACTGCAAACATCCGGGCCCAACACCAGATGGCGATCTATGCTAAGTGTACAACTCTGCAGCTCTACATGCCAAGAACAGATGCATACTGGTAAGTAGCATATTCCTTTTCATGATGATACTATATCCGTCTTTTTCTTATATTTTTATATATGATACAAAACATGACATAACATTAAAACAAACCAATGAGACAAAATCTCAGCCTAGCAAGTACAATAATTAAGGAATCAATAGGTGAGAATACATGAGAAGACCTAAGTCAATACATAAACAATAAACCTAACAGAAAAAAACTAAGCTAGACATTGAATGACAAGATACAATACAACATATACATACACAGAATAATAATCAAAAAAGAAAGGATAAAAAGAGCGCCGGCTAGCGTTTCGGAGATCCCATGCAACTCAGCAAGCTCCTTCAGGGCGCAATAGGTAAGTTTAGTTTGAGACAAATCATGGGATTAATTCCTGACCATAATTTTCAAAATGATGCTGGGCTTCCTTCACATAAAACTGTTGGTTTGACAAAATTAGATAAAGGAGACCAATCCCTGCACAGGTCCAGTCAATAACGCTCCACTAAGGAATAGTCACAAAATAGATGTATGTAGCAGGCTGAATGCAACCAGAATGAATAGGATAAAAACCGGACGAATACAATGTGAAGTAGCGACACAAGCAGATAGCAGATATCACAACCCGCAACCTTTCAAATATGGATGACGATCACGTCCGTAAGATCTCATAAATTTAGAGACCGTGGGTCGCCCCTCCTAGTAAGTATTTAGTGGTAATAAATGCAGTATAGTTTCCGCCATCCAAACATCAACAATACGGGGTCCCACGGCAGCAGATCATCTTACTCATTCAGGGTCCCTCTTCCGTGGCTTTGCTTTTAATGTATACATATGGTAAGAAATATCCTCAGCCGTAATCCTGGGTGTTCACCAATCTCTGTATCACCATCTCTCACTAAGAGTCTTCCATTTTTATCCCAGTGTTTGGTGTATGCTTTACTTAGCATCTGTATGAACCCACTAGCAAAGAGAACTTCATCTCCCATGTGTGTTTCCTCTCTAGAGCTGCGTTCTGTTCAGCTATGCCTTTGAGTTTATTTTGCTTTACACTGTTAAAGGGATAGTGTTTCTCCGATCATGAGAGGTACCGAAACCCACAAGGCTTATGTGCAGGTGCATGTGAGTATCAGTCTTTAGAGAAATTATTCCATTCATGTTCTCCTTCAACACTCTTGTGGTACTGGGTGGCATGTGGGACAGTCTTGGACTTTTCTCTTCCTTGACGCACTACAATAGAGTTAACATGGAATTGAGTTCCTGGTCCCAAGTAAGGAAGACATTGAGATTTTCACCCCATTTCTTGGCACTTGTTTATAATACACAACATGTTGCAGTCCCTATAGGACATGAGAATCTCGAGTTTATTAACTGAAAACATAAAGCAGCTACTTATGGCATTTAAAACACCACGTAGTAATGATTTTTCACCTGCTAACTACCCCGTTTGAACTGTTTACCTTTTGTCTTGGGTATTCGCAGATCCAGAGTGGTCCAATGGATTTCCTTTTTGGAAAACGGAAGACTCCTGAGGAGATGCTGAGACAGAATCAGCGGGCTCTGACGAGAGCTATGAGAGAGATGGATAGAGAAAGGCAGAAACTGGAACAGCAGGAAAAGAAGATAATTACCGACATAAAGAAGATGGCTAAGCAGGGGCAGATGGTAAGATACGATGCAAAGCAGGAGCAGACGTTGAGAAGTAATGAAGAAGCAGGGACTTTTGACTGATTGTGAACAAGCAGATCCCCTTGCCAGCTCTCCCTGCAACAATTCTCCTGTCCAACTTGCCTTCAGTCTTCTACCCTCTGCTCCCTGTCTACACACTGCTCTTTGCTCGTGCCTCCTCTGTTCATTTCTTGCTCTGTTTTACCTTTTCTGCTTGATTTTTCTTTGTTTGTTTTTCTGACCTATGTTTTGCCTTTTCTGCTAGTTGTTTCCCTCCTCCCGCCACTCAGCACTCTGCCCTCACCCAGGACCTACTTAATGGAAGCTGTAAGGTAAACCCATTAACAGATCCTTATTCGAGCTTCTCCTGCGACATTTCTCCTGTCCAGATTGACCGCAGTTCACTACCGGTCTATCTGCTGCCCTCTGTTTGTGACTCCTCTGCTCGTTTCTCGTTTGTTTTTCCTTTCTGCTAATTTTTCTGCCCTCTTTTTTTACGTTTTCTGCTAGTTGTTTTGGGTGTTTTCTGTTTTGTGCTCTTCTGCTCTGTTTTAACTTTTCCTGCTCGTTTTTCTGCCCTTTGTTTTGCCTTTTTCTGCCCTCCGTTTTGCCTTTTCTGCTAGTTTGTCTGCCCGCTGTTTTTGCATTCCTGCTCATTTTTCTGCCATCTGTTTTGCCTTTCAGCTCATTGTTTGCCCTCTTCTTCTCTGTTTTGCCTTCCTGCCATCTGTTTGCGCTCTTCTTTGCTTTTTTCCGCTGGTTTCTTCCCACCGTTTCCCTCCCCCCGCCACTCAGCACTCTGCCCTCCCCTGGGACCTACTTCATGGAGGCCGCAGCGCAACCCCATTGAGTAGATCCTAGTGCCATATCCTCCTGCGATAGTTCTGTCCAGCTTGACCGCAGTCCATTACCCTCTGCTGTCGGTCTATCTGCTGTCCTCTGTTTGTGACTCCTTTGCTCGTTTCTTGTTTGTTTTGCCTTTCTGCTCATTTTCTGCTCTCTTTTTACGTTTTCTGTTCGTTTTGCTGTTTTCTGTTCTGTGCTCTTCTGCTCTGTTTTAACTTTTCCTGCCCTCTGTTTTGCCTTCTGTCCTCCGTTTTGCCTATTCTGCTAGTTTTTCTGCCTGTCTTTTTTGCATTCCTGCTAGTTTTTCTGCCATCTGTTTTGCCTTTTCTGCTCATTTTTCCCCCCTCTGTTTTGCCCTCTGATCCAACGGGTTACCAACCTCAGGTACTCAACTAACATATACTCACCTGGGCCCATAAACACACACTCATTTCATATATAGGCTAGTAGATACCGCTGGGGTCAATTTATTGTACTAATGCCTGTAAGATGAATTTATCTAATCATATCTTACCAAACCTCTTTATCTAAAGTACTTTCCTCTGGTCAATGGACCTTTTTAGTTAATAGTCTAGGTAAAAATTGACATAGAATAACCATAGACTCTGGAGAGTTTTAAATGTATATCTAGTAAATTCATGTGAGCCAAGAACCATAATACAGTTAGAACACCGTCTTCTCCAAGGAGAGGAAGGGAATGAAATTTAATTGGAATAATCGTTAAACGAAGTTATTACAATGACAGAACCTGAATAGGGTGGAAACCGAGAGAGCAATACAATGACATACTACACAGAATTATAGTTACCTGAAATGGTGTGGAAACCAACCCCTTGGCCAAGGAGTTGGAAAGGGTCCCCTGGGACAGATCAGGTGACAAAGGCTTAGGACAGGATTCAGGGACAGGATAGATGACCTCTTCTAGATACGATGCCTGCTTCGCACCCCTCTCTGACACTATCTTCCTCCTCGATTCTTTCGCGAGCTGCTTCTATTATGTGCCTCCTCGATTCTTCCGCGATGTTCTTCTAATTAATTGGCGTAAAAGTTCTAAGTCTGGAAATGGATCTTCAGTATTCTCTTAATTCTCGGACAGCATCTCGGTCTCTCAGCATTCTCCGTCTCGCTGTGGCGTGCTCTCTGTGTCCTGCTAACTAACTAACTAAACTACCTCAATTATATCTTTCTAATGGCATGTACCGCCCCTAAATGTTTCAAATTTATGAATCTTCTAACTCTGATTGGACAGGGAAAGGGGAGATGATCATCACACCATGTTAAGTTTAATATTCTTCCTTAAGCTCATTGTTCTATGTTCCAGCCCCTTAATTTTCTTTCCCATGCTTGATTTTTCACCCGAGTTCACATTTTTATCAATCAAAAATTTACAATTTAATAACTTCTCCATTCATCGGACATGAAGATGATTCTGTTCCCAGGACAAACCAAGGTCGTGGCCTTGGATGAATTTAAATTCTTCCGTCATGGTTCCTGGCGGGTTGCAAATACGCATGTGCAAGGGACACGAGGGGTATGGACATCTGTCATCCTTTGAGGCCCGAAATACGAACTAATAAAGAAGTCAGAAAGAGACATATTAAATTCAAAATAAAATGATTTAACTGTATACCACCTATCTCTACTCTAACCTTTTTTACTTCTATAAATCTTTCGCATTAGCATTTTATTAAAATTGCAGGGTTTAGTTTCAGCTTAAGCATGCGCAATAACATGTGAGTTCCTTGCGGCCATTTTGAAAGTGATTGCGCAGCTGCAAAGATTTCCCTCCAAAGCATAGGTACGTCATTACTTCGTAGATGTAGTTGACGCATGCGCAGTAAGAATTCCTGCGTTAGCAGCCATTTTAACCACTCTTAGGTTACTTGTTAGTACGACACATAGGCAAGCTTCCCTTAAGCTTAAGTGTACGAATTTTATGATGCATTATTAGTATTTCCGAACACAATTATTCCTATATTACAAGTTATGTAAGAAGATTGCTTCCGAGCAAGTCTCTTTTATTCGAATCTGTGCTCCATCACCTCTTCTGCCATCTGTTTTGCCTTTTCTGCTCGTTATTCTGCCATCTGTTTTGCCTTTTCTGCTCGTTTTTCTGCCCCCTGTTTTGCCTTTTTCTGCTTATTTCTTCCCTGTTCCCGACGTGTCCTTGAGACCTGTCTTTTCGACGGAGACCACGCACCCCTGCAACCAGATACCCCCAGGGAATTCAACAAATATTGATTGCAGAATGGCACAACTGCCCACAATTTTTCTCCAAATACACAAGAGTGTAGGTACCTAGTCCAAGAAAAGAGGCAGAAACTAATGGAGGGGGCGCAGGGCCAAGCATACTGGATGACGGCAATGTAGAAACCAATCAAGAAGAATGAAATAATGTAGTTGGAGATTGCAGAAAGCAGAGGCTGATGTTGAGTGGCTTGGGAAAATGTAATATTCTACTGTTCTCTATCCTGTTTTTCAAATGCTACCCAAAGCCTGTGTTTATTTTTGGGAAGACAAAGTGTTTTCATGAGCCATTGCTTATTTAAAGTTTTGGGTCCCTCGCACCCCTGCCTCTAAATAAGGTGTGGGGACCGTGAGGTTAACTGGCTTCTGTATCTTACGAGTTGTAAAGCAACACAAATCCTCATATTTTGTCTTTCAAAGGCTGATCAAATATTTATTTTTTTCCCCGAAGTGCTGGGATACACTTTATTTACATATTCAGCTTGGAGATCGTAATTGCCTTTTTAAGTGTTGTGTTTTTAAAGTAGTTTTTGCCACATTTATGACTTGAGAACTCAAAGGTATGGTGATATAAGTCCATACTGTTACTGTTTTTGCCCCTCTTTTCATGTTCAAAGACTTCTAGAGGAGGTCCTATAGCTTGCAACTATGTGTTAAGCTTAGCTTGTGCCCCAAGTGACATCACATAATTTTTCACTCATTTTGAATCGTCATAAATGCAGGAGTATGACTATTCTGGTGTGGCCTCTTCCTTTGTATACATATGTCTGTGTCACACTTTCATATACTTTTCACCAGAGGATATATATTTTACCAATGTACACAGGGATATATTTGAAATAAATATAATTTAACAGTGTTGCGGGGATTCTGCTCATGCACAGAACTATGCACAGGAAACCAGGACCTCAGTGAATGGTGGTGTACCAAAAAACTCACCTCAGTACCCAGAACCCCTATTCGACTAGCATCAGTGTCTCATTCGTTCTCCGTATCACCTTGAAGCTACCAATGATTAGACAACCCAGAACAAACGACTTAGAGTACTCTCAGGAATGGTGGGAATCAGAAACACCTTTTCGTTATTATTCTCATATCAGTCGACAACAAGAGTAATAGGAGAAACGGAAACGTTTAAAATGTTTATTTTTAACTACGTGCTCTAAGGTGCAGTACTTTGGCTAATATAAGCAGGCAAATGATTAAAAATAAAACCATCAGCATTGTTACAATTCCATAGAATATGAAGGGAGAAATCATATTAAAAATGATAGTGGAAAACAAGTCCTATAACACTTTGTGAACCACCCTCCCTTGGCTAGTAAACTAATAGAAGGTCTCTAGGTTTGAATGAGGAACCCCATACCTCAAAGATCAGCTTAGGTGAATCACTTCACAGGATTAGCTCTGCTCTGTGTCTGGAAAGGTTTTCTCCAAGTGTCTGAATCATGCATGCAAATGCTATATTAAAGGCACCCGTGTTTCAGATATTTGCATGTTGTGTCTAGAGCATGGGCCGATCAACCTGAATTCAACAGCATACATTGCTATTTGACCTTGACGGCTTCTGCACACAGTCTTCAGACTAAGGTCGCGGTGCACGTCTAGGGATGTGAACAACAGACCGTTCTCATGTGAAGAAAAAGCAAGCAGTTTTACTTGTAATAATAGCTACCTGTAGTGTCGTGTGAAAAAGCAGCAAAGTGGCAAGATAGCGTTTCACTTCTAAAGCGCTTATGCTAACATAGCAATGTGTGCACATAAAACCCTGTCTCCACTACACCCTCCCTTAATCGGACCACAAACAGAATAGGGAAGCAATGTAGGAACGCAGAGTTTAAGTTCGAGTGAGACAGAACCAAGTTCATGTATTGCTAATCCGTATAATTGGTAGTGAGAGTTCGAAAAATTTGTTGTGAAAAAGTAAAAAATTAAACAGTCTCTCAGGGGCGTTACACAGCCCAATGTGGAGTAAAAAATTAAAAAATTCGGATTAGAACTTGCGGAAGATGGACAACTGCCAATTTAATCCATCAACGTGTAGGCACAATAAGTTGCAACTGCCTCCAAGAGGAAGTCATTATAATGTTCAGTAAAAGAGTCAGCCATTCAGTCAAGTAAAGTAAATGAACATGCATGTTCTTCGATAACCGGAGCCTCTAGCACCATCAGAGGACAACTTGCGTGTTGTTCAAGATAACAGGAAGTCATATGCTGCTGTATGTGTATGTATATAGATATATATCCCAATTCCCTAGGACTCTATGCGCTGCTCCACAGGCCATAATCCCGATACCAGAACGGTCCAACTCATGAGCCACTAAGGGACTCATTAGTCGATCATAATCTGGGGCAGGAGACGCCGTGTTCGACAGGCACAAATCCAGAGCCCATTCGAATGGACAATCTAGGCAATGGAAAACAGGTTGCACGCAAGTAAAGTATGAAAACCGGAAGGATAATCCATAGGCTACGCTCAAAGTGGCCAGTGGTAATGTTCCATAGTATTCAAGCATCCGGTTGCGCAGTTGAAGCAGCCGGGGCAGGCTGTAGTGTGATACAGATCGTGCAACCATTGTGGAGCAAGCAAACCAACAGGAGCACACCAGTAGTCAAGGCGAGAATCAACTGAAGCCCGCCGAAGATGCTGGAAAAAATAGAATGAAAAAATGCCGGTATCGCACCAAATATTGTTTGGAAGGAGGTCACAAGGCCGGAGTCCACAACTTTGAAAAAATGCACCAAGCCAGTTGTTGACGAGGAATTGAATATAGTATGAATCAGAGCACCGAAATGAAAGGGGAGATCAGTATTTAAAAGCGCATGCACCTTGGTGCGGGTGTTTGCTACATGAAGGACAAATGTTTCACGCGAAGAAGTAAGTGCAACTTATTTTTGAGACAATAGAGCCCTTATTCTGCTCATCTTGTTGAACTCTGCTTTCAAGGTTGTTATGGAAGGCCAGATGGATATATCCAGTCTCCCATGCAGGGGTGGGAAAAGGACATTCTTACAACAGACTACACGTTGTGAGACCGTTACAATGTACGGAATCCCCACTAGCATCCCACAGCATGGTTCATTATTTAAAAGCAAATAACTAACGTTGGCTAATAACGTAAAAGTGGGTGTAATTGCTGGCACAGGATTTCCCTTCAGAATGCAAGCTAAATTCGGTGCGTGAACGTTGTAAGTGCCAAGCAATTGGATGTTTCTACAGACTACTGAGTGATCAGGTGTTGAAATGCATTCCTCTCCTTTTAAATAAACCTCTTTACCCTCTCTCAGGCATCTGTATGTAAATGGGAGTGACCAAACTTCATGCAGGAAAGCGGTACCCAATGGTTCGTAACTGCCTAAGGCATAGTGTTTCATACATGAACTGAACTTAAACAATGGAAATGGTAAAGTGATTCACCCATGAATAAGCCACACAGCTGAGTTCGATTCGGCCACAGAGAATGGTAAAGGATCCAACTTTTCAATATGCAATAATGAGTATGTCGCATCCTTCATGGACATGAACCATTGTTTATCAGTCAGATTAAACGGCAGGAATAAGATGTGTTCATGTAGTCCCAGGGAACTTTCCCAGCCTTCAATGTTTGTAAAGTCCATGCAAACTGCATTATAGAATGCAATTGATTTTGACCATGGTATAAAACCGACATATCATCCTGTACAATATCCACAACAGATGAAACCATATTATCTAACGTGTAAGTTCTGGAAGAAAGGGTGTTATCGATGAAAGCTAGCAGTTTTTCTAAATTGGCTTGATCAATAGCCCTTAATCTAGAAGCAGCTTCAATTTGAGATAATTTCCAAACTTCGTTGTAAACAGCATAGACCCATCTTTTGGACCTGCCACCCACAGGCCCCTTAACAAATCATTCCAATTTACTTTGTCATACTATTTGGACAAATGAAGTTTAACAGATGCCATTGTGGAGTGTTACAGCCAGTTTTGACATAATTTACCTATGGAATAGGTAGTGACTGAATGGGAAGATTCAAATCTGGGGTCTATCCTAACCTGTGTATAACTAGGGAGCAGACCAAGAAAACGATGTTGACAGGAATCTGAACTTTCTTGCTATAACAGCCATCCTTCAGGATCTAAGTTGGAAATGTTGTACTATGTATTAGTAATGAATGACTGCAATTCATCAAGGGACAACGTTGTGTGATTATCCCATTATGGATAAGTGCCCAGATCAGGAATAGTACGGGAATTCATTTTTTTTTTTTTTAGAAGTAGCCAATCCAAAGCAGGTGGTCTGAAAAATGGTATAATTCAAAAACATGTGGTTTGGGATAAGGCACGCACGATGCAGAGCTTCTGTACCTTGTACTTGCCAAGCTTTAGAACCCCAAACCAATTTAAGATCAATGGTATCTTTCCACAGCTCATAGCCCCCTATAGCTAATTCATCCATAAAGGACTTCGAATACAGTAATTTATTATGTGTCAGTCTAACTTTGGAAGCTGACTTTGCAGACATTTTAAAATAAAACGCTTCAGGTTCAGATACACTGAAATCTGTAAAATACGTACATTTTTTCACAAGAGTTTTGGAGCTGCCTTCAATCGGTGCTGGGCAATGTTCCCATTGTGTAGAATTGACGAGATTTCTAAATGTATTTGCTTTATGCAAGAAATGATTGCCATAGTGTTGGTAGCAAAACAACTCTCCATAATGTGCTGTCCAACTACAAATCTTCAGCATCAAAAGCAGTATAATATTTCAAATCAGTAAAAAGAGCCTCTACGGCTTGGACATCCCAATCATCAGAGCGTATGTTTTGTTTCACAACATCCCCATAGAAACACAAAGTACATTGGGGACATTAATCACCTGTGTGGGACCATGAATTTGAAATTTCACAGCATCCCATACAATCCCATCCAACACAGGCCAAGCAGTAATATTAACAAAAGTCTGGTCTCTCTTCATGATGTGTGATGAGGAGTGGGGTGCCAAAGTTCCATCAATTAATCTAATTGCAGATCTTTCGGTCAGATAGTGTCCATTTACTAGACTGAAAAATACAACCACAAATCCAATCGACATAAACAAAAAAATAAATATGAGCCTCAGCCAAATGTAAGTCCAAGGGGCAATTAAAAAAATGTCTTTTAAACCAAATAGCAAAAATAGACATTTTCGATGGGGCATTCAAAGTTATAGAGTTGGTGTCAAATGAAAAACGTGACTGGTCAACAGCACTTGATTGTAAACCAGGCAACGACACATCTGTGGGATAAGTATATTCCATATCTTCAACTGGACCACCAGCCGGTGGAGTTAATAAATGATTAGTAACTGTATGCATCTTGATGGCAATGTCAGGCGTGTTGGTATTTGCCGGAGCCAAAACGGAATTTCTCTGCATTGCTGGACAAGTGACCGCTGAAGTCATACTAAGAAGAATCGGCCACTCGTTGTAGTTTGACATTGTCCATGGAGATGTACCTGTTATCCTTGAGACCAGGAAGGTAAAATGACTGTTCTTGTACCCTGTACGCCAAGCACTGAAACTGGAGTACGATAAGAGGGGCCAAACTCCTCCTTGTTCTCCACCTTCTCACGGACCAGGTCACCAACTCAAGGTAGCCAGCCAACTACCGGAATCTGAAGTGAAGCATCAGTTGTGGAGGGCAAGTGTTCCTTTGCAAGACTGTCTCGAGCCTCTTATAGGTTCTGTAATACAGCAGAATGATCCTCTACGTCAAAGGGTGCAGCCAACGCCGCCATGTCTAGACCATCAAGGTCCGGGACAAACATCTTTATGCCAAAGAGCATTTTGTATGGGGTCCGCCCACCCAGAGACCTTCTAGGGAGATTATTAAGTGCACGTTGAACGCTATACAAATGTGCCAACCAGTTCCTGTCAGTACCTAAAACCTTAGCTGTCCGAGATTGCTTTAAGCCACGGTTCATTCGCTCCACAACACTGTTGCCCTCAGGCCGGTATGGAGATGAAAATTTGACTTGGATCCCCAAAGATCTCATGGCATCCTTGTACTCCTTAGAGGCGAATGCTGGACCCTGGTCTGAATGGAGGGCACCACACGCAAAAATTCCTCACAAAGACATGCAAATTCCTGATGATAGTTCGAGCATCAACACTCCGTTGTGGCCAGACCCATAGAAAACGTGTGCACGAATCCACTGCAACTAAGATGTACTTATACGCAGTATCAGTGGAGAAAGGACCTCAGTAATCTAAATAAACACACCCAAGTGGTTTATTAGATTTGTAGAACTGTGTTTGAGGTGAACGCGCAGCAGTCGAAGGTTTAATCTGCTGGAAAATGTCACAATTGAGGACATAACCACGAGTCTGTTTATACAATCCGCGCCACCAGTAACGTAGCTGTAGGATAGTAACAGTCGCAGAAACGCCGGCATGGGCAGAAGCCATACCTTCGTGAGCGGCTGTTATCAAGGAAAGTCTGCAGTCCGCATTGGGAATCAATCTGTCACCAACGTCGTTAATTCTCTCATAAATAACTTTATCAGGACTTAAATAATAAGAGTATTTAGAAGGGAAACCCCAAGGGTAATTATCACCCTTCTCTGTTGCAGCAATTGCTGCCAAGATGTCGTCATCACTCTTACTTTTGGATCTTGTAACTGCTGCTACTAGATATGTCGCCACTGCTGTTTTCGCTGCTTCGTTAGCTAAACTGTTGCTAACGGCGTGGGCACCTACGTGCTGGTGCCCAAGAGTATGAATCGCATTTACAAGCGGCAGATGTTGTTAAAGTTCTGCGACTCGAACCCAAAGCATTTTATACTTGATTGTGCTACCTTTTGGAATCCCGATACTCATTTTGAGACCAAAAGAATAAATTGTCGTTGTAAGACTGAACACAGTAAAAAGAGTCACTCACTATAAGAGTAGTCACTCGAGGATCAGCAAACTCCAGTGAAAACACCAGAACACGAAGCTCTGCCAACTGGGCGGTACAATCACCCAATGTCTGCGTGTGCATGACATCAGACTTTAATTCACCATTCACGAAAGCACCAGCCACTATTGCGCAGGCCGCTGAATAAGCATGCTTAGTATCAGTCACTGGTTGGGCCGAACCGTCCGTGTAAATGATACAATGGTAATCCTCAAGCGGGCGCAAGGACAGAGGAGCTGGATGAACGAATTCATACTGCAAATACTCCTGAGTCTGCAATGAGGCATCAAAGATGTAAGTGACAGGGGCGTGGCTAAGGCCGCAATGGTGGAAGACGTGCCCGGGTAGAGCTCCGTTGGTGGCTCCCCCGAACAGGCCCATTTCTCCGTATGTAGCCACAGCGGTGATCCGCCGTGTAGTCCGGCCTCAGAGGGAGGGTGCGCTGGTGAGTCGTGGTGGATTGCGACCCGTTTGGGCCCGGCTGGAAGCTCCCAATCAAGAGGTGCGCCCACTCTGTGCTCCGGAGTGGGCGCTTTCTGCTATGCAAGCCCGGGGCTTGGCTCCGCCCACAGGGCCGCGGAAAATGGCGCTGCTGTGTCGCGTCGAGTGAAGAGACATGGAATGAAGGTCGCCCCTGCATACCCGGTGGGGGGTCCGAGGCGAGTTGCGACCGGGGCCCCTGCTGCGGCGCCCGCCTATTCCGGCTCGCGAGATCCTGCATCAGCCGGGAACAACTGAGACTGCGGGGGTGAGCCGCGAGCGGGGTCGCTGCAGGGCCGCCCGCTGCCGCGAGGCGGAGACTTCCTCACATGTGAGGCGGGGGCTGTGACTCCTTGCCCCGAGGAGCTGCGATCGCCAGCTACTGGAACGGAGGAAGATCGAGAGTGAGTGTGAATCTCCCTGGAAGCAGTTACGGTAAACCACCGCTTGGCCTCGTGGTGCTGGGCACCTGGGACTGCCGCTGCTCGAGTGGTGCTGTTGCGGGGGGGGGGAGCCCTGGGTCCGCCTGTGAGACACGGAGGCTTGGCCCCCCGCCATGCATGGATAAAGTTGCAGCAATCACCCGTGATTAAGTCGGAGCCCTTGACGCCCTGCTGGTGAGTCACGCTAGGAGTATGCTTTGATGCACTGAATGCTGGCGAGGCAGGTGACGAGGCGAGGATTGCCTGCACCATTGGCCGGCGGACGCTGCTCCCCCTTGGCTCCTATAATGCATTAAGAGAAGTGTGGCTCAATGATTGGAGCGGCAGACCCTGATGCAGAGGTCTAGCCCGGGACCAGGGTTCAATTCCTTGCCTCGGCGGGTCTTGGGCTCAAAATTCCACGGACCTGATAATTCTCGCGTCGGCGCCATTCCAATCATGGAGTCCCACTCTGCAACTCTGGACAATAGCTTGCTTAATCTCCACAACGGCCCCCACAACGCTAAGGATGCCTGGCCTCCACCTTGGGGGTGCCCAGGAGTGGACGCATCACAGGGAAAGCCAGGATGGGTTCCACAGCGGTATTCGTACAAGCTCCTTGAGACCCTTGCGGGTGAGTAGTGCGCTATACAAGTATCAATTTACAGAGAGAAGCTGTCCCCGGAAGGAACACCTATAGGTCACGTTGAGCTGGATTCTGGGGGCCCTCACTTTGTACATGGGCGAGGCTGATGCAGTGCCTGGTTTTCGGTGGTCCAATACTGGGGGAAAGGCGCATAGATGCGATTCTAGGGGTCTCCAAGATAACATTCACGTGGCGGCTGTGCCAGCCCCAATGGCTTACTAAGAACTGAGATGGTGGCACTCCCTCAGCTACACTTTTGTCTTGCCACTGAGGTGCTCTGAGTTTCTGCCCTTTACGGTCCGAGAGGCGGGCTGGCATTGGACACTAGAGACTACTAATAACGACCGCCGCGGACGCGCCTGCAAGGTAGTGGAGCAGAGGCCTACTGCTCCTCTGATCTGATGGTGTGCTAAACCATAACCTTTATTCGTATAGAGTGGTTGTAAGGAGGGGCTGGTGACCGCATCCCGGTAGTGGTACTGGTGCACGACGTGAAGGCTTCCCTGCTGGGACTGTGAGCTAAGAGCTGAATGCTGTTTACCGCGTGCTGACGCAGAGAAAGAATTTGCAGTGACGCTCACACAGAGATTGCTGTGCAGAGGGCTTCTTCGCTGTGGGACGACGCAGAAATTCAGGCACTGCTGATGTCGGGTGGTACCCGGACATGGGCCGGAGCTGGGGGGGTGCAAAACGTACCACCGCTGTCCAAGTCAAAATCGGACAAGATGGCGAGGCAGGGTCAGTCAGACCAAGCTGCAAGCCAGTTGGATGCGGTCCTCGCTGCCGTAGAACGTCAGGAAGCAACAATTCACATCCCTTGAATCTAAAATTGATAAGGTTGACATTGATCTTACACATCTCCATGCAGATCACCGGAAATTAACAGATCGAACTGCTACACTGGAAGCCACACTTAGCGAAGTCAAGCCAGAAGTGAATCCAGCAGATAAGCATGTACAGGACCTACATCGTGTGGGATATCTGGAGGACAGAGCTGAAGATGCTGAGGGGCGGGCGAGACGCAACAATATACGCGTGGTGGGTGTGCCGGAGAGATGGGAAGGTGGAGAACCCGCTGTGCACATGGAAAACTGGCTAAAGGGACTTTTGCCTGTGGGGTCCCTTTCACCACATTTTGTCATAGAGCGTGCGCATAGAGTTCCGGCGAGAACCCCCCCCCCTTGCCGGATCAAACCAAAGGCCCTTGCTCCTCCGACTCCTCAACTATCGAGACCGCCCTACAGGAAACCAGGAAGCTCCAAGACGTTCACATAGACAATCACAGAATAATGTTCTTTGCAGACTACATTCTCCAAGTGCAGCGCCGGAGGTTCTCGTTCATGGTGGTAAAGAGGCGTCTCCGCCAGAATAACCTGAAGTATTCCCTGCTGTTCCCAGCGCGTCTGCGGGTGGTGACCCGGACGACAAAACACAATTCTTCAACACGCCGGAAGAGGCGGAGGATTGGCTGGATACTATAGCCGCTGCAAGACCTCGGGATACCGCCGCTAGGGCTACACTGCCGAAAGCGGGGGGCCCCTCTCGCCGCCGTCGACGGGAATGTGGGGCGGCGGGATCGCGAACTCCACCCTCACCACCTGTAGGCCCACGCACAGAGTTGATTCTCAGTGGACAGCGAGACGCCCTACAGGCGGTGGCAGAAATGAGTGGCTCTGTAGTGACTGAAAGCACACCTAACACCAGTCAGAAGGGCCTCTCTAGCGATGATGAGCAAATATATGGCCTCCCAAACTCGCAAGATTCAGTCGAACAACCAGAGGTCACCCCGCAGACTGCGAACACCATAGTGTGAACATTGCCACATCCTCTTTCTATACCATCAAAAACTTAAGGTATCAAGATGTGAGGGCGGGGGACACGAAGCCACCGGCGGCACGGCCCCTTGTTGTCGCCTTTACTGAGACTTTGTTTGATGTGAGCTGGAGTTGGAGTGGGTGGCCTGCCATGCGGGAGAAGGACGGACACCACTAATATCCCTAGCTATTGGCGTGTAGTCCCGACCTTATGTCGCTTGCTAGATACATTCTCCTGAGCAGTCGCGCGCAAATTACCCCCTCTATAGAGCCTAATGCCTGTTAACGGGGAGCCCCTGGGACACTAGGCGCACGATCTGCAGGCTCGCAAGGCGTAGCACATAGCACACCCCCCCTGGATTGTTTAGACTGTTATCCTCTCTGAGAGTTTGGGCGATTGCTAGTTGCATGTTCGCCCTTTCAGGATTATTTTTGATTGTTTTTATATAGGCTTACTTCTAAGATGTCGTTCACTACCTGTTGCGCTATGAGGGGTGGCGCCCTACGGATTGTATTGCTGTATGTAAAATATGATGGCAGGTTCCTTGTAATGTATGTGACTGCTAGGTTGATACGGAAACATAACTGTTTTGCACACTGTAACACCTATGTCCTCTAAGTTTGGTCCGTGGAATGTGAGAGGTATGCATACACCATCTCGTAGGTATTAAATATATTCTTATCTCATACGGCATAATGTACAAATAGCCCTCCTGCAGGAGACACACTTGGCCAAGACTGAAATTCCACGGTTGCAACGCCGCTGGCGTGGCAAGCTATATGCCACGGGATACTCCGCTTTTGCACGAGGAGCTTTAATTTGGGTGAAACCAGGGGTACCGCTGACAATTACGCAGTCGGTAATTGACGCAGAGGGCAGATATGTTGTGGTTAAGGGTACAATTGATGGACGCCCCATCGTGATCGCATTTCTCTATGCCCCAAATACTGAGCAGGCCGCCTTCTTTGACACCATGTCGCACACCCTGGTGCCATGGCACGACGTTCCCATGTTGTTGGGGGGAGATTATAATAGTGTACTTGATGTGTCCCTGGATCGCTCCTTCCTGCCGCTCCCAGGTACAATGTAAATGCAACAATATCTCAGTCGGATTCATTAGAATTAATTAAATATGTATATCCAAGATATTACGAAAAAAAGAAGAAAAGAACCCAAGGCTTCAAAAATGATTATTCAATGTGCCCGTGGGCATCATGTATTTATAAGAAGACCAAAAAGTATTGTATACAAAACCGTTATAACAGCACTGTTAGACATAAATGTCAAGGCAACCCTAAAGAACAGTGTATATTGTGCTCGTGGTACAGGAGTGACGGCGCAAGTGACAACGTGAAAGAACAACAACAGCTAAAGGCGCAAAGGATAACGCAAATATATACAGGATAAAAAGGTTCATACAAAAATTCATTTCGATACATAAATTGTCATTTACAATTTTTTTAGGAGAGCCAAAGCTCAAGAAGCGCCAAAGGCGTATGTAATCTGATGTACAAGGGTCGACGACGTTTTGATCCTGTTAATTTCAGATCATCATCAGGACCTGGGTGGCCTAGTTGAAAGAGTGCTGTATAAATAAAGAAACATTATGAGAACGGCTGAGGGGAATGAAACAGCACAAGGAAGGGAACAGGAGAGGAAACAAGTCGTGAGGTTTAAAAAAGGAAAAGGCATACCTGTGTCGCATGTAGAATAATATTAGCGCAAGGTATTGAAGGAACCACTACCTTAATTGGATGGTTTAATCAATTTTGTCGCAAGCTCGGGAGTCCAAAGGAATCTGCAATAAGGTAAAAGTCTTATCAACGTGTGCAAGAAAAAAAGGGACAGTTAAGAAAAGAGGGGAAGAACAGAAGGGATAAAGGTGGAGGAAAAGGATATGTGTGGGGGACGAAGAAGCAATGTGAATTGGAAGAGGATTAATGATGGAAGGTCAGGAACCGGGGAGAGAAAAAGGAAAATGAGAAAAGGAAAAAACTAGTCAAGCCACCACAAACCAATGAGTGCAGCAATTAAATTGGCGAGCGGGGGGGCGGACAAAATCAAAATAAGGGACGGGAACTCACCGGCCAAAGATGACCGCCGAGCGAATGCTCGGAACAATTATAGGGAATCAACCAATGCCAGTTCTTGAATGCAAGGCCAATCTAATCCGAACAGGAGAGTAACATGAACTAGTGATTAGTACGCGTCTGCAAACCGACAGCGTGTATCAAAAAAAGCACATACCATGCTATGAAGGCGTTGAATAGTTGGGCAACGCAGTGGCATCTACATGATGCTTGGAGACACCGTAATCCTAACGATAAGATATACTCTTACTATTCCGGAGCACATGACTTGCATGTGCGTCTAGACCGCTACCTAGTGTCGGATACTATACTCCCCAACGTATCCGCATCCTACTACATGGGCAGGACGCACTCTGACCATAATCCACATATTCTGGAAATATTATGGGAGCGCCCCCGCCTGCCAATCCCAACTTGGCTTTTGCAGCCAGACCTGCTATTGGACGCGTCCTTGCGCAATACGCTAGCTGCCAACATTGTCCAATACTTTGAAAATAACACTGACACAGCCACAACACCGCAGGTGGAATGGGATGCATTTAAAGTGGTGATTAGGGGTGACTGCTTGGGCGCACGAGCGGGCATACGGAGACAGCTAGACACATATATATCACATGTTGAAACTGAGCTGCTCTAGCGAGAGGGGGAGGCGGTAGAGGGTCGCAGTGAACCTCTTGAGCGCGCTAGGGAAGAACACTCTAGGCTGCTGGATCGGCTCCGCAATGTCAATTACGCAGCGCACTCCGCGCGCACTCCTCATATGGGGGATACATCTGGTGGGTTACTGTCGTGGCTGATACGTCAAGAAGCCGCCACTGCGCCAGTGACTATGTATGATAATCTACAGGGAGTACCAGTGCGCACCCAGAGCGAAATACACAATGCTTTTGTGGAATATTATTCCATGGTATATAGATCCTATCTGATAGCCACAGACCCTGATATACAACGCTTTCTCTCCGCTATAACACTGCCACAGCTGACGGACCATCAACGAGAGGAACTTGGTGCTCCGCTATTACCGAAGGAAATGAGGGACAGCATTTATTCCCTCTCCAATGGGAAGGCACCAGGTCCGGATGGACTGCCGGTTGAATTTTATAAGGCCTACTCAGATTTTTTTATATCCGTACTGCTGCGGGTCTATGAAGGGGCGCTTGAATATTCTGCGCTTACACCTACGCAGAATGAGGTGACGCTGATCTCTCTTCTAAAACCAGGTAGAAACCCGGAACTTCTAGGCTCTTCTCGCCCGTTGGCTCTGTTGAACACAGACTATAAAATCCTTGCTTCCACTCTAGCCAAACGAATAGCCCCGTTAGTCCTGACTTTAATACACGCTGACCAGAATGGATTTGTTCAGACTAGGAGCACTTCTCTGAACATCCGTAGATTATTTAGGCTTCAAAAATATGCAACGGTGAGGTGGCCCCGATCTGGCTGTCTAGTGTTAGATTTGGAAAAAGCCTTTGATTCACTAGAATGGCCCTATTTAGCGGCAGTTCTGTGTAAGTACGGGCTGGGTGACTGGTATTTACAACTAGTACAGCTGCTATATCAACGCCCCACGGTGAGAGTGCGGACGGGCAAGATACTGTCTGACACAATCAGGGTCAGGCGTGGAACCAGACAGGGGTGTCCTTTGTCCCCGCTCCTTTTCTCTCTGGCTATGGAGCCGTTAGCAGCTTGTCTCCGGGAAAGTGGCGTGGATTGGGTCATTCCCTTGGGTGATGGACTTCATGCAGTGTCCCTGTACGCGGATGATTTACTGTTGTACATGAGGGACTTGCACGAAATACCGCCGATAATATCAACATTATTTCGCAACTTTGAAGCAGTGTCGGGACTCAGGGTAAATTGGGCTAAGTCTGGTGCCTACTCCTTCAATGAGGATGCGGCCACTACAGACGTAGTTTTAAACGAAACACTGCTCGCTTGGTATCAAACTACGTTTCGATACCTAGGCATATACGTTTACAGGTCCCCAACAGACATATTGGAGGGCAATCTGGTACGTACTCCGCACTCAGAGCGCAAATGCAATTCTGGAAGACTCTGCTGCTGAATGTCATGAGCCGCATCACCTTAACTAAGATGATAGTCCTGCCAAGACTATTATATTACTATGCAATTCTCCCAGTATATGTCCCGACACGGTTGTTTAGAGAACTAGAGGGACTGACCAGAGGCTTGATCTGGAATGCAGGCAGACCCAGGATAGCATTACAGAAGTTGTATGCGCCGACGGAAAATGGTGGATTGGCGGTTCCGCAGCTAGAGCTATACTATTTAGCTGCGCAGCTTGAGTGGGTCGCCAAATGGCTGAGCGGATGCAACTTGGCAGACACGGAGACAGAGTTATTAGTATGGACGCAGACCCAAGTATACGGACTGTTTCACCCCCTGGCGAAAGCCCGCCGCCCGACCCAATTAAATATTGGCCTGGCCCATAGATGCTACAGGAGAATCCTTCAACTCACGAAAGATACTATCCCCTATGCCCCAATACTGCCGCTTGCCGGGACGCCCAAAGGCAGAGACTTCATAGAAGATATGACATTGATGCCCTGGTTTGAGGTGGGAGTGGAGACGTTAGGGGACCTATATGCTGATGGCATGCTGTTACCTTTTGCAACATTAACGGCAGAGAATAATCTACCGGCGGGACAGTTCCTCTTGCATGCCTCTATCACACAGACGCTGACACTAGCATGGGGAGACATAGGCACCGAGCCGCCGACACACCAACTGCTGCAATACCTGCACGTGATGGGGGAGGGGTCACATGTAATACATTGGTTGGTACAAGCTATGTGCATTCATGTTTTACGGCCCTTGCAGAGACTGCGCATGCACTGGTCCACGGATAGGGGCTATCCCTGGACCGATAAAGAGTGGGAATGCATTCAGGCCGGAGCCACACACATACCACGCAATGCGCGCTTTAAACTTATTCAGACATGTATACTGCACAGGGCGTATCTCTCCCCGGATAAGATCAACAGATATTTTGGTGTTACCACATCTGATTGCCCACGTTGCCGTCTCCCAGGTGCTGACTTCTTACACATGCTATGGTCTTGCCACTTGTTATTGCCCTATTGGCGCAAAGTGTTAGACACGCTCACGAAATGCACCTAGGTTGTAGTGCCTGCTACGTGGGAGGTCTGTATCCTGGGGCTTTACACCAGCACCAAAGTGAACAAAGTAAGTTCCAGATTCAGGGACCTAGGCCTCATAACAGCCAAGCGATTGATAACTAAAAGGTGGAAGCGCGGGGACCCCCCCCCCCCCCCCCCCCCCCCCCCCCCCCGGAAGCATCACACTGGGTGAAGTCCCTGGAGATCTGGGCACAGGCGGAGAGCACCTCCCTACATAGAGAAGAAACGGCAGGGTTATGGAAATATCCCATAGCGGGTACTTGGGATGGCATTCTCAAAACCCTTGTGCGTTCAGATGATGCGCTGTGGGTGGCACCCGCACAACACACAGGAGAAAGTACCTGACACGCTGCCCAGGAATTGAAGATATGTAGCACCTCACAGATACTCCAATACTTGAGATTGATTAAGCCACAAACCTCACATTCCTCACGGTTACCTATACAGGCATGAGTAGACACCATGTGCTACCCTAGTATCCTAGCAGCAAACTGTACAGCAGAAACAGCAGCCTGCACTTGCCACGCGTACAAGACCCCAGTTACGCTTGTAGGTTATGCCCCCCGCAGACTAGTTGTAGATACTCGCAAATGCTAGATGTCTCTTTCTGGTAAGCCTTGTTGATTTGGTTTGGATTTTTCCTTTTTTTAAGAATTTTATTACATGTGATTAAAATGTTCAGTTTAAAATGGGGGAATAGATATCTGATATATAGCAGTGTTAAAAGCAACTATAAAAACCAAATGGCGAGTAAGCACTATGCTTCCAACTACAATGCTATGTAGTTATGAGTGGGAGTAGATATGTATCGAGGCACTGGATAGTTGCAGCCCACTCACCGATTGGAGTTGATAGCATGTGCAAGTTAGAATTATTAATGATGAGATATATGTGTACAAATGCCTCTGCACCACGGACACGTAATGTGTTAGAAACAGTATGTGTGTAAGATATTGATCCGAATGCGAAAAGATATACACGAAATATGTTGATATAGACGCATTGGAATTTGTCATTTATTCTGTATGTAATAATAAAAGGATAAAAGCTAATAAAGATATTAAAAAAAAAAAAAATAATCAAAGATGTAAGTGACATCGAGAGATGTTCAAAGAAGTGGCCCATTGTATCCAACGCGGATGCAAAGCTTTTGAATTCGGTACACTGGCTTTCGTTGCTGCCTCTAGGACAATATACGGTGCGACAACCAACATGCGTTTCCCTTGCGACAGCTCTCTCTTTCAGAATCGCCATCTGCACTGCAGTCAAAACTTTTTCGACAGTGGAAAATCGCATTTCTGCTGAAGTGTACAGGTGTGACTTGTAAGCAATGAGGACTGTATCGCCCTCATTGAACGTTAAGTACGTGAAACCCACTGCGCCAGGCACAATTCTTATTACCAGGTTAGTGTGGTTATCACGCGTCAGTAAGTATTTAGAAGCAAGAAGATCCGCCTGTAAAGATTGCAGAACAGCTGTATGTTCTGGCAGCCAGCTCGATATGGAAAAAGTTGGTTGTACCAAGGCATATAGCGGCTTGATACGCTGGGCATAATCGGTAATGTAAGTACGCCCGAAATTCAAAAATCCCAGCAAAAATTGTAGTTTTTTCAGGGTTATGGGAGCGCGCAAACATGCGCATTTCTTCAGGAAGTGAGGTGCTAAACCTCGACCTTCGATGTTGAGTTCATAGCCCAAAAACACTGTATACTCTGCAATGTGTGATTTTGCAAAGTTGAATTTGTAACCGAAGTTCGCAAACATAATAATGATGTAGTCAACACGACACAGATGCGGCCATAATTCGTCGTCTGTGAGATAGATATTATCAACATACGAGTACGCATCAGGGTCAATGCTCTCCAACAGAGACTACACATGCGACAAAGACACCTGGACTGTTTTGTAGCTAATCTTTTAAACTGTTTGTTTGCCGCCTGAAGTAAAGGCTGTCCATTGACTACTAATAGAGGACAGGTTATGGCTATAAAAGCCATTGGGAGATGTCAAGTGTGGTCTTAAACCTTTTTCTCACGAGACTATCAACGAGGGCTGAACTGTGGGTATTCTGTACCGCACATGTCCGGCAATGAGAGTTCAAATGCCGGTAATCCAAAACTAGGCGGTATGACCCATCAGGTTTGGTTACAGTGAAAAGAGGATTATTCATGGGTGACACACATGTTTCAATTACACCTTGATATTCCAATTGTTCAAGGATTTCTACGACGTAAGATCTAGCTTTGCGGCGCCTGGGTTATTGGGGTTGTGGCTGTGGCATAGACCGTAATGGAATCTCAATGCTTGGCGACCATTTATCCCACCCAACATGAGTACGGTACAACGCCGGAGCAAGCACCTGTGCCCACTCTTCTGCAAAGTTCTGAGCTTGCTCCTTCGGCACAGTGTGAGCGAAAGATGGGAGGATTACCTCCTCCCCTCTGGGAGCTGTCAAAACGAAAGCTGGGGGCCAGTCCGCCTCTGCTAACAGAATGTCATATGTAGAGGTCAGATTTTCCCAAAAGATTCCTTTTATGGTACGTTGTATGTCACCTTCAATTAAAAGGACTATGTCATATAGTCTATCAGGGGGAGCCACTCTAGTGTCAGCAGTTTCTACAGTAATAAACGTGTCAGTTGCTGTCGCCTTCAGATATGGACGCAGTGCTTGCCGCACTATTGTAACCTCCGCTGCGCTGTCTAGCAGCGTTGGTGCCCATGTCAGGTTCCGAAGTTGCGTTCTCACTATCTGTGGCATACCTCGCTGTTAGGCAACTTTCTTTTTCTGAAACGGGGGTCGCTGACGTGCAAACTCTTCCAGCTTGCCTTTACCGTCAGCTGGGCGAGGCTGCTCACGTCCTTGTTGGGCAGCCCGACCGTTGCCACGTTCTCCTCCTCCGGACTGTGAGACCGATGTTTCCTGTGAAGAACATTGTTCAGGAACCTGAAATCTATCAGGAGACCTAATTCTAGTCCGATCGCGCAATTCATATGTGCGTTCAGTAGTCACTTGTACTGGTGTCGCGGGCCGAGACCCATGTTTCTGTTGCTGCTTTCCCTGTTTCTTAGTTTTCCAATTCTGTTTAGGAAAAGCTGGACGGTCGTCTTTAGTAGACGTAACCGTCTGAGTTTGGGGTTGCGCTGCTGTTTTACCAAAAGGCTTTACGCCCAAACTATTGCGGCCAATGGTCTTATAAGCCTCCGCAATCATTTTCGGTAACTGCCGGGGTTTATCGCGTCGTCGACGAGGCGCAGGGCATTCGACACCTGAAAGTTAACCGCATCTCCCTTGACGTTAGCAAGGATGAGATCAGCAACTATGTCGAACACACCGACAAGCCTCATTCCTAACTCGACCGCCGCCTCCGGACCATGTTCATCTTGAACACGCTTGATCACGGAGGACAGTACAGTCCTAGACGGTGTGCCGAAGCACTTCGAGTAGACTGCTAAACACTTTACCCCAGTTCTGAAAATCATTAACCTCAGGGACCAAGTCTTTCTGAAAACTAATGGTGAGGATCCTGTGTTTTTCCACAGGAGTAGAATTTGGAAAAAACTCTTCCAGCTGGTCAAATTTCTCAGCAAGCCAATAAGGCATATCGTCCTTATTCAGGGGGTGCTTGCCCATTACCGAATTGACCGTGACGGGACTAATAGTAATGCCGGGCCAGCTGGTTGCGCTGCAATCCCAGGTTCCCCCTCCTGGACATTTCAAGAGACGTATTGCACTAAAGTCATATATACCGTAATCAAGGCGGTATGGAGTTGACGCAAGTCATCCAGCGGGGCTTGCAAATGACGTGGATGTGGTGTAAACCCGGCCAAGACTGGCCAAGTGGCCCCTGGAATGGACAAGGGACCCAAAGGAACCGGTGTAACGGTGTGGGGGTGGGCGCCATTGAACCAAATACGATGCTGCCAGGCAGAAATGGTAATTTCCTGCATCCTATGCGGCGTGTTATTAACTGGGACTGCCGTAGGAGTGTATGTGTGAAATGTCTTATCACCCGCATTTACCTCCGGCAAAGTAACCCAAGAGTAAAACGGCTCCTAGGGAAACGAAGCATCGACACTCACTACAAAGATAATAGACATCCCATCGTCAGGCACCCCGAACTGCGTCAAATGACGCCGGAGCGGTGCGCGACTATGCGCTGCAATAGCGACTTCAGCCATAAGGACGCAGAGAAGAAAAAAAAATCTATTTTAAACTGTAGCACAAGGGGTGGCGTGGCCAAGATGGCGGGGTGAGCGGACGCTTCCTCCCGTAGCTCCTCCGGCCCGGCCAAGCTTGAGCCCTTTTCTTATGCTTTTCTCCCCCCGCTGAGGCTCAGCGTGGAAGAGGAGCGTGGCGGAGCCCCTGGTGCGCACGTTGTTGCCGTTTTGGTTCTGATCGCCTCGGGGGAAGCCCCCAAAAAGTCCGATCGAGCTCGAGGAGCGAAGGAGGGCCTGAGAGGCGGAGCGCATCGGAGTGCTGTCCGGGCGCCTCGGCTGGGCCTGGTGCTGAAAGTTGCGATCTGGAGGGTATCTGGCCCGTCGCTCGACGGAGGGTGAAGGAGCCCTGCGGGAGGGGACCCGACGGTGCGGAAGACTTAGGACGGGTGCTTTGGCACTCGGACCTGTGTCGGCGACACTTCGCACTGTGTAGGCCCCTGTCCCTTGGCCGAAGTACGGCGGACTCTCTGTTGGGGTCGGACCATCTGGGCCCCTGCGTGTGACAGACTGAAACCGGCGGTGGAACCTATTTGATTGCTGTGCGTTTTGGGGGCCCCGGTGGTGTCGCCGGGCCTGGTCGCTCTGCCCTGCCTCGCCCTGCCGCCATCTTGTCCCCGTGGGATCAGTGGTGTTGGCCTTCGCCGGAGCCCTTGCTGGCGGATGTATGTGACCGCCGCTGCTGCCGGGCTGACTTTTTGGGGGATGTGCTGATGAGGAGCCCCCCACTGTAGCTTCCATTCCTGTCTCGGATGGGCACCCGCGGCTGGCGGTGACCGGGCTGGACTGCCATTTTGTCACCTGTGACGCAGCGACCCTGCTTGTGGGGGGACACCCACGTCGAGTGCTTGCCAGCAGCTGGGCATCCCTGGGGCGGCTGGACCAGTGCCCGACCGTAGTGCTTGCGATGTCTGGAAGAGGAGGCTTGAAGAAGGGGGACCGCACCCTGCCGGACATGCTTGGCAGGGCCCAGCAACTGCGGCACAGAACACAGCCTTCGCCGGGGACCTCCCAGGCCTCGGCGGACGTGACTGGGGGGGAGCCACCCGTCACGAGGACCTTTATGGAGGAACTGTTTAGCTCCCTCAGGGAGGACTTCCAGACACTGAAGCGGGAGGTGGCCAGCGAGGTCCGGGAAGTGCGCAGTGAAGTGGAGGGCCTTGGCGAGCGCGTTGAAACGGTGGAGACGGAGGCCCAACGCCGGGAGGAGGAGATAGTCCATCTTCAACAGGACGTTCTCCGCCTCCGGGAGCAGTGTGTTGAGCTCCAGGCCCACTCTGAGGACCTTGAGAACAGATCACGGAGGAACAACATTCGAGTGCGTGGTGTGCCGACTGCAGACGAGGGGTCCGATCTGGGGAGCTACCTGCGGGACCTGTTCCGAGAGATCCTGGGGGAAGCTGCGGACTTCCCCATTAGCATTGATAGGGCACATAGGGTTGGCCGGCAGCGCCAATCATCGGCACCTCCACCGGACATTCTGGCCTTCCTGCCCGATTTCCCGCTGAAGGAACGCATCATGACTGAGGCCCGCAGGAAACAGCCCCTGACTTTCCGGGAACGGCCGGTGGCGCTTTACCAGGACCTCTCCGCCATCACGCTGCAGAAACGCAGGTCCTTCAGGATTGCCACTGACTTTTTGCGCGAACACGAGACGCCGTACTCTTGGGGTCATCCCTTCCGCCTGATCTTTCGATGGAACGGGGTGCTACACCAGCTACGCTCCTTGCAGGACATTTGTGGAGTCTTGGGGCTTACGGCGGCGGAGGAGGAAGGAGCTACACCGTCGTGGAGGGCCTCGGAGAGACGGAGCCGGCGGAGGTCGGCGAGGCGACGATCAGCGGCCAGCGCAGGGCGTCCTGATTCCCCTACCATCAGGGCGGACATGGCCGACGCTTTGAGGGCGGCGGCCAGGGACTCGGCCGGCTCCACCGGCGTGGCCTTGACGGCCTAATACTCACTCCGGGGGGAGATGCCTTTAGCTTCTTTAAATGCTGGGTGCGGGTTGGGGGGGAGCGGCTGGAGGTGAGTGGCTGGACGTCCACTTCGTTCCTTTCTACGGACTTGCCCGTTTTGGGGCTTGACTGGGACAATGGGGTGTTTGAGTTTGCGTTTGGCTAGTTGCCAGGGTTGTGTTTTGGGGGGGTGTAGGGGTTGTTCTGGGGTTGGGGAGGTCCCGTCCGATGTTGTCCATGCCCACGCTTGGTATGTTATGGCTTGTCCTGTGCGGCTGCCCCGCGCGCCCCACCCGCTGATCCCCTGCCCATTGCACGGCGCTCCCGATCCCCGAGAGGAATGTCGGCCCTAAAGGTAGTGACCCTTAATGTTCAGGGTCTGAATAACCCCGTGAAGCGCAGAGCGATCTTATCTTTGCTGGAGGGGACGCAGGCGGACATTTGCCTTTTACAGGAGACCCACTTATTGTCCCGGGATTGCCATAGGCTGCGCTCTGCTAAGTTCCCTACCCAGTTCTTCTCCTCGGCAGCGAACAAGACGGCGGGGGTAGCCATTCTTCTAGCGAGCTCCTTTAGGGGGGAGGTTTTGTATAAATGTGCTGAACAGAAGGGGAGGCTTCTTGCATATCGCATGCGCTTAGGGGGCATAGCGTTTACGGTCGGCTCAGTTTATAGCCCAAACGACCACCAAGAGCGTTTCCTAGACTCCGTGTTGGTGGATGTCACTGCTTCCCCCGACCGCCACGTCATTTTGGGGGGAGACCTTAATATTGTCTTCGATTCTGTGATGGACAGATCGGCGCAGCGCTTCCCGCAGACGGGGGAACTGTCCCAGGCTGTGAAGGCCCGGATTGCGGAAATGGACTTACACGACCTTTGGCGTTCCATGCACCCCACGGATAGGGACTACTCTTACTTTTCACACGCACATCGAACCTACTCACGGCTGGACTACCTTCTGGTGAGCGGACCGATGCATGCCGCTGCCACGGCGGCGGACATCGGGGTCCTGACCTTGTCTGACCATTCACCAGTCACCGGCGTTTTCCAGTGGCCGGCGGCCTCCCCCTCTCGGGGGGTGTGGCGCCTCCGGGATACCCTTTTACACAAAAAGTCTGTTGTGCAGCGTATTGGGGAGGTCATACAGGACTACCTAACTCACAACAGCAACACCGACACTTCGCAGGCGACACAGTGGGCGGCATTGAAGGCAGTCCTCCGGGGGGAATTTATCTCTATCTCCGCAGCCGAAAATAGGGAGCGGCAACGGAAGAGGGACGAGCTGACCGTTCAGGTCCGGGAGCTTGAGCAGGTCCACCGCCGCACGGGGGCGCCAAGGGTGTGGAGGCAGTTGAAGGCTGCGAGGAAGCTCCTGTCGGCATTGGATCTTGATAGGGCGGAGTATGCCGCCTTGCGCTTGAAACACGCCTTCTACACTGGGGGGGACAAATGTGGCAAGCTTCTAGCACACCGGCTCCGGGTCACGCAGCAGCGAGGCGTCGTGAGGGAACTGGTGGGCGCGGACGGGGTGGTAGTCTCCGGGGACTCAGCGGTAGCGGAATCTTTCCGCGGCTTCTACGAGGCGCTGTATGCGGAGGAGCCCTCCTCGCCGCGGGACGCCGAAGGCTATTTGGAGTCGGTGACCCTTCCGGTGCTGGATCCGGCTCAGGCGGACCACCTGGAGCGGGATATCCATGTTGAGGAGGTGATTTCCGCTATCGCGCGGCTGAAGCATGGTAAGGCCCCGGGCCCGGACGGGTACACGTCTTTGTTTTATAAGACTTTTTGCACGGCTGTGGCCCCTGTCCTTACTCGGCTATTTAATTCCTTTTCCGAATCGGGAGCCATCCCACCGGATCTCCTGAGGGCGACGGTCGCGGTAATTCCGAAACCTGGGAAGGACCGGGCCCTCTGCGGTTCGTATCGACCCATCTCGCTCTTAAATGTCGACCTCAAGTTGTACACAGGGATTCTAGCGTCCAGGCTGGGTCCACACCTCCCCGGATTGGTGGAGGCGGACCAGGCTGGCTTTGTACCCGGGAGACAGACGGTTGACAATACCAAGCGGGTGGCGCATGTTCTGGAGAAGGCCTCGCGGATCCCGGGGGAGCGGATGTTGCTGTCCGTCGACGCGGAGAAGGCCTTCGACAGAGTTCACTGGCCGTATCTCGAGCTGGTTCTCAAGAAATTGGGAATCGGGGATAAGTTCCGCACCATGGTATTCAACTGTTATAAGCATCCTTCAGCGTCGGTGCGGGTCAACGGGTGCAGCTCCGGTGGATTTGCCATCGAACGCGGCACGAGGCAGGGCTGCCCCCTCTCGCCGCTCTTGTTTGCCCTCTACATGGAGCCGTTTGCTCAGAGGATTCGCGATAACCCGGATGCGGTCGGGGTCCGGATGGGCCAGTATGTCCACACTGTCAGTCTCTACGCGGACGATGTCCTGTTGACCTTGGACGACCCTAGGAGGTCGCTGCCTGCTTGCCTCCAGGAACTAGACGCCTTTGCCTGTGTGGCCGGCTTCAAAATGAATATGAGCAAGTCGGTGGCGTTAGACGTGTCCCTGGCTGCGGACACCAGGAGGGACCTTCAGCGACTCTTCCCCATGCAGTGGTCCTCCTCCACGGTGCCATACCTGGGGATTCTGCTGGCGCCCACATTACCGGAGATGGTTACGGCTAACTATGCCTTCCTCAGCAGGAAGATCAAGGAGGAGCTTGGTCGCTGGAGCAAAGGCCTACTGTCCTGGTTGGGGCGAATCGCGGCGGTTAAGATGACGGTGTTGCCCCAGATACTATATCTTTTCCGGGCCCTCCCTCTCCAGCCCCCGGTGGGTTGGATACGACAAATGCAGGCTGACATCTCCCGCTTTGTCTGGCAGGGCCGTAAGCCACGAATGAAGAGGGTCCTCTCCACGCTTGCTCCGGAGGCGGGGGGCCTCGGTATTCCAGACCTCCGTAAGTACTTTCAGGCGGCACAGCTGCGATATTTGGTGGAGTGGAGCAGGTGGGAGTCCGACAAACACTGGCTCTTTCAAGACCAGGCAGTGGCGGGCCGCACTTTACAAGAGGTTCCATTCTTGCGTCGCGCGCACCGCCCCCCTAACCTTTACGCTTCTTTTATCACACGGGTCCCCCTACGGGTGTGGGACGCAGTCTGTGAGGCTCGGGGCCTCACCACCTTCCCTTCGCCGTTCACACCCATAGCGGGCAACCCGGACTTCTCCCCAGGGATGGAGCCGGGAGTTTTCTCCCATTGGGTGCAGGCGGGCTGCAGGGCGCTCTTCCAGATCTATGGCCCGGAGGGAGTGATTCCGTTTCAGCAACTCCGCCAGGAGTTCGGCCTGACGGAGCTGGACAGATTGCGCTACATGCAGGTTCGGCATTGGGCCCTCCAGCCCCAGGTGCGTGACACCGCTGCTCGTCAAATTACACCGTATGAGAGGTGGCTTGCTACCCGGACCTCCGACGCTAAGCTAATTACCGATCTGTACAAGTACCTACAACCCCCGCCGTTTCACTATTACAATCCGGGGAGGGAGCGCTGGCACAGGGAATTGGATAGGACACTCAGCCACAAGGAATGGGACAAAATTGCGTATCGGGCGCGGCACTCTGCATATCACACGGGCCTTACGGAGACCTTCACTAAGGTGTCCACTTATTGGTATTACACCCCGGAGCGACTGTATGAAATGCATAAACACACTGACAAGGGGTGCTGGCGGGGCTGCGGGCAGGAGGGTACCCTCTCACATATTCTTTGGGATTGCCCCGTGCTGACCGCTTACTGGAAGGAAGTTTTGGATGAGGTGGATAAGCACTTTGGGATAGAGCTGCCGCGCTTCCCGGCGTATGTCCTGCTGGGCCTCCCCAATGACCTAATGTACCCACTGAAGTCCCGCAGGGGCAGGCAGATCGCGATTGCGCTGGGGTCTGCGGTCCAGAACATCCTTATCCACTGGCGCACCGACACTGTCCCCTCCATCACGGGTTGGTTGCATAGGCTTTGGCATGTGCTGGGAATGGAGAAGCTGTCGCTCACGGTGGCGGGGGAAATAGACCAATTTGAAGAGCTGTGGCAACCCTTTCTAGCGCTGCTGTCCACCGAATTCCGGGAGCTCACCTGTCCGAGGTATCTTTTTTTTTTTTTTTTTTTTTTTTTTTTGAAAAAGTTTTTATTGAGCAATAATTCGGTTACAAGTACGGGCCTACAACCACCCGGGCCGGCCGCTAGGTACAGAAGGAAATCTACACATGTCAAGGCTACAATCAGTTCCCAGGGCATTGCCCCGCAGTGGCTCCAGATAGTTCTCGAGGAACAGGAAGCGTCAGTCCAACAATCACAAAAACAAAAAGACAAACAATAAAAAACAAAAGGCGAGTTATGTGGGAAACCAGTGCGGGTCAAGCTCCCCCCGGGAAACTCCAGTCAGGACAATTGAGCAAACCGCTAAAGAGAGGAGTACCGGGAGGCCGGGGACGGAGGGGGGGGGGTGAGGGGGTCAAGGGAAATGAACGTCCATATGTAGTTGTTCCAAAAGGCGCCAGGAGCCATCAAGGGTCAGGGGGACATGGCGATATCAGTGTCTACCAGGGGGGGCGTACAGATGCCTCCGCGATACGCGTTCCATTGCCCCCAAATTCTACCCCATGCCCCCGGCTTGCCACGGGCCACATACACAGTCTTCTCCCTAAACATACACCAGTCCATATTCTCCTTCCACACTGACACGGTGGGCGGCCGTTGAGCGCCCCAAAGTTGCGCTATGTCCCTCTTGGCAATCATGTTCCCTAGGGCCGCCCACCGAGTCTGAGCCGCGCTGTAGTCATTGGGCTCCCACACATTCAGGACACAGCGACGCACCTCCGGCAGCAGCACAACCCCAGTGACCTGTCCCATAACCGTGTGGACCCGGCGCCAGTAGTCCGCCACCTCGCGGCACTCCCAAAGGATATGAAGAAAGGTGGCGCTGAGCCCACACCCTCGCTTACAGAGCCCGTCGCCGGAAAATCCCATCGAGACCAAGCGCGGACCCGTCACATACACCCGGTGGAGAATCTTGAGCTGTACCAACCGGAGACGAGCCGGAATGGCAACCTCCCTGGGGGACGACAGTGCAGACTGCCAATCTTCGTCGTCCAATTCCACCCCATCCCCAGTCCAAGCCTCCCGAAGGCGCACAAAAAGGTCCGCCCGGTGATTAATTAATTTTTTATAAATTAAAGAAATAGTACTATCAGGGACATGGCCGTCAAGTATACGGTCCTCGAGGGGCGAGGAAACAGGGATCTTGGTCCCCTCCCCGAAGACCGAGAGCAGGGCGTGTCGAACCTGGGCGTAGCGGAAGAACTCCCTGTCGGTCAGCTCGTATTCGGCCTGGAGCACCGCGAAAGTCTTTACCGCGCCCTTATGCCACAGGTCTCCCACTTTGCTGATACCAATCGTGTCCCACTGGTCAAACCCCTTCGTGGTCCACAAGCTGCCCAGGCGGTCGGAGGCAAACAAGGGAGTAGCACATGTTAATCGCTCACTCCAGCCCATGGCCGCAGTGGCAGCCCTCCAGGTCCGCACCGCAATCTTAGTAGGACCCGTAAGGGTCCGGCCAGCCAGGCGGGAATAAAGTGCCCTGTTGTAGTTCCCGCCGGGAAGCAGGAACTTGTCCATCTCATACGCCGGATTCAAGCCGGGCGCATACGTGGCGTGGTTAATGGCAGATAGCTGCGAGGCCCAATAGTACCTGCGAATGTCAGGAAGCGCGATGCCCCCGTCATACCAGGGGAGAGTGAGCTTGGCAAGAGCAATACGCGCCCGCCCGTCCCACACCAGTCTCCTCTGCAGGCTCTCCACCTCCCGAAAGTAGGCCACTGGGATAACGTCGAAGGAGTTCTGGAGTGCATAGAGGAACCTGGGAAGGGACATCATTTTAAACAGCGCGGCCCGACCCAGCGGGGACAGGGGGAGCCTGCACCACCGGGCCGTGTCCTCCCGCAGTCGCCGAAGTGGACGCAGGAGATTCTGCTCATAGCGAGCCACCGGGTCCAGCGAAACGTATATCCCCAGGTACTTAAAGCCGCTCAGAGATATTTGAATCGGGAGCCGAGGCGGCAGGAGAGGAGGACCACCAGAGATGGGATAAACACAGGATTTAGACCAGTTGATCGTGAGACCCGAATTGGTCCCAAAGGAGGTCAGAACGTCAAAGAGGACGTTAAGTGACTGCCGCGGTGAGGTAAGATACAGGAGAATGTCGTCCGCATACAGCGAGACCCGATCTTCGAAGCCCGGGCCCCACCGGATCCCTCTAAGCGAGGGCTCCCAACGGAGCCAGGCGGCGAGCGGCTCCAGGGCGAGAGCAAAAAGCAACGGGGACAACGGGCACCCCTGCCTCGTGCCCCTGCCGAGGGCAAAGGGCCGAGAGACCCGCCCATTCACCACCACTTGAGCCATGGGTCCCGTGTAAAGGAGCCTCACCCAGCCAATAAATCCCTCTCCAAAGCCGAATTTATCCAAGACGGCCCAGAGGAATGGCCACTCAATAGTGTCAAAGGCCATCGTGGCATCCAAAGAAACCAGCACGGCCGGTTCGGAGAGGAACTCCGCCCTGGCAAGGGCACCGTGAAGACGCCGCAAGTTAAGAGCGGTGTTGCGATGCGGGATAAAGCCGCATTGGTCCGGATGAATAAGGTCGCACACAACACTCAACAATCGATTGGCCAGGACTTTCGCCAGGATTTTAGGCTCCGCGTTGAGCAGTGAAATAGGCCGGTAAGAAGTACAGCGGTCTCGTGGCTTGCCCTCCTTGGGGATAACGACTATAGTGGCCAAGCGCTGGTCGGCCGGAAGGGAACCCGCCGCAAGAGAGTCGCGGAACATGCGGCTGAGGAAGGGCGCAAGCTTATCAGGACGCAATTTGTATAGTTCAATGGGCAGACCGTTAGGACCCATAGCCTTGCCCGAGCGAAGGGAACGGATCGCGGTCGCTATTTCATCCGACGACAAGGGGGCGTCCAGCCGCTCCCGGTCCTCAACGGACAGGCCGGGCAGAGCAATATCTCTCAGTAGGAGGCGAGAGTCATCCTCATCCCTGTCAGTCACCGGGGAGTACACCGCCCGGAGGTGGTCAGCGAAACATTCCACAATCTCATCCGGCTCAGTCACACATGCACCATCCGCAGCACGCAACTCGGGGACCACACGATTCACTTTCTCCTTTTTGTCCAGCCACGCAATCAACTTTCCCGCCTTGTCCCCCGCGTCATACAATCGGCCCTGCTGCTCCCTATACATAGTTTTGGCCGCGTCAGTGACCAGGGACCTATATTCGAACTGTTTCAGGCTAAGGGCATGTAGCCCGTCCGGAGTAACATTCGCCTCCAAGGCCGACTCCAACCCCGAGATGTCAGTCTCCAGCTTCACCACCGCCTCGCTCCTAACCCTCTTGGCCACCACTATCTGGGCGAGGGCGTGTCCGCGTATCACAGTTTTAAAGGCTTCCCAAAGGGACAACGCAGACGGCACCGACCCCTCGTTTTCACTGAAGTATTGGTCCATGGCCTTAACCAGGCTGTCACGAGTCGCAGGGTCCCGCAGGTACCAGGGGTTAATAGGAGCTATCCGCCCTGCGGACCGCGACCCGGTGTCAAAGAGAAGCCACAGCGGAGAATGGTCGGAGATACCACGCGCCAGGTGTCTGACCTCTCGAATCCGACCAGTCTGCGCCGCGGGCATAAGGAAGTAGTCTAACCTGGAGAGACTCCCATGCGCCCCCGAATGAAAGGTGAACTGACGCTGGGTCGGATGCATTAGTCTCCAACTATCCACCAAGCCGAAGGTCTCCAACATCCCACCCAGCCATGACTGGGCAGCGGGGAGGGTCCTTGGTGGGTGACGATCCAGTTCACCCGAAACCACAGAATTAAAGTCCCCGCCCATAAGCAGGAGGCCGTCCGGAAGGTCAAGCAGCATTCGACCCAAGTCAGTAAAGGTGGAGTTCTGGAGGCCCGGGGGGACGTAGACTGAAACCAGGGTAAGGGGCTGCCCCTCCCACCTCCCAATCAAACACACATAGCGCCCTCTGTCATCCGAGACTATCCTCGTGATCTCCACCGGAAGGGAGGTTCGCAGGAGAATGCCCGCCCCCCTGGAGCCAGTTGTGAAACCAGAATGGGCTACGAGACGGTATCCCCCCCTGTTCATCGCATGGCAGACACCGCCGACCAAGTGCGTCTCCTGGAGAAACACCACATCAGGAGTCACACGACGCAAATATTGCAGTACAACTCCCCGCTTAATACGGTCCCCCAACCCATTGTCCGAGGTATCTTAGACTTCTCAGGCTGACGCCGCCGGTGATCCCGGCGGACTAGATCACATGTGAGACAGGGGCCTCGGGGGGGGGGGGGGGGTGCGGGGCTTCTTGGTGAGGACTAATCTGACGCGGGACCATAGGACGGGGGGGGGGGTGGGGTATTGTTTTTTCTTCCTTCCTTTCTTTACTGGGGGGATGGGGGATGGGGGGGGGTGGATTGTGCTTTGTCGAGTTGCTGCTGGCTTTCACTGCTCAGATTTGGGGTGTTGGATATGCACGCAGGGATTCCACAGTTTGCATTTCTAGCCTTTCATTTACTGTGCTTTTCCCCTGGCCCATCGAGCTATCCATCGCTCACCCTCTTGAGCTGCACCTTTTTTCTTTGATTGTATTAAGTGTACCCTAACCTCCTATCCCCCTCCCCCATGGTTTGTTTTGTTTCAATAAGAACGTTTTAAACATAAACTGTAGCACAAAAAATTTAGAATTTAAAATGAAACCTTTTTAATTGTCAAGCTTGAGAGAACCTATATATTAACTAGTTAGGTAGGTTTAAACAGTCACTCCCGTCAACCAGAAACAAGAGTGAGGGTGTTGGGGACAAATAGAAGCACTAAGGCGTCTCAATCATAAGACCAAAACGTTGGGAGCGCCATGTTGCGGGGATTCTACTCACCTCAGTACCCAGAACCCCTATCCGACTAGCATCAGTGTCTCATTTATTCTCCGTATCATCTCGAAGCTACCAATGATTAGACAACCCAGAACAAGCGACTTGGAGTACTCTCAGGAATTATGGGAATCGGAAACACCTTTTCGTTATTATTCTCAGATCAGTCCACAAGAGTAATCAGAGACGCACAAGTTTAAAATGTTTATTTTTAACTAAGTGCTCTAAGGTGCAGTACTTTGGCTAATATAAGCAGGCAAATTATTAAAAATAAAACCATCAGCATTGTTAGAATTCCATAGAACATGAAGAGAGAAATCATATTAAAAATGATATTGGAAAACAAGTCCTATAACACTTTGTGAACCACCCTCCCTTGGCTAGTACACTAACTTTATAAACTAATAGAAGGTCTCTAGGTTTGAATGCGGAACCCCATACCTCAAAGATCAGCTTAGGTGAATCACATCACTGGATCAGCTCTGCTCTCTGTGTCTGGAAAGGTTTTCTCCAAGTGTCTGAATCATGCATGCAAATGCAATATTAAAGGGACCAGAGTTTCAGATATTTGCAGCTGTGTGCGTGTTGTGTCTAGAGTGTGGGCCGATCAACCTGAATTCAACAGCACACATTGTTATTTGACCTTGACGGCTTTTGCACACAGTGTTCAGACTAAGGTCGCAGCGCACGTCTAGGTATGTGAACAGACCGTTCTCATGTGAAGAAAAAGCAAGCAGTTTTACTTGTAATAATAGCTACCTGTAGTGTCGTGTGCAAAAGCAGCAAAGTGGCAAGATGGCGTTTAACTTCTAAAGCGCTTATGCTAACATAAGCAATGTGTGCACATAAAACCCTGTCTCCACTACAATAGCAATGTATTATATTTTATTTGACGTTACGTATGTTTGTTTTTTACATAATGACAGCCGAGGTAAAATTCTATGCAGTACTTCTGGCAGATGAATTTCATGGACTTTTTAGTCTATCAGGCCTGATTTCACCACCAAGTGATCAGTTTACTACTTCGTGTTATTACTAGGTTGCTGCCATTGCAGTAAAGAATCTTTACATGCCATTCAAATTGGTGTTTACCTCCTTGATAAGCTACATCAGATAGTTGCAACAGTATAAAGGAAATGTTTCTCTGTGTTGTGTCCTGTATTAGTAAGAAATGTACATATCCCATAATGCCATTCTTTCCGCTAGGCACCATCTTCTACCTCCTCAGCCCTTTGATTTCCTAATGTGGTGATAGGTCTTGTTTATCCAGGGGAGAATCATGATTCAGACAATGCTGGGTGCAGTAGCGCCAGACTCAAAAATGAATGCCTTTGTTTACACCTGCCAATTGTAAGCTGAAGGAAGGATGTAGAAAGGTGGATGTAAATTACTTATTGCCTTGAACAGGTGTTTCTTCGCAGCTGCGTATGTAAATTAACTCTCTGTGACCTATTCGGCTTCTAAACACTAGCACCAAAATTGGTGAGTAAAAGCGTCTGCTTCTGTATTCGCTTCAAGACTTTCTGTGCTAGCCATCAACCTTCCCTTGTCCGTCCAACAACTCCTCCCAGTGTAGCAGTGGGACGATGGTTGTGTCTGGAATGGCCTCCAAATTGTTGTAGCAATTATGGACTTGTGCCAGCCCCACCCTCTTACCTGCAGTGGCCGCAGCTGTATGCGTCACGTTCCATGGTAAACTGTGTACTATCAAAATGGCCTGTTTTCACACATGCTCAAAGGGACAAACCTAACCGTGAGATCCAGGTCAGCCGATCTACAAGTTCAGCATATCAAAAGCATTTTTGTAGTCAATAGACACCAAAATCAGGAGCTGTGCCACCTCTGTCACAGAAGAAATCGAATGATAAATACAACATAAATTAGGGGAAGTAATTCTGCCAGGGACAAAGCCATCCCGGTAAGAATACAGCCTAAAAACTGCACTAGTAATTCACAAATCATTTTTGCTGCTGTAAAATTTCCAAAAGGTTCAATAGCCAACTGCCCAAAATAAGTTACATGGAATTGACAACTGTTACTACGTGGGTATGAAATCCCTTCATGGGAGAGTAACTGTCCATCATGAAAGGTGAGTTTGAACAATTAGTTGGGGACATAGAACTGGTATGTATTGGCTGATGGATTTGGGGCTACAATCCTGTGGGTAACTGTGTGGGTCTTTTAGAAAGGAGAATGTTATGATTTGAGGGGAGACTTTGGCTTTCTCTGTTCTTTCTCACAGCACCCTATGTGGAAATTTAGCTTGCAAACTGAACATTATCTGCGCCATCTTGCCTCTCCCCAGTGCCACGCACAGCGAATGCACGGCCGCCATTTTAGGCACCCCTCTCTCTCTCCCCGCTCATTCTCGATCGCCAGCGCTTTCCCCTGGCGCTGCAAGCATCCCCCCGCGCGCCGGCCGCCCCCGCTCTCTCATACACGGGCCATAAACCCTCTCCTTCTGCGCGACCCTGCTACGGAACCACATCCGACCGACATCCCATACATGGTCATGCCGCTCCTTTGATAACCCCCTTCCTCTGCGCCCCATTGTCCGAACTGGTCCCAGGCCATCACCTAGCCCTGCGGATGCAGTTTATTGCCCCTACTGTAAGGGAAACACCCCACATCAAAGGGATTACAGTGGATCAAAGCCCCTACCCCCTGAGACCCGGCCGGTCGCACACACCCCCGGGAATTGGCGGAATTCCCTGCTGCGCGATAGCCATCTCCTACTGCGGGTAAGGTGGGAACTTCTACTGTAACTATGTGTGGGATCGGATCTGAGCCGGGGCTTCAGGGGATGTTCTCTCATGCATCAAGGGAATCTCAAGAATGTACTATGTGTAATAAAGCAATAAACCGGTGTATAAGAGACCAGGTCTCAGAGATGCAGTTAGAGCACCTCGTGACGATACCTTGCTGTCTGATCTGATGTGTTCTGCTCCGACGGAATAAAACTTTGTTTCCTGCCTTCCAGTCTCCGGCGCCTGCCTCTTTCATTGGTAAATTATCGAGTGGTATGAGAGGCGATTACCGCCGGGCAAATACTTGAAAGGTTATCGACTGAAACTGCCGCTACCATTTAACAATTGGCGTCCCAAACGTGGGGCCCATCAGCGACACGTGGATCCAGTGGGAGAGGTCCCGACGACAGAGTGAACGACTGCAACGATCGGGAGAGCTCCTGCCCAATAGACCCTCGTCTGGCAGCCGATCATCCGAACTTCACTGGTTCCGAGCCGACCTCTCTCGAGTGATCTACGGTCCTGACTGGGAACCATCAGGAGTGCCGCGGCAAATACGGAGAGTAGAGGACGATCGGGCTCTGGAGGCGGAAGACGAGAAACTGTCCACGCGGTCCGGGTAAGGTCGTGATACACGACAAATTGCGAAATAATTGATTGATTGTTTGAAGCTCTGGAATACTAGTATTGCTCATTGATTGTGCTCATTGATTGTTCTCTTTGAGATATTCGCTGTCTACAAACGGGGAGAAGTAGAAATACTCTCTCTCTCTCCCTTTGCAGATAGTGAAGGGTAGGTAACGCAGACTTTTGTCCCCGTTGAAACCCGTCGTGCCTATCTTTATCTCCCCACTGATTGATTGTCCGAACATTGATTGTTTTGAAGAATAGTGCTCTTTGAGATATTCTCTGTTTGCAAATAACGTAGAATAGAAATATTCTGTCTAGTCTTTGCAAATAGTGAAGGGTAGGTAACGCAGACTTTTGTCCCCGTTGAAACCCGTCGTGCCTATCTTTATCTCCCCATTGATTGATTGATTGATTGTCCGAACACTAGTTGTTCGATATTGGTTCTTTGGAGGTATTCTCTGCTTACAAATAACGAGGAATAGAGATATTCTGTCTAGTCTTTGCAAGCAGTGAAAAGATAGGTAGTGCTGACTTTTGTCCCCGTTGAAACCCGTCATGCCTATCTTCTCCCCACTGATTGGTAGTTGGTTCTGCCCGGACCGCTTATTAGAGGTGAACCATCCGGCTCCACTGGAAGGCACCCCTAATAAGGACATGTTCACTAAATATGGACTAGTCGCCGTAGCTTATACCAAGCTATGGCATAAATATACAAAGAAGGACCCCGAGAGTCAGTGGCCACTGATGGGATCCTTCGACGACCATAAGATAGAAGTGCTAGAAATAGCTCTGCGTAGCAATAAGACGACGCCTACTATGCTTGACAGTATCGGCATGTGGCGCAAAGAAGCAACGCAACGGAAAAAGAGGGAAGAAGTAAAAGCAGAAAAGGAATTACGAAAGGCAGCCCACCTTGCCGCTAGAAAGTTAGAAGAAGAAATAAAGGAGAGAAGGGAAACTAAACTAAGACAGGAGCCCGAAACATCAGGCCAGTACGCTGTTAGGACCCCTTCTTTGCTCTACCCTGAGTTGTCCTCCAAGCAACGAACGAATGACGAATTACTGTTAGGTCCCCCGATCATTTACATGCCCCCTCCATATGCACCCTCCCAGTCAGTAGTGCAACACCCACAACCCCCGAACACGAGCGAAAGCAGTACAGGGGCCTCGGTCCTCACGGCCTCCGCGCCGGCCGAGCCTCCTGTGCTGAACACAACGTCGGCAATAACGCTAGATGACCATGAGATGGGAAAGAAAGATTCCACCAGAATGAATCGATTAACAAAGGATGAACGAGCAGGAATTGATAAGATAGTAGGGACACTGGTGGAGCGAAAAGAAAGTGAGGAGTATATAACAGACGTGTATAACTCGTATGCCGACAGCCGCAGACGACACTTTGTCATACGGCTCTGTTATCACGCCCTGAATGCATATGAGGATAGATACCACGATAAAGGTCCCGAAGGCTTAGCGGCCCTATATAGGAAGGTAGACATCGGAGAAGAAAGAGAGGGCGACGTGACGAACCTCTTCACTCGTACACTCGAGGTCTACCGACACCTTAAAGAACATAGGCAGACCACCAAAGCAGAAACCCCCATAGCGACTAAGCCCCAGGAAGGAAGGGCTGATGCCATGATGCCCATCAAAGAAGCTGCCCCCTACTGGGTCCCCCCACGAGGTCAGGGAACACATGACGACATCAACCACCAAGATGCGAAGGGAAGGGTTGTATATAACTGGGTCTACCAGCCGTGGGACCGGCAAGATATTTTGACCTTTAGAAAAACTCTACCCGACTTGAGAAAGAACCCGACTGCCTTCTACACTGAACTGGGTACAGCCTTAGGTTCTACGATAATGACTTTAGCAGATATCGACTTGTTCTTTGGGCTATGTCTGCCGGCTGATGTGTGGAAACAAATCCGGAAAGTTGACCACGCTGAGCCGTTCGGATATACCTGGGTACAACTCGATACCATAGATAAGCAGCGAGAACCAGGACAGAAACCCCCGAAAGCCATATTAGAGCTCCCAGACAAGATTGTACTAAAGCTGAAGACTCTAATCCCAGAAAGAAAGGTAGACTGGTCGATAGTGACGGCTTGCCGCCAGAAACCCCAGGAGGATGTGTCTGAATACTTCTCCCGATTCGAGACTGTGTTTTCCGATTACAGTGGCCAAGACATGACCACCGCAACCGGACATCACCTCTTTGTCCAGAATTATGTGAAGGGTCTGTCACAAGAAGTTTCCCAGAAACTACAGACCAGCGAGAGTAGTTGGGCAGCCTCCAAACCCGCAGCAATTCTCCAGATGGCCCAATACTACGAAAACCAGAAAAACGAGAACGATAGGGCGTCAGAGAAGAAGAAAAAGGAACTAAAGGAGAGGGTAATGATAGCACAGTTGCAAGGGGTGACCATAGGAAGGGAACCCCCGAAAGAGAATTACCAACCAACCGCCCCTAGAAAGCTACCCCCTAGAGACCATACACCTGCACCCTACAACGGACGGAGAGACTTAGATGGGAACCAATGTGCGTTCTGTAGAGGGTTCGGACACTGGAAATCCCAGTGCCCGGTCCTTCTGGAACTGAACAAAAATAGGGATCCCAGACACACAGCATATGACCCCAGAAATAGAGGACAGGGACGAGGGCACACGAACGACGCAATCAACGACAGGCCAGGCAGACCAAACACCTTTGATCGCCCCCGACAAAACCAGTGTCAGCAGTCAGACTACGAAAGCACCCATGACTTCGCATAGGACCGCCAGGGGCAAGGGAGGGATCCAGTCGAACTCCGTGTTGACCAGCAAGGTCCTTACGTCACCGCTAAGGTCTTGGGCACAAAATCTCCATTCCTGGTAGACACTGGGGCGACACGTAGTGCGTTATCCAAACGACTGATCCCTAGGGCACCCTTGTCTGGCTCACATGTAACCTCAATAGGCTTCGATGGAACGCCCTCCACTAACCCCTTATCAGCACCAATCTCCTTTGACTTAGAAGATAACACCACTGACACGACCTTTCTGCTCTCCTCCAACACCCCCGATGCTATTATGGGACTTGATTTGCTAAAACATTTTCGAGCTACCATCAGATGCTCCCCAGACGGAGTTCGAGTCATCCTACACGATAACCCAGATCTGTCCAGACCCTGTCACACACGGCGTATGCTCTCTTTAACCGATGCTGACATGTCCCTACTCGACACATTACCTTCACATCTATGGGCTAAAACCGACTCAGATGTAGGGCGCATGGTGATTGACCCAGTACACATAACCGTCCGACCGGACGCAGTGCTCCCAAAGCTTCCACAGTATCGGATATCACCCGAAGGCGAGAAGGCATTGGTGGAAATCATCGAGTCCCTAGTCGAGGCAGGAGTGGTAGAAGAAGTAGTCAGTAATGTTTGCAACAGCCCTATCCTACCCATTGTAAAGAAGCAAGGCGAGGGAGATGAGAAAGCCTACCGTTTCATTGTTGATTTGCGAGAGGTTAACAAAGTAGTCATACCCCAGTACCCCGTGGTCTCAGACATCACCACCATCCTCACCCTGATTCCATCCACTGCCACCACCTTTACTGTTATTGATCTCAAAAACGCATTCTTCTCCATCCCCATCCACCCAGACAGCCGTTACCTCTTCGGCTTCACCCTAAAAGCCCGTTCATACAGATTCTGTAGGGCACCCCAAGGCTACACTGAGAGTCCCAGCATTTATAGCCAAGCCCTCAAGAGACAGCTAGATGCAGTCCAACTACCCGATGGAGTGGTGTTGATACAGTACGTCGATGACATTCTTTTGGCGGCCGACACCACTCCACTTGCCGTCACAGCCACCATTCACCTCCTCTGCTTCCTTGCGGAGAACGGTCACAAGGTCTCCAGAAAGAAATTGCAATTCTGCCAGCCCCAAGTAACGTATCTAGGCCACCTACTATCCAAAGACTGGAGGAAACTTACCCCTGACCGAATTCAGACCATCCTAGAAACCCCTGTTCCCAAAACTCAGAAGCAAGTGCGGTCCCTAGTAGGCCTCACCTCCTTTTGTCGACAATGGTTGCCAAACTTCAGTCTTATCGTAAAACCTCTGCTTTCCCTGCTGGCTAAAGATGTCCCCTTCCCCCTCCCCTGGACACCCGAATGTCAATCCTCCTTCAAAGAATTACGAGACGCCCTCTGTTCGGCCCCAGTCCTAGGAACCCCAGACTACACTAAACCTTTCTCCCTCTACACCCACGAAAGGGAGGGATGTGCGTTGTCTGTCCTAACCCAGTCCATAGGCCCTAAACAACGCCCTTGTGCCTACTTCTCTGCCACTCTTGACCCTGTAGCCAGAGCTTTGCCCGCATGCCTTCAAGCAGTAGCCGCCGCGGCTATCTCTATCCGGCAAAGCGAGGGGATCGTACTCTCAAACCCCCTCACAGTATTGGTACCCCATGCGGTTGACACCCTCCTGAACCAGACCAAGACTCAACACCTGACTAGCGCACGACTGACCGGTTACGAACTGACTCTGCTTGCACCCCACATCACATTGAAACGATGCACCACTCTGAATCCAGCTACCCTACTACCTCTCCCTGACACTGATCCCAATGCGTCCCCTATACACGACTGTGTGACCCTCACCGACGAACAGACCAAGAGTAGGGTCGACCTCCGAGATACTGCCTTCCCGGACCCTGACGGAGAACTGTGGGTGGATGGCTCATGCATCAAGCTCCCCGATGGCACCACCTCAGCTGCCTATGCAGTCACCACAGCCCGAACAGTTGTTGAGACAGCCCGCATCACACAGCGATCCGCACAGGCGGCGGAACTAATTGCTCTCACACGAGCCTGCATCCTGGCAGCAGGGACAACCGCAAACATCTACACAGACAGTCAGTACGCCTTCGGGGTAGTTCACCACTTTGGGCTCTTATGGAAAGAGAGGGGATTCTTGACTTCTCATGGCACACCCATCCTGCATGGAGATCTAGTCTCTGCCCTGACCGAAGCGGTCCTCCTCCCCACACGGCTGGCTGTGATCAAATGCCAAGCACACAAGAAGGTGACAGACATTATAGGACAGGGAAATGCACTAGCTGACATTACTGCCCGAACCACAGCCGAGAATAGGTCCACGACCCGTATGTACGTGACCAGGTCACAAGCTGAGAAATGGAAGGATGCTGGGGAAACGATTAGGGACATCCAATTAGCCAGTACACCACACGAGTTAACTGAATGGGCACGGGTGGGATTGAAGGACGATGATGGTTGCTGGCGGACTAAAGACTCGAACAAATGGTTGCTACCAGACTCATACTTGATCCCCATGCTGACCATGGCACACTCCCCCGCACACATAGGGTCTGCCCCCATGATCGAACTCGTCTCCAAAGTCTGGCACAACGACAAGATCCCAGACTCAGCCAAACGTCTGGTCCAACAATGCCTAGTATGCCTCCAACACAACCCTGGGAAAGGAACTGCTGTACCCCGGGGATGGTTCGGGGTCCCCAATCACCCTTTTGAAGTCCTACAAATGGACTATGTCCAGTTAGAAAGGTGCCAAGGTTTGAAGTACGTACTTGTCGTTGTGTGTGCCTTCAGCAAGTGGGTGGAAGCCTATCCAACCCACGACAACACCGCTATGACTACTGCAAAAGTACTACTGAAGGAATTCTTCCCCCGATACGGCCTTTGTCGAATTTTGTGGAGCGACAACGGCCCCCACTTCGTAGCCGAAGTTATCCAACTCATCTTAAAAGGGTTGGGTGTAAAACAGAAATTCCATGCGGTCTTCCATCCCCAATCTGCAGGCCTGGTTGAGCGACACAATGCCACATTGAAGCTTAAGATAGCAAAAATAGTCGCCACCACGGGACTAAGATGGCCAGACGCTCTCCCACTAGCATTGCTATCAATGCGTTCCACCCCCACCAAACACCACTTAACCCCCTACGAGGTCGTCTTTGGGCGGCCCATGAACCTTTGGACTGCACCAAAACCAACATCCATCCACGACGTCCCGGACGTCCTCATGTCTGACTATTTGTATAACCTAACTAAAACGTTGTCTGTTATCCATCAGCAGGTGCTGCACGCCATTCCCGATGTTTCCAGGGGCCCCGGACACGACATCCAACCCGGTGACTTCGTCTTAGTGCGTAACTTCCAGCGCACCTAGAGTCTGGAGCCCCGGTGGACGGGCCCCCTGCAAGTCCTGATCACCACCCGTACAGCTCTTCGAGTGGAGGGGAAACGCAATTGGCTGCATGCACACCACTGCAAGAAGGTATCACCGACCCTGACAACCACGGACAACATCACCGCCCAAGAAGAACTTCTGGACAAAGACCGACCATCCCTGAGCCGCTGCCCAGATACAGAGACACTCGAGTTAGTAAGATATCCTGATCCCACCGTGCCATCCAAGGAAGGGTATAACTTGCGACGAAAGGAGAGAACTTCGGCTAAGCAGACCACAGGCTAAGTGGAAATCTCAGAGCGGTAGCCTAGTCACCTCAAAGGCCACCAGGAGAGAAACTAAGCGAATTCTGTGGTTCTGCCCGCTACCGAGTCTCTTGAAGGTGATGGAAGCGCCCGACATGAAGATGATGGAAGCAACCGGACGTCCGAAGATCCACTACAAAAACCCAAAGACTGACCGAATGCACAGCTTAAAGACTATCGCACTTTTCATTACCCTTCTCTTTTGCCTTCTCCTCGTGGTCACCTTCTGGATCATGGAGGAGGGCACACCCGCTCATAAGATATTGCTGACCACCGTTCAACCTACCACCACGAAAGAACACCATCTGATCTCACTTTCACCCCAACTCCGAGAAAGGCGTAAGGAGTCCTGGAATAACTCTTTTGTGCAGTTGCTCCACCAACACAATCTTGCTGCCAACGCCACTAATTGCTGGATCTGTGGATTGCTACCACATGCCACTGGACACTCTATCCCTTTCATCCCTTCACCTTTTTCTGTCCATGGTTCCTGCCTCGCCTGGCTAATCCTCCTGCAAGAAAGCTACAAGGACAATGCCACTTCCGGCAGAACCATGTCACACTTCTACCATGGGTTCTGGCTGAACAAAACTGGAAGAACTTCTGCCCTTTTCTGCCCTCTGAGATCGAACACTTCCTTTCACATGGACCTGCCTGCCAAAGAACGAGTTGAAATGCAAGTGTTCAACAACCCAGCCAGACCCACCTTCTCTTACCTCCGGAAACGGACGGCCGCCACCCTAACAGTGGCCCTGTCCGTCATCAACATCACTGGATTTGTGTGCCTCGAAGGCCTGGGGGCGCAGCTGGTGGGCCACAGCTCCTGCCTCATCACCCGAACATTGGACTTAGTTGACCCACCCTCCTTTGTTGCCTCCCCGAATATGTACTTCGTCTGTGGTACTAAGGCCTACACCTGGCTTCCGAAAGGTTGGGGAGGCACCTGCTACATCGCCTTTGTCCTTCCTCCGACATATGTGGCTCCAGCAAACCATCACCGACAGAAGCGGGCCAAAGACATTGTACAAGCCGACTCCGCCGGAGCACAGTTCATGGACGCAGTGAAAGGCCTTGTTCCACTCTGGGGTCCAATGGCAAACAGCCGTGCCATCCGCCACTTAACCCAGGCAGTCGAGACGGCGATGAACATTACAGCTGGCGCCCTCGCCAACAACACCGCTGAGCTTCAGGCCGTCCGCCTGGTGGCTCTTCAGAACCGCCTCGTTCTAGATGTGGTTCTGGCTGATCGTGGAGGAGCATGCCGCATCATTGGGTCCAGCTGTTGTACCTACGTACCGGATAACTCACCCTCAGTCTACAAAGCAATTGAACACCTCCACAGACTGTCCACAGAGGTCCATCAAGAGCAAGAAGAATGGTCACTGGGGAGTTGGTTTTGGGACACTATTAAAAGTTGGGGATGGAGGCTGTTTTCATTTATCCTCATACCAATTGTGATACTATGTGGATGTTGCTTGGGGATTCAGTGTCTGCCACCTTTATGTTCACTTTTTATGAACTGCATCTGCCCTAAGACTTTGGACTTTGAAACAGAGCGAATGAAAGCTCTGTATGAGGTGGAAGTTCGGAGTATTATGGGGATAGATCCGAACTAGGCAAGCTGGCGAGATATGTTAAAAGGGAGGACTGTGGAAATTTAGCTTGCAAACTGAACATTATCTGCGCCATCTTGCCTCTCCCCAGTGCCACGCACAGCGAATGCACGGCTGCCATTTTAGGCACCCCACTCTCTCTCCCCGCTCATTCTCGATCGCCAGCGCTTTCCCCTGGCGCTGCAAGCATCCCCCCCGCGCGCCGGCCGCCCCCGCTCTCTCATACACGGGCCATAAACCCTCTCCTTCTGCGCGACCCTGCTACGGAACCACATCCGACCGACATCCCATACATGGTCATGCCGCTCCTTTGATAACCCCCTTCCTCTGCGCCCCATTGTCCGAACTGGTCCCAGGCCATCACCTAGCCCTGCGGATGCAGTTTATTGCCCCTACTGTAAGGGAAACACCCCACATCAAAGGGATTACAGTGGATCAAAGCCCCTACCCCCTGAGACCCGGCCGGTCGCACACACCCCCGGGAATTGGCGGAATTCCCTGCTGCGCGATAGCCATCTCCTACTGCGGGTAAGGTGGGAACTTTTACTGTAACTATGTGTGGGATCGGATCTGAGCCGGGGCTTCAGGGGATGTTCTCTCATGCATCAAGGGAATCTCAAGAATGTACTATGTGTAATAAAGCAATAAACCGGTGTATAAGAGACCAGGTCTCAGAGATGCAGTTAGAGCACCTCGTGACGATACCTTGCTGTCTGATCTGATGTGTTCTGCTCCGACGGAATAAAACTTTGTTTCCTGCCTTCCAGTCTCCGGCGCCTGCCTCTTTCATTGGTAAATTATCGAGTGGTATGAGAGGCGATTACCACCGGGCAAATACTTGAAAGGTTATCGACTGAAACTGCCGCTACCATTTAACACCTATCTGTCCTCCGCTTAGCACCTTCTTATGGCTTCCCAGCGCTTCAATTCAAACCTTGGGTCCTATCAAACGGTCATCCTCCAGGGTATCACTTTCACACGACTGTTAGTTTGAATTCATTTTCTAGCTGTCTGATTGTGAGACATCCATTGTAGTAGATTGTGGTAGATTCCGAAGGTTCCTAGAACTTCTCCAAGTCACTAGACTGATAGAAATATTTATTCTTTTCACAGAGTAATCCGCTTAGCTGCAGGTTCCAGGAAATGATATATTCCCATTTCCAAAGCACTGGGTTTGTAGCCAGAAATAGGTTGTTTTACATTCTTTTCCTGAAGAAAACCAGTCTATGGATACAAGATCCTTGTATAATGTTATAATATTAATACAATGCAAAATACTTGTAAAAGATGACCTAGTGCTTGATTAAACGGTGGAAACCCAGGAAAATCAGGTTAGTTAACCTCCATACGGACACGGTTTTATACATTTCAAGAATGCAATATTTTTTTGTGAGAAAATAGATCTCCCTAGGAAGGTGGTTCCAAATTTCCCATGCCAGGAAAAAGAATGAATGATTGCCCAGCCAGGCGCTGGTGTCTTTGACAGTGTGCACAAGATTAACAAATGTATAGCTGAGAGTATATCCAAAGGATTATATAGAACCAGTCGATATTGCAGATACGAAGGTTCTGAAACATGAAAGGCACAATTGCAGGTGCATAAGCCGTTGAACATTAGAATGCTTGGACACCGGGACCCAATACATCTCCATAAGATTTCCGGAAATTAAGGAGTGAGCATGAAGGTGGAGAATGAGGTGAGAGGCATGTTTTTGGGAAAACTGAAGCTGTCACGTAAGAGCTTGGTAGACCTAAATATGAAGAGTAACAGTAACCAAGATAAGTTGAATGCTTGCACTACTTTTTTTGGTTTAGCTGCTCCTAGAATGGGGACTGCCTTTCTCTGGTTATGAAGTAGCGTAAAGCATGTAGCAGTGAGTTTGTTGACATTAGTGGCAAAAAATAAATTGTGTAAAAGATAGTTAGAGACATATGACCTGCAGATCACACATTGTGCATAGATCGCCATCTGGTGTTGGGCCCGGATGTTTGCACTTTGTTGTTGTATTGGAACAAGTCTTTGGAAGTCACGAGATAGGTGACTCCTCCTTTGGACAATAGTGCGCATGGCATCGACTCCATCTTCAGATGTTTTTTTTCCCGCCATCGGTATCGGATGCGTTTGTCGCGCTCCAGTTCGGTGTCGTTACCGTTCTACCTTTCGATGCGCAATCCTTCACCCATTCTTCGGTATTGTTTCGATCGCGTTTCCCATTCGACGCGCCTCTCTCCCAACTTGAATTCTTCGATTCTGATAGTCGACTCCGGCCTTGCTGTGCCATTAGGCCTTTGGCTCATGGAAAGGACTCCTTTTAAAAAGTGTCCTCAATGTGGATCCAAGTGTCAAGTATTCCTGTCATACAAGGGAAACACGCCCTTATGTAAACAGGAGAGCTGTTACATAACTCAAGGGAAACATGCCCTTATGTAAACAGGAGAGCTGTTACATAACTCAAGGGAAACACGCCCTTATGTAAACAGGAGAGCTGTTACATAACTCATGGGAAACACGCCCTTATGTAAACAGGAGAGCTGTTACATAACTCAAGGAAAACACGCCCTATAAAGGGAGGAACCGGGAGGTACAAGGCTGTCGGATATTGTGTTTACACCGACGTACCTGCTTCGTGAAGAGCAGTGTTCCGGAGTGGTGCTCCAGTAAGGCAAGAACGGAGGTAGGTCGAGTCGTTACTCCCTGGGCCGTGTCTTGCCCCATCGTCACCTGTGAAGGACCCGGAAGCTCTACCGGTCAACCATTGAGCTTCGCTTTTTGACTCGGCTGAGTCCAAGCGCAGTGGCGCTTTTGCTGGTTGGAGTCGTAACTCCCAGCCCGACCAGAGACACAGGGACTGCCAGCTGTAACGCACACCAGGAGGTGTTTGCCGCGTTACAGACTCGGAAGTCCACAGGATCGATCGAGCGGCTGCTCTCGGTTCAGTCTTCTTGCTTGTGATTGGGGTATCGGTGACGCATCACCAGGAGGTGACTCCGCGTCCCGGTGCAGTCTGAGGAAGAGGTTGAGCGGCTGCTCCCTTCAGGTAGAGACCCCGGCTGGGTGTTTCCCTGACTCCTCGATTCTCCCCAACACTCTTCGTGCCCCTCACAGCCTACCGATTGGCATTGTCGGCCATTTCATTTCTGCCCTCTGTTGGCATACGCCGGGATCGGCGTATATGCAGAGGACGGTTAGGACCATCCGTGCTGTGGGCTGGTAACGTACTTAGCCTGGAGGATTCCAGTGACTATAACTTTTGTTTGTTCTTTGTATTTTATTTGCCTTCATTAAAAGAACTAACCCTTCACAAGTGGTTGCGTCCTCATTGTCGTGTCTGTTAAACGATCCTGAGACGTTCAGGGCGTTACACCAAGTTTCCACACGCCGATCTTCACGAGGTGTGTAACCTCTGCCTTTCGCCCGAGGCCAAAGACTGTCCAGCCTGTGCCTCTTTCCGCTCCAAAAAAACAATTCGGGATCGTCTAGCTCGAAGAAGCATGGCTCAATCTTCAACATCAATACCGGACGATATATTCCAAGAAGGCATCAATCTGCAGGAGCAGATCAAAGAGGGCAACATTAGCGCCACCTACGACCCAGACGTCGAAGACATCACTCCAGGGCAGTGGGTCGTAAGTACTGACGTCGACCCCACACCCATTCACAAGAAGGCTCCGGTCACACCTTCACCTTTGGGTCTAGGTGCACACCGGGACAAAACTTCCCACGCCCCGCCTTCGGGCTCGGCAAAGAAGTCGATACATAATCCTTCAGGCCACTGTGGATCGAGTCAGCCTACCGTCGGTACCGAAAACCCATCCCCGGCACCAAAGAAGAAACCACTGTCTTCATCCGCACCGACACCTGGTTCCACATAGGCGCCTTCGGCACCGAAAACTGCTGGTACGGACATCTCTGCTCCGAAAAAAATCATCGGAACCAGCCAAACAATCGGTTCCAAAGACTGACGCTCAATCTTCCAAAAAACCATCGGAACCAAACAAGCAACTGGCTACGAAGACCACTGGCGCTCAACCTTCGGATCCGAAAAAATCAACGGAACCAAAGAAACAGTCGGTTCCGAAGACCCCAACATAACCCAGGAAAACTCTTGGTTCCAAGCCTAAGGAGCAGAAAACCACTCCAAAACTTGTGCCACACAAACAATCGGACCCAAAAAAATCGGCACCAACCTAAAAAACTCTTGAAATAGACCCAAACACGGGTCAACTTATACTTAGTCCTTCCAGAAAAAGGAAAATGACAAACCTGTACCAGCTCCAAGCCCGAAAAAAGACATTGCCACTTCTCCTTTGAGAATTCCTTCTCCACCTCCACACCACATCTCTCCTATCCCATCTCCAGTACCCTCACAATCTCCTCCACCACAGGATGATCACACCTCCAGGGAGGAAGGGGATAATGACCCTTTAGGGGAACCTAGTCACCCTAACACCCCAGAGGACCCATGGGAAGATTATGGCACCCTAATGCACCACAAGATATCTACCCATCTAGACCATCCCCCTCCAGAGGACACTATAGGGTTCACTCCGCTCATACAGAGAGCTGCAGAATACCACAGTAACATGCTCCTGAAGTGTTTAAAGATCTTGTAAGGGCTAGAGTCAATTAACCCCAGGGTGGAAAAGAAGTACAAATCTGCCCCAGCTGACCCTGTTTACGTCAAAGGGCAACTACCCTCGGATTCCTTAGTAGTCTCCAACGCCAGGAAAAGGACTAACTCCCAAACCACAGCTGATGCTCCACCTCCTGATAAGGAGTCCAAATTGTTGGACGCATCTGGTAAAAGAACAGCGTCCCAAGCAGTTACATATGGCTAATTGCCAACACACAGGCTTTGCTGGCTAGATACGATAGGGCACACTATGACGAGCTAGAGACCCTACTACAACACCTTCCAGATCAATATAAAACAAGAGCCAATTATCTCATCCAGGAAGGCAAACTCGTAACTAATACCTCCATACGTTGCGCTCTGGATGCTGCAGACACAGCATCCCGAGCTATTAATACCAGTGTCCCATTACGCAGACATGCGTAGCGACGCATTCCGGCTTCAAACCCGAAGTCCAAACTGCCATATTAAACCAACCGTTTGACTAGGAACACTTATTTGGGCCTAGTGTAGATTCATCTGTGGAGAACATGGAAAAAAAGATACTGATACTGCCAAATTAATGGGAGCTTTGCAATCGCAAGCTCCCAGAAGTTCATTTCGTTGCTCCTCTTTTTAGGGGCGCCTCTAGAGGCTTTAACACTGACAACCCCTCCACTTCCTACAAGAGTCCCACCCAGACCTCATCTACCAGATGCTATTACAGAGGAGGCTACAGGGGCAAGAACAACAAGGGTAGAGGCTAAACTACCAATATTCGCACTGCCTCCATCCCCAAACAATGACTTCCCTCCACTCCCCCGGACCACTCTACTCCGCTCGGGGAAGATTGCTACAGTTCCTACCTGTCTGGAACACCATTACCACGGACAGGTGGGTGATACAAATCATCCAATCCGGTTATTGCCTAGAACTCACTTCAACTCCCCCAAACATACTACCCAGACAGCACCCAATGTCAACAGAGCACTTTACGCTCTTAAAACAGGAGGTGCTTTCCCTCCTACAAAAACATGCAATAGAACCTATTCCCCTGCATCACCAAAACACGGGTTTACTCCCTGTACTTTCTCATTCCAAAGAAGGACGGAACCCTGAGACCCATCTTGGACCTCACACCATTCAACCTCTACATAAAATCAGACCACTTTCATATGATTACTCTTCAACAGGTCCTTTCTCTACTCAAACAAAGAGACTTCCTTGCCACCTTAGATGTCGGACGCCTAATTCCACATTCCCATTCACCCTGCTCACAGGAAATATCTCCCGTTTGTAGTAAACGGTCAGCATTACCAGTTCAAGATTCTCCCATTCAGAGTCACCACAGCACCCAGAGTCTTCACAAAATGTCTGCCCGTGGTAGCAGCCCACTTAAGAAGACCACTAATCCATGTCTTCCCATATTAAGACGACTGGCTCATAAAAGCCATGTAGCATACCCAGTGTGTAAATCACACACACACACCACAATCCAACTACTTCACGACTTAGGGTTTACCATAAACCTCACAAAGTCTCTCCTCCAACCGTCCCACATCCTACAATATCTAGGTTCCACAATAGACACCTCAAAAGGCCTTGCATATCCCAATCCAGCCAGGATAGCAAGCGTGCAAACCCTTATAACAAAATTCCAGCCGCAACACTCCTTCCAGCTCGAGTGTTCATGCAACTAATGGGAATGATGGCCTCTTGTATATTCATAGTACCTCATGCAAGACTCCAGATGCGCCCCTTACACACCATACAGGGCACATGGACACCTCAGCAAAAACTACTCCACATCAACCATTTGGAGTTACTAGCAATCTTTCTTGCATTAAAATCATTCTAGAAACAGATATCAGGAAAAGCTGTCCTAGTCCGCACCGACAATATGACCGCAATGTACTATTTACAAAAATAGGGGGGCGCACTCTCTGCAGCTCTCTCAACTAGCACAGAGCATATGGAGGTGGGCTATTCCTCAAAACCTATTCCTTTTAGCCCAACATCTTCCAGGAATTCAAAATCACATGGCAGATCTGTTAAGTCGTCAGACACAAGTGGGAACTTCATCTACAAGTTCTTCAACCGTTTTTCCAAATGTGGGGGCAGCCAGAGATAGATCTCTTCGCCACACATTACAAAACAAAATGCCCAAGCTTCGCCGCCAGATATCCACACCCATTGTCCAAAGCCAATGCTATATGGATGAATTGGTCAGGCAGATTTGCGTATGCTTTCCCGCCTCTCCCACTCATTCCATTAGTGGTGCGCAAGCTGCAACAACAGTCACTAACACTGATCCTAGTTGCTCCAACATGGGCCAGACAACCATGGTACACAACATTGCTGGAGCTATCAGTAGTCCCGCACCAAAAACTACACCTCTCCCCACAGCTCTTAAAACAGAACCATGGAGAGATCAGACATCCAGATCCAGCACAGCTCAACCTGGCGATCTGGCTCCTGAAGTCCTAGAATTTGGTTACCTCAATCTTCCACCTGATTGTATGAACGTTATCAAAGAGGCGAAGCGCCCCACCACTAAAGCCTGCTATGCAGCCAAGTGGAAAAGACTTGTTATATACTGTAACAACAACACCATCAATCCTTTAGATGCCTCCACTCAATACATCATATGTTACCTGTTGCATCTTCAAAGATGTAATCTACCATACACATCGACTAGATTACATCTCGCTGCCATAGAAGCTTACCTACAAAACGGACATCTGTCATTGTTCAGGGTACCTGCCATTAAAGCATTTATGGAAGGCCTCAAAATAATAATTCCTCCCAGGGTACCACCCTCGCCAGTGTGGAATCTAAACATTGTCCTCACAAGACTAATGGGTCCTCCATTGGAACCTCTGCATAAATGCGAGCTACAATTTCTTGCATGGAAAGTCACTTTCCTTGTGGCCATTACATCTCTTAGAGTCAGTGAGCTACAGGCATTAACTTTTCAAGAACCATTTTTACAACTTCATCATAACAAAGTAATTCTCAGGACAAATCCCAAATTCCTTCCTAAAGTTATCTCTCCCTTCCATCTCAACCAATCTGTTGAGTTGCCAGTGTTCTTCTCGCAACCACAAACTGTAGCAGAAAGAGGTCTTTATACACTAGACGTAAAAAGAGCACTCCTTTACTATATTGACAGAACAAAACCTTTTCACAAAACAACTTTTTGTATCCTTCTCACCACCACATAAAGGCAATCCAATATCAAAGTCAAGGATTGCAGGGTGGATTGTCAAATGTATACACATTTTCTATCACAAAGCAAAACGTACACTATTCCCCCTAAAGCCCACTCTACCCGCAAAATAGGGGCTTCAATGGCATTTTTAGAGAACATTCCCTTAGATATCTGAAAAGCAGCTACATGGTCTACACCGCACACATTCACAAAACACTATTGTGTAGATGTGCAGGCAAAGCAACAAACTAGTGTGGGCCAGGCTGTACTCCAAACACTATTTCAAACTACTGTAACAGATACTGGTGGTCGCCGCTGAGGAGGAGTACTGTTATGCAATCTATGCACAGTGTGTGATCTGCAGCTCTACATGCCAAGAACAGATGCATACTGGTAAGTAGCATTTTCCATTTCTAAATTCTGTGCTGAAGGTCTCTGTTCTGACTGCTGCTAGATCAAAGACCAGATTGAGGAAGAAGCACCAAGGAGCTGCACCATTTGGTTTTAAAGATTTATGCTGGAGGTGAGTGCACATCCTAGCTCCAAACCTGGATTGGACGTCCCCAATGTAGTTCCTCATGTAAAAATTCATCCGGATGTTGTAAGCCTTAGACATTAGGGAGAAGCTGAAGTATCTTATGAGGTTGGCCACAGGGTGAATGCAATGATTCAACAATTGTTCTAGGAGAGCAGTCAAAGTGGACTCTTTAGGGCAAAAGTCTGAAGAAATATTGAAACAAAGGAAGATACACTGCCTGGCATCTGTTGGTGATAACAAACCTTCCTCGGACGAATCCTTCGAAGCCTGTCTGCAAAAGTCGAGAAACAAGAGTATTAGGTGAGAAAGTATCAAAAGCTGCGCTAAGATCAAGTAAGTGAAGTGTGGCCTGACCACCTTGAGGAGGAGTGTAAAAGAACAGACTATACTTTTTCACCACCATAATGATCTACCTTCCATGCTGGTGGTGGAGGGGGTAGGTCAAAATTGCTCTTCGTGCGTGTGGCTTCATTGGATGCATGAAAGCACGATCTTTGTGCACTCCGAAACCCCAGAGGTGGAGAGAAAGACCTTCCAGTCAAGTCTGGTAGGGAGAATTCTAAGAAGGACAAATAGTTTAACTGTTCTACATTCTCAGGTCGTCCTGACATCCTTAAGGTCGGTTGTCCAAATCCAATTTCTTTTTAGGTAAGATAAATACATCTCTGTGGGGGTTTGGGCAGTCTGATAAACGCTGGTCTTCAAATGCACGTTTCTAAACATTCCAACATTTATTGGAAGGATGCAGAGTCTCTGCGTACAGTTTTAACAGCTGTTTCTACATTGCTAGACAGACAATAGATCTTTTTATGTCCTCTGAGTCCAGCTTTACTTCTCCCATTTTAGAGGGCGATCAAGTCTCTGAGACTGTGCTTTGATTTTCGTCTAACTGAAGAGTAGTTGCCGTAATCTCTTGCAAGATCTGCTCTGTTGGAATCTACACTAGAAAAGGCATGTCCGTAAACAGATAAGGAATAAAAATGGCCAATCCAATGGAGGTGGTAGGGTTGCTTATACAAAGAGAAAGGAATTCAAAACTGCTAGCAGAATTCATGTGTCAGCTGGAGGACAACAAATATATGCCTCCATCCAAGATAATGAGACCGCTTCAGGGAATGGCAGCACAATCTGCATCGAAGGCGTGAAGTAGGCTGTTCAGGCGGTGCTGTGTACAGATGTGCGGAAGGGCAGTACAGTGCATACACAAGCATTATGTGTATTGTAGGGATACTTACACAGCTAAACTGATGGACTGTGCAAGAGTGATTCAAGGCAGCAGCAACCTTTCAAAGAATGTGGGACAAATGTCCCTAATTCCACCCTTATAGGAAACGCTTTGTGGCTATTTGGTCCTGTGCAGCTCTGTGCATGCACAGAGACAGCCATGTAGCCTATTGAGAATAACCGAACTGCACAGTCTCATCTCCAATGGTAGCACCTAGTAGAGCCTCCTGTCAAAGAAGTCCATTGTATTTCTTGTCATTGATATGGGAAGCATTACGTACTAACATAGCTGCTGATGTCCTTTTTTGCAGCAACACCAGTGCCAGCACGTCCTACTTGTCAGAACTAGGTAATCTTCTAGAGGGCAGGGGCTCTGCTGCATGACCCCCACTGGCCTGATTCATTCCTTGCCATCAGAAACCTGGGACAGATGATTGGTAGCAGTGGCCTTGTGCTCAGAATAGGAGGCTCTCTGGCCATTCACGGTTTTCGAGCAGACTCATGGCCAGTAGTTCGCTGATGTACTTGATGTCGAAGGTCAGGTAGGAGGTCTGTCAGTGTGAGAAGTAGCAGCCAGCACTGCAGGAGCAACTTTTGCCCAGGTCAGTGGCTTTGTCGGAAGCAGGATTATGGGACCAGTTATCCCTCTAGTTGTACTACTATCAACCCCTACCCTGAGAGGCCTGATACCATGCAGCAGAGGTTCCTATACCGGTTCCTATTAGGGTAGACCTGCCAACTGTCATCATTGTTCTGTATGGGCAGTGGTATTAAGCAGGATGGCCAGAGGCTTAATCTATGTCAACAATCTTCAAAGCAGCCAATCCAATTTCCTCCAATGTTTGGGTGGTAAAGCAGTCTGGAATTATTTTAGGTGGTAGTATATGTTTGGGTTTAAGTATATCCTAGCACATCAATGTCCAGTCACTATTAACAGTTTAGAGAGTACAAAGTCTTTTGGTAATGATTAAAAACTATAGGGGAGAACATGATGAAACCCAATACACAAAGACTTTGTTGTCGTGCTTTCAACAAAGTACTTGTTAAGTTAATGGTTAGATATAGGATACCACTGAGGACTTCTGAGTTATTTCCCCTGGGGTCTAGTATATTGTGGGACACTACATTGCTACCATTCTATCATGGGACACTGAATCATTAAAGACATGCTATATAATTAAGTCAAGGGTTAATTAAATAACAGTACAACGTATGTAAATAAATTACACATGCTAAATAAAGAGAACTTGAGGGGTAGGTGCTCCAAAGATGATTTAGGGCTTGTTTTGGAGTTTGGCAGATTGGTACTTCACAAACATGACTGATATTCCATCTGCCTTAGGATATTTATTATCTTTACCATGGAATAAGCCAGGTAACAATGCCACAAGACAGTAAGGACCAGAGTGAGAGTGAATGGCTTCCTCACAGCCCCCTTCCTGATTGCCAGAGGAACCTGCTAGGGCTGTCCGCTATCACCATTGCTCTTCATCATTGCACTGGACCCTTTGGTCCGACAGTTCCAAGAGCGTCATTTACACTGTGGCTTACGGTTTAGACATGTCCCACTTTTAATATCCATGTATGCAGATGATATATATTGCATTTCATTTGAGGTCCTGTCATACACCTGCCCTCAATTATCCGAGAAATTAATAGATATAGATGCCTTTCTGGATTGTTCATTAACTGGAGTAAATCGGGGCTATTCTCTCTTATTGATGCCACAGTGCCCTGTCAACTGGAGTCCCGCTTGATATGGTGCGACGATTCCCCACGATACCTCTTTATTTTTCTGCACCAACAGAAAGAAATAGTGATCCGTTTAAATTGCAGCCTTGCAATTGGCAAACTTGTCATGCAAATTGAGCATTGGATCAGGCTCCCGTTGTCAGTGGCTGGAAGGATAGCCATTATTAAAATGGTGGTCCTCCCTCGCTTCTTAGATCTGTTTTTGAATATCCCAATCCCACTGACTAATAGTTTTTTCGCCACACTCAAAGGTCTACTGCTCCACTTGGTCTGGGCTGGTCGGCAGCCTAGGATCCAATGGGCGACACTTAGGCTCCCATATGAAAAGGGTACCTTTGGAGTACTGGATATACATTTATATTACCTGGTGGCGCAATGTCACCTCTCCTATTATTGGTACTACACAGATGCTAGATTACCATATCTGAAACCAGAGCGAGACCTGGTGGGATACCCCCCTTCCCCTCTACCATTCTGCCACTAGGCCACACAAGAGACCTCACTGACATTCAAACACTTTATGCCACTGCTGGGCCTGGGTAAAGTTGCGCAGATACTTGGAAGGTGGGTTACTCTACTCACCGGCATTGCCCCTGGCCAACAATCCTTGACTGTCATTGACCCAGGGATGACTGATTAAACGCACTCCGAGGAATCGCCATATTCATACCATCGGCGACCTTTTCCCGGATGGCTATGCTATAACACACAAGGCTGCTCTGGCTGACTCTGAGGACACCACCCACATGAACCATTTAGTCTTTCGACGGATACAGGGCCCAATAGAATAGCAACCTACCCAGTGGAATCTGAAGATTTCCTTCCACTGACATTGGTAATCATGTCTTCTGACTGGTCTCGCCTGGTATCCCGTCTATACCAGTCTTGCCAGGCTTCAAAATCTGTTGGAGTTGAGCGAGCCCGCAGAGCATGGGAGTGAGATTTGGGACACCCACTCACAGACCAGATATGGTGTTTTTGCTGCATACAAACCAAACTGATCTCTCCCAATCGCACACATAAACTGCTCCATAACCAGTTCCTCCACAGAGTATATATGACACGATTAAACTTGGTAAAAATCGACCCCACACGCTCACATATGTCTCAAATGCAGTGTGGACCGTGCAGATTACGTGGACTTGCATTGCTATTCACACCTACTGGTCACAGATTCAAACCTCGATTTCAGTAATGACAGAGTTTCCCGTTTAAACCTAACCCTTTACTAGCCCTTCTCGGACATGTTAAGCCTCTCCCATCTGCTTTTAGACGTTTCATTGCATATGCACTATTGCTAGTCAAGCGCCAGATAGCCACGTGCTAGAGTAGTGCCAGAATGCCCACCAAGGACGATTGGTTGAAAGATGACATATCGTGACTCCACCAGTATAACTTCTGCTACGTTGCAATCTTGACTTCCAGGCCCAGACATTTGGCAACCCTTACTTGCTTATTTGTTAACTTAAAACAGTGACATTACCTATGGTAATGCTAGCTGTGTCCAGAGCCCTTGCCCTCCCAGCATCATGCATAAGACCACCCCGTGTTCCTAATGTGAAAGGCTTCTTCCCTGCAATCCTCCTCTTCCTTATTTCACTCTCAACCATGCCACCGTCTGCTCCCATGGCTATTTGTATTCGTTTTCTGCCCCGTTCATTGTTATTCTCCACTGCGAGGGGTGACTCTTTCTTGATACTAGAAATTGTGCTTTGCATGTTAGGATATATTTGTATTGTTGTTTTTCTTGGATACAAAATGAAAAATAGAGTTTAAAAAAATTACGTTATCTGGGATAGTTGTTCTGTCCGATGTTTTAATTAGCAGTGCATGTTAGCAGAGTTTGATTGAAAAGAACTAAATACTTCCTGCACCATTGCTTGCTAGTTAGTTCTTTTCATGTGCCAAATTAATATTTCATTGTTTCTGTCAAAGCCCAAATTACCTTGAGTTAGACCTGGCACCTTGGCGTGGGTCTCCCTTCCTTTTTTCGCTGTTGCCTCATGTGTTTTTGCTGGTCTTAGATGCTTTGGGCACTGTACCACTGCTGTCCAGTGCCACACTGCAAGTGCTCCCTATTGTAAATTGATGTATGGATTAGTGATTCCATGATTGGCTGATTTACTTGTCAGACCCTAGTACAGTGCACCAGGAGTGCCCAGGGTTTGTAAATCCAAATGCTGCTGGTGGGCTTGCAGCACTGGTTGTGCCGCCCACAGAAGCAGCCTGTAAAAGTGTGTCTAAGGCCCGCCATTGCATAGCCTGTGTGCCGTCTGGTACTGTCATGCTGACTGGGCAAGTGCACCCACTTGCCAGTCCCTAAACCTTCCCTTTTCTTCATATCAGACACCCCTATGGTTGGCCCAAGGGCAGGGTGCATTGTAAGTATAAGGTGGGACATGCCCTGGTGTGTGGCATGTCCTAATAGTGAATTACAGCCATTTTCGTTTTTCACTATTGCAAGGCTACCTGTTCCCCATAAGCCAGAATGGGCAGTTTGATTATTACATCTCATAATCCTAACTGACTCTGGGAACATGGTAGAAATTCGAATTTAGTATGCCTGAACTCAGAATGATAAAATACATCTTTTAGTGAAGTTGGTTTTAACATTGTGTTTGAAAATACCACTTTTAGAAAGTAGGTATTTTCTTGTCTAACCATCCAAACCTGCCTCTGATAGGCTGTGTATTCCTTGTCTGGAGTTTGAGTGACAGGGGCTGTGGAAAATCCAGGAGGCAGGGTGAGTCAGCACAGGGCTGAATAGAGAGATCTACATCTAGATGGGTGGGAGGAGTTGCACATGGGACCTGAATAGGGCTGTGCCTTCCCTCCACAATACTGGCTCCACCTCCTGTGGTGCGTCTGATGTCTCTGCCCTGCTCTCTGAAAGGAAAGGAGTCATGCAAACAAAGTGCTCCAGGACTGACCAGAACTGGTTTGGACTAGGCAAAGGCACCTCGGTATTCAGAGAACAAAGAGAAACTGGGTATAAATATTGGGACCCAAACCCAAGAACTTTAGATCACTTTGGGAAACGAGAAGAAACCTTTGCTGAGGAGTGGAACCAGAAGAATCTGAGGATAGACTATCCCTAAGCTTAAGTGCTGCTTGGGGGATTGGCCTGCAGGGGTTGCCTGACTGCCAAAGAGAGGAGAAAGGAACTTTGTGTACTTTATTCAACTTGTGAAGGATCTCCAAGGGCTTGAGAAAAGAGCTTGCCTCCTGCTAAAGTCTCGGGGACAACAGACTTCACCCACCGGCTCCCCAAGAGTTCTTTGGAAGTGCCTGCTGTTTTGCGAGGCTTTCTGAGGGACAGCGTGTCGCAAGGAGCAGGAAGCGCGACTCCACGAGCAAGAAGCGTGTCGCCGAACTCCCGCTTCACAACACGAAGCGCATCGCCAGAGAAGAGGATCGACGTCGCAGCAGACGCTGCCGGCGGCATCACCGGGAAGCGTGTCGTTGAGTCATCGCAGGTCCACCAAAGCGCCTCGCATCGCCTGAGAAGAGGATCAACGTCGCATCAGATGCCGCCGCATCACTGGGAAGCGTGTCGCAGGGCCTGTCGCGTGTCATTGCCGGAGAAGAGGATTGACGTCGCAGCAGACGCAGCTGCATCACCGGGAAGAGTGTCGCAGGACCTGTCGCGGCTCGCATCGTTGTGGAAGCAACTCGCTTCGCCAGGGGAGAAGATCGACGTCGCAGCAGACTCCGCTGCATCACTGGGAAGCGTGTCGTAGCGCCTGTCGCGGCTCGCATCTTGTAGAAATATCTCGCCTTGCCGGAGAAGAGGATCGACGTCGCAGCAGACGCCGCCGCATCACCGTGAAGCGTGTCGCATCAAGAAGAAAGCGCCATCTTTGTTTCTTTGCATCAGATCTTCAACGCATCACTGTCCTTGCAACACTTTCGTTTTCTTGTGTTACGCATCTTAAGGTACATTGAACTCGGTGTGTCGCATTTACCATCTTAAGAGAGCTAAGCTAATTCTACCATTTTAAGTACAGTATTGTGGATTTTTGTCGTTTGTGGTCTTTTGATAAGTCTATATAAAGAAGACTTATTTTTTATATAAAACTTGTGTGGTGTCTATATGTAGTGTTCTCACTTGATTACTGTATGTGTTCACAAATGCTTTATACACTGCCTCTGAGAGGTACCTAACTCTGCCAACTAGAGACTCACAAATCTAACACCTTGCATATTCAGTAATGCTGTATTATGTAGCCTGTATATCAAGTTGTGCTAACACATCCTTTCTCTGTGCTTGTTAGTTTCCTCTGGTAGACTGAATTCTCTAGTATCCAAATGTAGTTGAAAGAACAATCGTTCACCAGTTGAGCTGCTACAAGCCATTCTAAACATTGTTTGTTGGCTCACCACTCTCTGGATTCCTAACACTCCAACCATTGCTCAGTGTGTACCTAATGCTACCAAAGGAACATTTTTTTTTTTTTTTTTAAATATTGCTGTACGGAGAGGGAATACAACCACTGTCTGGTTTAGGGTTTGCCTTCATTCCTGTATTAGTGGCTACATGAATCGGATTTGTGCCTTACCATGTCCTGATAGATTTGCTGCATCAATAACACTTTCTTTTTGGTCTCCATAGGATGCAGTTAAAATCATGGCCAAAGACTTGGTGCGAACTCGCCGCTATGTGAAGAAGTTTATTATGATGAGGGCGAACATCCAAGCTGTGTCTTTGAAGATTCAGACACTGAAGTCTAATAATTCCATGGCACAAGCGATGAAGGGAGTCACCAAGGCCATGGCAACGATGAACAGACAGGTACAAGGTCAAGAGAATATACTTGTGTAGCGTCAGATGACTACTTTCCTTAACAGCCTCCTACCCTGTTGACCATCCTTAGGACCCACCAGCCTTCCAAGAGTCTCTTTCAGTTACTTACTCTTTTTACTTCCAGTTAAATGTTCCTGCCAGATATTCTTGTGGTATTCTGCTGCTACTATCGCATACATTGTTGGAGCCCCTAGGATTTGTGATTTCCCCAATACATGAGGCTGACCCTGGATCATTTTTCTCGAAAGGGCTGGGTGGGTCCCATAAGTCTCACCTCCTGAAAAGGATTTTCTTTCTGTATTTCCCCATTGGATTTGCAAATTGAATCCACAGAATCTGTTTACATAGTAGAGGTGTGTGAAATGCGTGATCAATCTTTGTTGCCCGTGGGAAAGTAACAATAAGTTTACTATTTCCTCAACTGACTAGCTATCCGGTGTGGACACACTCTTTTAATTGTGATGAGGTTGGTGCCATAATAGGGACTGATTGCACTACAGATGATACCACTCTAGGCTGTATCATAAAAGGATATCAATAACTCCTTCCCTTGTAGCCCACATTCTATTAAGGTGACCGGGAGGCACCAGGTGCAATGCTAACTACCTAGACCACCCTCTTCTGCATTACTTGGTAACTCTCTTACTCGTAATGCCTTCCCCCTCCTGTGGACTGGCCTGTTCTCGAAGTTGCGTTCCTTGTCATCCAGCAAACTAACTTTCCTTTCCAGCAAGAAAGCTTACATAACTATCCATGGATCTTCCATGATAAGAAACCATGTTTTCAGATCTCGGTGGTCCTTGTAGCGGTAACTGTCTTTGTCTCCATCTATGGATAGGGTCATTTTAACTTCAATCTCTAAAAGGCAACTTTCACAGGATGTATGTTTTCTGAAGAAGTATAGATGGTGCCCTTCATCATACTCCAACGCCTTCATTGTAGACCAGTCCTTTGCATTTTCCTGACTTGAATCTGTAGACCACAATGCTGTTATGGAAGGAGGGGGCCACTTGGATGACCTCAAATTATTTTCCCCAGGTATACCACCCAGTTTTAATTCTGGAGCGTTCACCTTATCTTGAAGGTACATACCTTTCCAACTGCAATTGTATCTCGCATACATTTGGTAATTTTTCTTTCCGTCCAGGTCCCTCTTTGAATTTTCAGGATTGTGAGATCCTTACTGGGAAAAAACTGTGCCCATTGCTTTCAGGGCCTCTTCACTGATTTAGGCGAATTCTGTGACTTTTGTCCTACTACTTACTGTACAAGTGTGATTATTCCACCAAGTCATGGGTATACATTCTGTCTTCTTAACAGCTAATCTTTATTTACCTAAGCTTATTTAAAAAATAAACCGCATTCTCTCATAAATATCCATGTCTAAACTTTTGTCCTTCAACAACGCAATTCAAACAAACCCAAAATTTGCGAGATATATATATATATATATATATAATGTTCTAACTTCATCCACGGCTGGATCCTAACGGAAGATCGAAGCCTGTTAATGAAGCCAATTGAACACATTCAAATTAATTCATGAGGTTTTCAAATAATGAACATCCAAACTATGTATGAAACATTTCCCGTATAAAAACAAATTCCCAAATATACTTACCCCATTATTTTCTGTATCTTCTTAGAACACTCTTTAGCTGCACAAAAACAGCTCCGAGCTCCACATAACTTTGCGACTGAATTCCCGTTTGGAAATAAAACATGTTGACCTTCTTTTAATTGTGTTCATCATATAACATGAAGACACCTTGGTCGAGGAGGGCTGAAACTGTTTTGCATCTGTAATATGCTTAGTGAGTTTTGAAAATGAGCATGCTGAAAGTATATGGTTTTATTTATAAATTAATCTGTAAGTCATGGGTATTTCTCATGTTGACCAAGGTAGTGCTAATAAGCTGCTTGCAGGTTAAACAGTAAAGGAAATAATTTTTCGAAATGTATGTTTGATTTTTACTGTTCTGTATGTATAGAAGGCTAACAATTACTCCTTTTCCTTCTGGCAATGGAAGTTTTGACCATGCTAAACTAACTTTCAGCATGCTAAAACATTTCAATAAACATTTGTGTATAGCACATTTATCAAAACATGAGTGCACACACCAGGAATACATGCATGCATATCATTTCCCTATCCTTCCTGTGGTGTTCTTGTAATTTCTGGATCCAGTATGAGAATCAAGATTATTTCGGAGGGAAACAGACCGTCTACCTGTTTATGCCTCAAGTACGGTTGTATGACTGAACAACGCAGGAAATTACATCGCGTGTCTTTACCCTGCATTTTTTACCCCGTATTTTTCTTTAGAACGCTTAGGCTTTTACAATGTATGCCTTTACCACGCATTGTTTATATATTAATTTATGTAATGAATGTATTTGTGGGGGGAGACCCACCGCACCGCCAAAATTACCTTAAATGCGTGGTACAGGCATGCGTTTTTAAAGTATATGCGTTATAAAAACCTGCGTGGTAAATGTACAATGTGGTAAAAGCCACGTTGTAAACGCTGTTTCCTACTAGTATTTGCAACAGGATCATGCAGCAGCAACCAGCTCAGCTAGGGCAGAGCCCACAAAAAAAGCAGCGAGCAGAAAAGATCCAGCAAAGCGAAAAGACAAGGATCATCAAGAAATTAGAAGACCAGATTGCTCCTTTCTTCCCAGTTATAGTCTTCTGCCCCAGCCTTTGAAAGTCCGGGGATATGTTGAAGTAGAGTTTTATCTGGCCGCTTAAAGCAGTACGGTTTCAAAAATTATGTAGTTCAGTGAGGCCTTTTCACTCTTTGGCAAGCATTTCCCCAAATTGGCGATCCCCAACCTTTTCTGAGCAATGAGCAACATTTGCATGTCCGTCATAAACGAAAATATTTGCATACATTGGTTAAACAACTGATGCATGTCTAGAAATGTAGTGAACTTGATATTCATAAATAAAACACATTTACAGAGATTAAACACATTTTGTATGGCCATTTAATGGTAAACTGAATTTTAACGTACAATGTAGTCCTTTAACAGTGATCAAAATCTGATTTAAAGATCAATTTACATGGATCACTTTGATCATTTTCCATGGTGACTTTTAAAGAACATTGGGCCTCTAAATCTGCTGAAAATTGGATGGAGTCAGAGTTGTTTAAAAGGAATCTACCAGCTCTCCCCATATAGATTTGGAAACTTTGTTGTCAGATGATGCAGTATGAAGCACATTAGGACAAACATATTGGCCCACCCTTGTTTTATTTGAAATTCAAATCTACAAAGTGGTTTAGGGGTCTTCTCCTAAAGAACATTTGATAAATGTCATATTAAATTTCATATTTATAGAGGGTTATGCTAGCAACGTTATTTAAAATCTAGTAGGATTAAAAGATCGAATTACATACGTGTTGGCAATTCTCACCAAGGAACATCTAATAAAAAGGCTAATAAATGGTGCATTTTAATATTATTATTTCAGTATTGTTGCTTACAATAGAATAGTCTGCTAAAGATTTCAAACTATGTTGTGCCTGCCACAGGCAGATCTATGTGGCAGACCCGCAGTTGGTTGGTTTGTGGTGCTTGGAGAAAGACAACAACTCTAAGACTTGCGAAGACTGCCACGCCATGCACCCGAAGGCGCGGAGGGCGATACATCAAGCTCCTGTCCCCCTGCAACCCTGCAAAGCTCCGGATCCTGGTTTCGAGGAGAGCCCCAGGACTGTTTGCAGAGCCGCACCCAGTGATAGTCGTCCCGCTCGAAATAGTTGGGTATGTCCCACAAATAAAGGAAGTCAAGGAGGTATTCAACTTCGCCGTGTCTGTCGAAGACTTCTGACGAGGTGCGGGAGCGTTAGCACTCCAGGCCTCGTGCTTCGGTGGAGCCTGAATCGGAGGTCTGCTCCACACTTCTGACTCTTCCGGAGCTGAAGCGACCCTCTCCAAACTTAATGAATTTTGAGGCCGTGCACCTCATATTTGGGTGATCCGGCCCCTCTGGAGCACCTTTCGCTCCACGGACTCGGGAGGAGCCCCCACTGAATCCTTGCCAGCGGGTTCACCCTCGGTCCACATGGCTCCTATGTTGGATCTGCAACAGAGCCGCCAACGAGACTGAGACCACCTTCTGTGCCTGCACCAGTGCTAATGCCTCCGAAGCCCCACGGTGTCGCCATCCCCATCATCCTTCCCAACTCTGACATGGAGCTAAATGGGCATCATCTGCCACTGGTTCTGGCGCTGACCGGAATAATGGTCTCCACATTGGAGTCTGTGCCTTTTTCCCTTTGACAGGCCTGGAGAGGGAGATGATTGGGAGGGGTCTGAGGACTGTTTTGGATACCAGCATCCCCTAGGTTAGAATCAGGACAACTGGTATAAAAAAACTGGGGGCGTTACCAAACACCTCACCTGACACTGGCTTGATCTCTCCTCCTTCCGCGGCTACTGAGGAGGGAGCCTCTTTTTACTTTTGTGTGCATAGGATGGGTGAAGTGTTGGAATCCCAGCTACCCTCAGTGACAGTCGAGATGAACATCTTGACAGGTACTTCAGCTGGCAGTCGCCCCTTCCGAACCTTTACTTCCTTTTAAAGAAGCCATTAATAAATCCTACTTGGGGCCAGGTCCAAGCCCTGCACAGCGGCTCCTGTGCATAGGACAATTGTTCACCGCCATCTTCTTGCTCCAGGGGACCCCAGTTTCCTTAGGCAGCACCTCACCCCGGAGAGCTTGGTGGTGCAAACCTCCACCTGTAGAATAAATCCTAGTGCATTCCCGACCACTCCCACTGGATAGGGACTATTGGGGGCTGGAGACCTTTTGCAAGAGAATGTTCTCTTCTGCCAGCCTTGCACTGCGATTGGTAAATACCGCGTACCTTTCGGGTCGATATTACTGTAAGAAACTGGCTCTATATATACTGCACCAAAGTGAGGTACAGTGTGTATAGAGTCCAAGGGTCTCCAGAGGTTTGGCAGAGGTTAAAGTTAGATAGAACCTTACTCTCTAAAGTGGTAGCTTGGTCGAGCAGTAAGGCAGTATCAGAGGACAGCATTGGATGTACACACTCAGTCAGCAAATGAATTCACACACTCGAACTGAACTCTAGGCCAATTGTTTTTATATAAAAAAATAGTGTTTTATTTCTAGAACCAAGCGAGCCTGGTACAGGTAAGCATATAAATACTTTGCAGTAGTAAATTACTTGTATGAACACAGTTCAAAATTGCAATATAACTTGTACTGATTTTGGTTACAGTTTAAGTAAGCAGTTTGCAACACATTGCAGGTATGGTGCATTCGAATGAATGGGCTTTTTAAGTAAAATGCAGTTAATTACTTTTCAGATTACTTTTACTAACACAGGGCTGGATCCTAGATTCAGCCCTGGGACATTTCCTGAAAACAGGTGAGTAAATGTGTTTTAGTGAGAGGTACGATTTTTTTATTTTTATTTTTTTATTTTTTTTTATTTTTTGGAAAACCTTTATTGATATTTCAATCAATTACACGTATGGGCCTACAACCCCCGGGGCCGGCCGCTAAACAGTCAGAATAACAGAAAGCAATTGTATCACAGTCAGCACCTCGGGGAACAGAATCTCCACGCTAACATACTCTCAGTCTCTGAACGGCCCAAGTAGGAGACCAGGATAATAAAGGTTTACATTTTATAATAGAGGAGGATGGAAGGATCAGGTGCCAAACAGTTTCCCAGCAGCGAAAAATGGCAGGCAGAACGATGAACGTAAACAATAAACAGCAGTCTATCTAAGCAATGGCGCTGAAACAGGAAGTTCAGGATGTGGAGGAATATCACGGCCACTTGCGCCTGCAACCCCCTGCCCTAAGACCCAGGAAACACCACGGAAATTATGGCACACAGGAAACAGCAGCGATTATCAACTAAGGAGTTCTACCATGCTGATCCCAGAAAAAGACAAAGAAGAATAAAAGAAGAAAAGGAGGCCATGGGAAAAAGGGGTTAAAGACTAAAGACTCCACTCCCCCAACCCCCCACCCTGCACCTCTGCAGATGAGTACGGCCCCCCCCCCCCAGCAGTGTGCCTGTCGCCCCGGAGTCAGACCCGAAATATAGAAGAAACCGAGAAAAAGGAATAGGAAAAGAACCCCCACCGGACGGGGGGGTAGAGAGAGTATTAATAAACTGGAGGAGGGCCTGCAAAACATGCCCCCGGCTTCTCCCTCCCGCACCATATATTTCCCCGCAAAGCATACAATAAACACAGGATCGACCCTGTCAAAGAAGTAAGGAGCATTACGCACTTAGTACACTAACAGTTCTGCCGTGAGAGCACGCAACCCCCGAGCCCGCCCGCCTATTAGATGACCACGTCTGAAGGATCATCCTTATCCTTGGCCACTCTTTGCAAATCTACCCATGCATACCCATCGACCCAGTGCCAAGTCCAATGTTACAAGGAAGAGGAGCGTCCAATAAAGGTCAGGAAGCGACACACACAGGTAGGGTAGAAGGCTCTGAAGATCGACACAGTCAGCTCTATGGAGGGTCGTCTTTCCCAGTGGTGCCCCAGGATTTACACTGCACACCAGGTCCAGGAAGGCGGAATCAGCCAGAGCAGGCGACCGTTGCTTGGATATTGCCTGAGTCGCCGGAAGCCGCGCACGGGACAAGGCCACCACCCCCCACTCAGGTCCAAAACCTCCGGAACCGTCCAGGTCCACAGCCAGCTGAGCGCACGTTAGCATACTGTCCGGAGTGTCCAGTTGTGCACTATTCACCGGGGCGGCCACGACACTGTCCTCCCGTGTGCAGTGTAGGAAGTCCCAGCGTACCTGGGGACAGGCAGGCCGCAACTGTTCCGACGCTGTTGTCACTCCATCGAGCTTACTCCCCAACACCCAGGCGCCGTGGATCAAGGTGGAATGAAGGGCACCGAGAGCTTCGAAAAGGTCACCGTACCCCAGTACAGCTACCGGCGCTCGCTCCGCTACGCTCCTCAGAGTCGCACCCTCCCAAGCTTGCTGCGACCCAGTGCACAGGATGGTGGACCTCGTCCTTCCAAAATGGCCGCTGGGTAGGTCCAACCCAGTTTGGGACCGGGACTCAGGCACGAGCGCCTCGGGTTCCATGTCACTGGAAACAGGGTTCCGGGGGCAGGCAAATAATGTGTCCGGTGTGTGGTCACGGGCCACTGTCAGCCCCACCACGGACCAGCGCCCGCAAAAATCCGGGAGCAGCCCGCAGGAATCGGGGCGAGTTACGGGCGGCGTCCGGGCAGCTCACCAGCGAAGGCTGAGGCAATCACCGGAGAGTCTTGGAGTTGCCACCTCGGGCATGCACTCGTTCCGCCACGCTTAGTGGTAGGAGCGACCACGGCGAAATGTAGGCCGATATTCGCACCGCTCCGGTAGTCCGACTCCACCCAGTCACCAATGGCCGCTGTTGTTGAACTGCCGCCCGGCCATGGTGTCCACTCGAGGTCCCGGTTCCAGGGTTGCACAGGCCGCAAACTTCAGACGGACATTTCTCCGGCGGTACCGCTGCCAAAAACTTCGGGGTCACACTATCGGTTGCCGCTCTCGTTCACCAACACGGGCAGCTAGCGCAGGCTAAGGATCTCATGCAGGATATCTGTGCGGGGTGCGGAGGTTCACGGAGCCGGGAGCCTACGCTGCCGTCCCGGTCGCCATCTTGGCTCCTCCCTTGAGAGGTACGATTTTTAAAGAATATTATTGCATTTCAAAAGTTAACGCTCAAACTTTTTCACGTACAATCACCAATGTTATCCTATGGGAGGAAATTCACTTAGCAGGTAAGTTATGTTAACAATACTTTTTCTTACTCAGTGCTGGATACCTAGATTCAGCACTGGGACATTTCCTGTAAACAGTTGAGAAAATGAGTTTTGGTTATTCGGCTGATTTTTAAGGAATTTTTTGTAATTTTCTAAAGTCAACACTTAGAAATTTTTGGGAGTAAACAACGTGTCAATGTTATTCTATGAGGAAAAGAGGTTATCTAGGTAGGTAATCTGTCTTTTGAGTTAGGGTTCTGGGGTAAGACTCGGGGGTCTCCCAGGGTCAGTGATGCACTGTTGTTGCACCCCCAGTGGCACTAGGGCGGCTGGTTGCGGAGTGTTGAGGCCCAGTGTTATCCTATGGAGGATAGGGGACTCCGGTTGGTGGCTGCTGGCAGCAAAGCTCCTAGGGTTAAGCTCAGGGCAAGCTGGGGGCCAAGTTAGCACCAAAGGGGCACACTCAGCGGCACTAGGGCGGCCGGGTGCAGGGTGCTGTTTTGAGGTCGGGTGCCTGTTGCAATGAAAAGAAGTTATCAATATGGTAGATCCAAGTAGATGTTTATTAGTTGATTATAAGATGGTAGTTACATAGTAGATGAGTTAGATCAGGTTGGTATATGGTCCCACCAGGAACTGCATCTCTGCTGCTCAGCCCCTCTCTCCAACTGTCATACCTCCCAGTCAGCCAGGCACACCAACATTCCGTAAGGTCCTCAGGCATTCCATCATTCCATTCACATACACAAACATACTGGCTAAGCAGCAAGAACCTTAGATATAACACATCCTCCTTCTTTACGAAATCAAAAGACAAATAGAAACAAGCCTAAATGAGAGTATCACCAAAATGCAGAAGACTTGTTAAAACATTGCATTCAACATATACATCTTAAGTGAAGAAATGATGTATAATAACAAAAGCTAGTGAGAAAGTGAAATGAAAGAAGATATATAGAAAAGAAATAAGAGCAAAGGAGAATATAAGAATTCTACACAGCACCCATCCCCTTTCCTTGGAAAAATAACCTCAAGAAAAATACAAATACAGAGAATTAGAAAAAGCAAGAATGGAAAATACGATACAAAGAATTCAGGAAAAGAAAGAAATTCACATGGAAAGAAGATTTCACCTTGAAAATGAGAATAGGACAAAACCTATCCTCCAAATTAGCATATTAAATTAAATACAATTGTGTATTCAATTCTTTAACAATTTCAACACCGCACATTGTGCATTCAACATTTCAATATTTCGACAATTTCAACTCCGCACATTGTGCATTCAATATTACAATACTTCGACAATTTCAATATTTAGACAACTTCAACTTCTCCTTAAATATTGGGATCACTGCCCATTAACCATTTCAATATAAAGTATGGGTACACTGCCCATTACATATAATTAAATAAAATGTGGGTACACTGCCCATTGGGCATTAATCACTGATAGATAACTACAAACTTGTGGAATTATAACACTGAGGACAACCCTCAACTTTACACTCACTAATCAAGCTTGGCACACATGTAGCCTCTGCCCTATATTGACACTAAAAGGGCATCCCTAGACTAAGGGTACTGTAACCGTGCAATGAGCGTAAACTGAACCACATCCCTGAAACTAAAGATAAACCTGTGATTACCTGGAACACAAATACTGTATAATATCACATTCCAAATAACATCACATACATTTTGCTAATACTTAAAATGCAAAACATTTCAAAACTGTATGTCACACCGGTGAGCGATCTCTCACCCGAACACATTTACGCCGTTAATGTTGTAAAGTCTCCAACTCTCCACACAGTAATATTCAGTCCCAATGTCTCGAAACAGAAACAAACTCTTTAAATTTTAGTTTTCCCAAGTTCACGTGAAGCGGGAACAAGACTCTGCATCCAGATAATTTATCCAAACTTCCACTCACCGCCGATGTAAACGACAATCTCTGTCCACTGAAAAATAATCCAAACGGCTCGCTCACACCAGTTGCAAACAACCAACTTGCTGATCTTCCTGCTTCATAAAACTTTATTGAAAATGAAACGCTCATGGGGAAAAAAAACTTGGTTGGCAAATTACCGTTTGCAAAATAACGTGGTTGGCAGAACAAGAGCTCGCGTCACCAATGACAATTACGTGGTTGGCACATACTACAAGTTCATCTCTCAAAATGGCGGAACGTTTTTTCCCGCAGCGTCGAGTGGCTCACGGCGAGGACGTGCTCCTCTGCTTTCCGTGAGCAGCGTAAAGTGCAAGACAGAGCGTGATCCATTATGTTTCCTCGCGACACCACGATATACAGGTAAGTGGCGCATGGAAGCCTCGCGATGAATTTAAACTTGCAGGCGCGCTCTAAGACGTTGAACACCAAACTGTTTTAAATGTTTGGCGTTGCGCGCGAATTACTGCAAATTAATTATAGTCCAAGTTATTCCTTAAATACATTCCCACACAAATATCGCCGCAAAACTCACAGATGATGAAAATCGTGGTTGGCTGCACCCTTCAGAAAAATCACGAAAAATATCTTCCAAGTAAGCACTACTGACACTCCTAGAGAACGAGTGTAAGCATACTCTTTTAGCCTATGCTGCGTAGTAAAAACTTTCAAATGCTTTAGAAAATCCATGTTCCACACGAGTAAATACCTTGAAAGTCATAAATATCTATTAACGATGGTTTACAAACCACAGGATGCTTGTAGTTTACTTGTTGTTGATGGTGTGTCCCTCCAGCATAAATCAAATAACAATTTCTTAACTGCTTACGTGAATTTCATTCAGGAGTGTGAAGCACCCAAAGTAGGCTGTCCGGTTGATGGAGGACACTGGTGGGACAAAATTGGGTGGTGTTCTCCTCGTTTTCAAGTTTAAGTTCTTTCAAAATTTCTGTATAATTAGTCTTTGCTTGTAAATTCCAAATCTTCAACTCAGGTAGGCAGGAAACCAGTACACGCAGGTTTTTTTTATCCAGATCGTCGCCAATGTTGCAATGAAAAGAAGTTATCAATATGGTAGATCCAAGTAGATGTTTATTAGTTGATTATAAGATGGTAGTTACATAGTAGATGAGTTAGATCAGGTTGGTATATGGTCCCACCAGGAACTGCATCTCTGCTGCTCAGCCCCTCTCTCCAACTGTCATACCTCCCAGTCAGCCAGGCACACCAACATTCCGTAAGGTCCTCAGGCATTCCATCATTCCATTCACATACACAAACATACTGGCTAAGCAGCAAGAACCTTAGATATAACAGTGCCCTACTGATTTCAGTGGAGATTCTCCGGGACAAAAACACTGCAGGCTCGGGGACGAGGATCTTCCAGGAGTGCCCACCACTTCGAGGGGTAAGTTGGGATGTAGAGGGTTGGTTAGGCACCGCTGGGTTGGGGAATCAAGGCCGTGGGGCGTCGGGTGCAGGGGTGCCTTGGGACGTCGGATTTTCTTACTCGCTCTGGTCGCGGTAGGGGGGGTCCTCTGGATTGAGGCTGCAGGCATCGTCAGGAGGCTTGAGGCAGGTCAGAGGTCGCTGGATCTCGGGTCAGGATCTCAGGGGGGACCTCCTTGTGGTATTTGTCCACTCGAGCTCAGGCCGGATTTAGCGGGTGCGGGATTTGCGGTTCCTAGCTGGCATCAGAAGCTGCAGTTCAAACACGTCCGGTGTTCATGGGAGAAACCACTTGGAAAGTGAAGGTAGGTAGGTCCTCCAGGGCTTTTGAGGTTGCTGTCCGCTGGACACGCCGGGGGTTTGCAGGAGCAGGTTCGAGGGGAGTCAGGCCGGTAGGGCTGGGGCCAAATCAGTGGGCGTCGTCCTCTTGTTAGCTCTGCACGGCTCCTTGTCCTTCTTCTCTTGTTTTTCTTGTGGTTGCTGGATCTGAGGAAGGAAGGTTCAGGGTGCCCCTAAATACTAAATTTAGGGGCGTTACAGGTAGGTAGAGGGCAAGGACCAATGGGCCCCTTCCCTGGGGTGGGTACACCCCCTATTCTGCCACTCTCCAATGGGAGGGGGGGGGAGGAGCCTGTCCCTGGTTGGCTGTGTCCCCCCCCCCCCCTCCTCAAGATGGCGGGGACTCGAGGTTGTGCTTCACCTCGCCTCCCCCACCTTAGGGTTGGAGTTGGCAGAGGTGGGCACACCTCTCTTCCTCACTTGTTTTTCCCACCGGTTCTCCCTCCCAAAGTGGGGGGGCGGGTAGAACCAGTGGGGACCAGTTGCTGGAAGCAGCAAATGGTCTGGAGAGGCTCACAAAGGCGGCATGCCTTTGAAGCTTCTCCTTCGTGAACTTTGCCCATCCTGGGGGAGGAGGCTTGGCACCTCGTCCCAGGATGTGCATTGTTTCAGGCCCCCCAAGAGCAGCAAGCTCTCGACCCAGGGATCCAGAAACATGTCTGGTGGTGGCAGCCTGCGCAGCCACTCAGTCAGGTCACCGGAAGTTGGTAGAGTTTCAGGGGGCATCTGCAAGATGCCCTCTGTCGTGCATTTTACTTAAATCCCACACTGGCATCAGTGTGGGTTTAATGTGCTAAGAAGTTTGATACCAAACTTCCCAGTCTTCAGTGTAGCCATCATAGCGCTGTGGAGTTCGTAATGACAAACTCCCAGCACCATATACTCTTAATGGCAACACTGCACTTTCAGGGCTCAGGAATGGACTTGGGCACTGTAGGGGTGCAGGGCTCATGCACCTGTACCCTCACCACTGGCATAGTGCACCCAGCTAGAGGAGTGTCTGATATATGCCAGGGCAGTGGTTTGTGGGCATGGAACACAGGGATGTGTGCCATGTTGACTTTGTTTTGTTCTGCACTGAGACACGCAGCCTGCAAAGGCTGTGTGTGAGTGTCTGGTTACAGGACCTCTATGGGTGGCACAATAAGTGCTGCAGCCCTTAGAGGCCTTCTCTGGTCACAGTGCCCTGGGTACCGGTGGTACCATTTACCAGGGGCTAACATGTGGACAGAGAAGCCAATTGGGTTTAGGCTTCAATGTAGTTTTAGGGAAGAAACACAGGCCCTGGGCACCTGATTGGCAGGAGCCCAGGGCACACCCAGTCAAAGCACATCAGCAATTCAGCAAAAACATGGGGGCATACCATGCAAGAAAGAGGGCACTTTTGCACAGTTACCACATAATTTGGGATTCTGTAGTGCAAGTGCTGCCAATGGTCTCGGAAGAGGCCGAGTCATACTCTCCCAAGCTATTGCTGATGGGAGAGACGCAGCAAAGTTCGCCATATAAGGTGAGCTGAACATGACTGGCTCGTTAGATTTCATCGTTAGTGGCCTTGCAGTGCCATGCCTGGCTGAGAACCACTGACTTTTCAAAGGATGTACAAGCCCTGCTTATGAACCTGTCCTTTGATGGCTCTCATCTTTAAGGAGAGAAGGAAGACTGAGCGCTGGAGCACTTTAAGCACATCAGAGCTACGACCAGGTCCTTTGGCTTGTCTATGGCCCCTGTCAGTCCGCCTTCTGCACAATTTATGGCCATGGAAGGGGGCTCCAACCACATCCATAACCTACCCACCACCAAGGCCAACAGGCTTCCCAGCCTTTTCGTAGCTGAGAATGCGTGTCCTATAGACCACGTGGGTCAGGTAGCCAGAGGTTGGGCCAGCCACCCTCCCCCACACAAGCCACAGCTTCCAAACCACTTCAGCTTGCCCAAAAAATCCGGAACGACTGGCCCCAAGTCATCACAGTACCTTTTCAAGAGATTCTTCTTTTGTCGCAGCAACAGGGGAGGGTTCTGCACCCGAACCTGTGCAACCTTCACTTTCATGCGTGGAGATTAGGCTGTGACAGTTGACTGCTTTTCACCTTGCTCTCAAAGTCTTTGATGTTATTCTGGCAGCCAGGTGTCCCTCCACCTAGTCGATAAATGCCTGCTGTTGGGCTAATTTTGTAACATGTTGGGCTTCTAACAACATTGACCCTCTTTCTGCTCCTCTCTCCAAGATTTCTCTGTTGGCTTTATCTTTGGCTCAGTATGGCTTTGCTCTGGGCACGTGTAAAGGTTATCTGTTAGCCATTTCTGCATAATTGCGGTTACCGGACCAAACTTTTTAATTCACACCATCTGTTGTGGCTAGGTTTTTTTAAAGGCTTGCATCACATATCGCCCCCCCCCCCAAACCCCCCCACCCCCCTAGTACATTCAGCATTCCCCAGAGGGGTCTAAATCTTGTTCTAACCTTCTACTGTGTGCACATTTAAGTCTATGCACAATTGTCCTCTTCGACTATTCACCATCAAAACTTCCTTTCTAGTGGCCTTTACTTCAGCCAGGTGGGGTCAGCTAATTGTAGCAACCCTCCGCATTCTCTCCTTAAAGCACCTTCTATCCACCCAGACTCGTGCCTCTATCCTTCCGAAGGTTGTAGCACCTTTCCATGTAGGCCAGAACATCACCCTGCATACCCTGCATACCTTATTTGCTCCACCTCAACCCACTTCTTCGAAGTGTCAATTTCTGCAATCTTTAAATATTCTTTAAAAATCGTGTAATATCTGAAAACGTAATTACTTGCCTGTTTTGGATAAAGGTCCCAGTACTGAGTCTAGGTACCCAGTACTGGATTACAAAAGTAACGAGAACGTACTATACCTGCAACCTGAATTTTCTTCCATAGGGAATCATTGACTGTTTTCTATGAAATATTTTTTAAGTGTCAACTTTTAAAATAGCTAAATATTGTCTAAAAATCACTTGATTCTAAGTACTGACCCAGGACTGAATCTAGGATCCAGTCCTGGAATTCCAAAAGTAATCCTACAAGTAATCTGTTGCAAATAACCTGAAACTTCCATTGAGCTCAATGCATTATTGTGTTTAAAATAGTGTTGCCTATTGCAACCACTTGTAACTATTTACAAAAGTCAATTGCATATTGCAAAAGTATTTATATAAAGCATCTCATTCCGAGAAAGTAGATTTTAAATGCCAATTGCTGGTTCTAAAATAAAACAAGTATATATTTTTCATATATAAACCATTGGTCTAGAGTTCAGTTATTGAGTGTGTGAGACCATTTGCTGACTGAGTGTGTACAACAAATGCTTTACACTGTCCTGTGATACTGCCTTACTGCTCGACCAAGCTACCACTTTAGAGAGTAAGGATATATCTAACTTTAGCCTCTGCTAAACCCTTGGGGACTGTGGACTCTGTACACCCTGTACCTATTAGGGAACAGTATGTTCGAGGCATGTGGGCTGCTGAATTCATATCTGTGCATAGATCGCCGCCTAGTGTTGGGTCCGGATGATTGCACATTGTTCTCCTGGAAGAGTCTTCGAAGTATCACGAGATAGGTGACTCCTCCCCTGGACTACAGTGCGCATGGGCATCCTCTCCATCCTCCGATTGTTTTTTTCCGCCATTGGGTTCGGATGTGCTTATCTTAGCTCAAGTTAGGAAAACTATATTTAGACTTAGTCTCTATCGTTTGCGTTCGGTATCAATAACTTTCTTCTTTCACCTCATCGGATCGAGTTCGGACCGAACTTCAATCGACGATCGAACATGGAATCGAGGACTCCCTTCAAGAGAAGTCCTCTATGTCACGCCAAATATCCCCACATCGACGTCCACCCGGTGTGTAACAAATGTTTGTCACCGGATCACGATGAATCCAAGTGTATGGCCTGCGCCCGATTCCGGTTAAAGAAGACACTTCGGAATCGACGTGCAGCTCGCTTGGAGGCCAACAAATCGGCGCCTACCCCGGTAAACATATTCGGGACCGAGGATGAAGATGTCGAGAGCGTCGAGGAAGTGGAATCTGATTCTGCTTCGCAACCTGACTCCGACTATGAAGCCGAAGACGAGGGGATATTCCAGGACGAAGAAGTCGTCGACGAGGTAGGAGACGACACTGGGGCCCTTGGGGCCGAAGAAGATAGCTCAGGCGAGGAGCTAGGCCAATCCGTCAATACGGAGGCCCAGGGTCAGAATGTCCATATGGCTCGGGTCGCGGGGTCGCCTACGGGCCTCACCCAAGACCAGTCACTGCGTTCTACAGCCCCGCCTCCGGGCTCGGCTTCGAACATTTCCAACGAGCCGGAACTTTGTAAAACCTCTTGAGTCGATCCCTCAAAATCGAAACTGAAAGCTGCACAGGTGAAACCGAAACTAAAAGTGCAACTCGTCCTCGTCGGATCGAAGGCTTCTAACCCTTCACATCCGCAAACACAAAAGGACGTAGGAACCAAACAGCCTAAAGGCACTGTCGTGCCGAAGAAACACACAGGGTTTTCGGCGCCGAGAAACACAAAAAGGCCCTCGGTCCCTCGAAGCCGCAGATGGCTTTAACAACCAAAGTTGGGGCGCGAACGCCTACAGCCCAGATGACCGATCGTGCATCGACTGCAAAGGGTGCCAACGGTGCGAGGATCCCCACTCCACAGGGCGTCGACCCGAAAATTCGAATCGAAAAGCCTAAGTCGGGAAAGGGACCTGGGACGGCTTCCAAGCCAGTCCCCGAAGAGCACGTCGGTTCCAGTGCCCCTTCGCCATCCCTGGTGAAGCAGGTGTCTGAGTCCCTGACGCGCATCAGGGAACGGGACACACCCGACCCAAAACAGGGCCCCGAGCCGAAGAAGGTCGCGAAGGCTACATCGACGCCGGCGCCGATCACTTTTGGATTGCCGCCGTCGGGGACACCTAAAATGTTCGCACTCCGGAAGGGCTTCGCACCCGCAAAACCTGCACCTGCAGATCCACCTGTCGACGACTCACAGGAGCGGGTCATCGACCTCGAAACCGGTAAACTGGTGTTTCGGAAGAGAAAAATTGTCCCGGTGAACACTTTGGAGTCCTATAAAATCCCGCTCAAGAAGAAAATGGATTCCGGCTCCACTCCACTGCCTGTGGAACCTTATCAAACTTATACCCACCACACACTGATTTTTCTCCAACACCTTCGGAGACGGATGCAGGTGACACCTATTATGAGGATACCTCTTATCCTCTACATCATGACCAGGATGAACCACAGGACCAGGATCACTCATGGGGAGACCCAAATGACCCAGGTGACATCCACAATGCTCCTGACACCCCTATCTACAATATAAAACCATCCCCTGCTGAGGACACTGCTGCTTTTAACGCCCTCATTGAACGGGCGGCTGACAATCACGGGGTTGAACTTCATTCAGACTCTGTTGAAGAGGATTTCTTAGTGGACAAGTTCTCCACGTCAGAAAAAACGGTTAAGACACTACCAATGCTAAAAGGCGTTCTTAAACATGCTAAGGACATCTTTAAGGAGCCAACAAGAACACGAGTGTTAAACCCCAGGATTGAAAAAAAGTATAGACCAGCCCCAGGAGACCCTACGTACATTAAGGGTCAATTGCCATTGGACTCCCTGGTTGTTTCTAACGCCCGCAAACGAGCGAACTCTCAAACTACTGGTGATGCTCCTCCTCCGGACAAAGAGTCCAAGGTGTTCGAAAACTCTGGGAAACGGGTGGCAGCTCAAGCATCAAACATCTGGCGCATTGCCAACACCCAGGCACTTCTAGCCAGATACAGCAGGTCTCACTACGATACCCTGGAACCCCTAATACAACACCTACCAGATGAGTACAAGGAGGGGGCGGAGCTCCTCATTAGAGAGGGGCAACTCGTTACCAATGCGTCCATCAAATGCGCACTGGATGTGCTGGGGGCTTATGTTGACAACAATCTATTAAGTGTACGTTGCAATGAGAAGTGTTATTTTGTTTTTGTTACTCAAAATGCCTTTAAAAATAATTAAAAAAAAAAAACAACAAAAAAAAAATGCGCACTGGATGCAGCAGACACAGCAGCCAGGGCCATCAACACTAGTGTGATGTTACGGAGACATGCATGGTTAAGAATATCGGGCTTTAAACCAGACATTCAAACAAATATCTTGCATCAGCCAGTCAACCCAGACTTCTTATTTGGCCCTGAAGTTGACACCACACTCAAAGATTAAAAAAGACACTGAGACTGCTAAATCTATGGGGGCTCTACAATTCCAGCAGTTTCGTAGTGGCTCCTTTCGTCGCCCCAGAAGTTCAGGAGCAGCTAGAGGTCAGGGCTCCCAGCAGCAGTACAATAAAGGAGGGTCACAAACTCCTTATAATAAAAATAATAGGGGTGGATACCGTGGCTCCAGCACCAAGGGCAGGGGCAGAGGAAACAACAATACCAGATCCTCTGCCAATAACAAACAGTGACATCTTGTCACTGCCCCCCGTCCACATAACACCGGTCGGGGGGAGATTACAACAGTTCCTGCCAGTCTAAAGTTCCATCACCACAGACAGGTGGGTCTTAGACTTTGTCCAGTACGGTTATTGTCTAGAATTAACATCCATTCCACCCAACATACCACCAAGACGATGTCCTATGTCCGTAGAGCACTTGACATTATTGCAGCAGGAAGTACTGAGCATGCTGCAAAAAGGAGCCATAGAGCCCGTGCCTATCCAACAGCACGGTTTAGGGGTGTACTCTCTGTACTTCTTAATCCCCAAAAAGGTCGGTTCTCTCAGGCCTATACTGGACCTAAGACCTCTCAACATGTATATTCTGTCGGAACATTTTCATATGATCACCCTCCAGCAGGTTCTGCCGTTACTCAGTCAGGGAGACTTCCTAGCAACACTAGATTTAAAGGATGCGTATTTCCACGTTCCCATAACCCATCCCACAGAAAATATCTCAGGTTCACTATTCAAAATCAACATTATCAGTTCAAGGTACTCCCTTTCGGAGTAACGACAGCTCCCAGGGTCTTTACCAAGTGCCTAGCGACGGTGGCTGCTCACTTGCGAATACAACGTATTCACATCTTCCCTTACCTGGACGACTGGCTTGTTCAGGCAAAGTCAGCCCAGCAATGCGCCAGCCACATGTCCCACACCATTCACTTTCTTCACAGTCTGGGATTCTCCCTAAATTATCCCAAATCACACCTTCAACCAGCCCACGTACAACAGTACCTAGGCGCGACCATAGACACTCTGGCAGCCAAAGCTCAGCCAACCTTAGTGAGGATCAACAGCATACAACTGCTTATAGCAAAGTTCAGACCTCAACACTCCCTTCCAGCCCGAGTGTTCATGCAGTTGATAGGCATGATGGCCTCCTGCATCTTCATAGTCCCGCACGTGAGACTACATATGCGCCCACTTCAAGAGTGCTTAGCACGTCAATGGAATCAGGCTCAAGGACAGTTAAAAGACCTAGTGTTGGTGAGCGGTCGGGCATACAAAACTCTGCATTGGTGGAATCCACAAAACCTTTGCAAGGGCCGACCGTTCCAAGAGCCTGTTCCACAAATAATACTAACGGCGGACGCGTCTCTCCAGGGATGGGGAGCTCATGTACTCAATTATACAGTGCAGGGACTATGGACGACACAGCAGAAAAAGATGCACATCAACATTCTGGAACTGATGGCAATCTTCCTAGCCATGAAGGCGTTCAAAGTACACTTGTGCAACAAAGTCGTGTTGATCCGGACGGACAACATGACTGTCATGTACTACATTCAGAAGCAGGGAGGAACACACTCTCCGCAGTTGTCTCATCTGGCTCAGAGCATGTGGAAGTGGGCCATTCAGAGGAACATCTTCCTCATGGCGGAACACCTCCCGGGCAAAGACAACCAGATAGCAGATCTGCTCAGCAGACACAGCCACCAAATGCACGAGTGGGAGCTGCATCCATCAGTACTCCAACCGTTCTTCCGAAAGTGGGGTCATCCAGAAATAGACCTATTCGCCACAAGGGAAAACGCAAAATGCCAAAGCTTTGCCGCCAGGTTCCCACATCCACAGTCGCAGGGCAATGTGATATGGATGAACTGGTCAGGCAGATTTGCGTACGCTTTTCCCCCAGCGCCATTAATACCGCTAGTGGCACGCAAAGTGAGGCAACACTCAATGACACTCATCCTGGTTGCTCCAACGTGGGCACGCCAACCATGGTACACCACGTTTCTAGAACTTTCCGTGGTGCCACATCAAACGCTGCGACTAATGCCCCAAACTTTTAACGCAGAACCATGGCTTAATTCAGCACCCAGATCCGCAACAGCTGCACCTGGCGATCTGGCTCCTGAAGTCTTGGAGTTTGGATACTTAAACCTGCCTCCAGAATGTATGAACATCATCAAAGAGGCCAGGAGACCCACCACCAGAGCTTGCTATGCGGCGAAATGGAAGAGGTTTGTCATCTACTGTCAACACAATGACATCAACCCGCTAGATGCATCTACTCAGAATATCATCTGTTACCTGCTGCACTTATACCAATGCAGTCTAGCATACAGTTCCATACGCATACATCTCACCGCAATAGCAGCCTATCTTCAAAACAGGCAACACCTCTCATTATTCAGAGTGCCTGCCATCAAAGCATTCTTGGAGGGACTTAAACGAGTGATTCCTCCACGGCACCCACCGGCGCCGGTGTGGAACCTAAATGTGGTCCTCACCAGATTGATGGGTCCTCCTTTTGAACCTCTACGTTCATGTGAGATTCAATTCCTCACCTGGAAAGTAGCCTTCCTGGTGGCAATCACTTCGCTGAGACAAGTTAGTGAACTCCAGGCACTAACCATTCAGGAGCCATTCATACAGGTTCATGCGAACAGAGTTGTACTACGTACCAACTCCACCTTCATGCCTAAAGTAATATCACAGTTCCACATGAATCAAACTATTGAACTGCCTGTTTTCTTTCAAAATCCGGAAACTGTCGCAGAGAGAATGGTCCATACACTAGATGTAAAGAGAGCCCTCATGTACTATATAGACAGGACCAAGGATTTTAGGAAAACAAAACAACTATTCGTTGCCTTTTCTCCACAACATAAGGGCAACGCCATTTCCAAAGCAGGGATAGCCAGATGGATAGTTAAATGTATTCAAATTTGTTATGAAAAAGCTAAACGCACGTTAACTATTCCTCCGAGAGCCCACTCAACACAAAAGTTAGGGGCGTCCATGGCATTCCTGGGAAACATTCCATTAGAAGCAATATGTAGAGCAGCCACATGGTCCACTATACATACATTTACCAAACACTACTGTGTAGATGTACACTCAAAACAGCAGGCAGCTGTAGGACAGGCTGTTCTCAAGACTCTTTTTCAGACTGCTGCAGCTGGCGCGGGCAGCTTCCGCTAATCGAGGGACTGCTGTATATACTATGCACAGATATGAATTCAGCAGCCCACATGCCTCGAACCGAATATGCTACTTACCAGTATGCATCTGTTCTTGGCATGTAGGGCTGCTGACATTCATATCGCCCACCCTCCTCCCGGGCGCCTGTAGCAGCTGCAGCACTAAGAATTACTGTATAGCATGGTCATCACTTACTGTATCTACTCCATCACTGCCACAATGGCGAAAAACAATCTGAGGATGGAGAGGATGCCCATGCGCACTGTAGTCCAGGGAAGGAGCCACCTATCTCGTGATACTTCGAAGACTCTTCCAGGACAACAATGTGCAATCATCCGGACCCAACACTAGGCGGCGATCTATGCACAGATATGAATGTCAGCAGCCCTACATGCCAAGAACAGATGCATACTGGTAAGTAGCATATTCGATACAGAGCCACTTTCTCACAGTCCATCCAGTTTAATTTTTGCGACAGACTTTACACAATTTTACCTAACTGTATTCCACAGTCCATTGCACAAGTAATGATTGCTTTTGTTAGGGAGCGCTCAGTCTGCGATTACTAAGCAATACCTGGTGGCGATATGGATTACCTCCCTGCGTGGTAACCTAGACCCCAATAGTAGTGCACTACAGTTGAATGGCCATGTACTCCCTTTGGGCACTTGACTCTCTCCGGGTCGTGGCTTAAGTAATCCAGGTTTATTCTAGGAGATAGAGGGGCATAGAAACTCAGAAGGCAGTATAACACTTTAAATAATACTTAATTACTAGAATTTCTATCGAGTATTTTATTTTAAGAAAAAAGTTACTTTAATAAAGGGTCAGTAAAACCTCTTGGGCACTCCCACTAATGTTGAGTGTATTGCAATAACCAGTCACTGGTATATGGTTTAGGGCCACAGTTCCGTTAACTAGATTCCTGAGTATTGCTGGATTCTCTTTCAGTAACAGTTGTCAATTTAGTGGGCTAGTCTCAGTAATTAACTTTTTTAATATCTTTGAGCTGGTGAGGAGTGAGGTTGTCTCACAGCACCAACTGGTTTCGGCTGCGAATTTAAAGTGGCAGTGCCCTCTTGGGACACGAGGCATGTGCAACACCACTGTTAACAGGTCCATATTAGAGTTAGATGTGACCAGACATTTGACCAACCATAATCTATGCAGAAGCTAGAAATATAATCTATATGGCTCTGGAATGAGGGAGACCTCCTCCAGTCGAGTACGAGCAACCTAAAGATATGGGATGGTGACTCGGTACAGAGTGGACTTGCACTTCTCTAAGGCAGTCCACCCAGTTTCTCTCTATGCTTCTCAATGGCATTTGGCCTGGGTGAATTTGTGGCTCTCGGACATTCTCAGTCCCTCAAGGTGCCCTTATGCTGGTCCTTTAGTCAGCTGGGCCTAAACACTTTCCTAGAATCAGATCACTCCCTCCTGCCAGAAGCAGTCTATTTCCACAGATAAGTAGATTGTCCTTCTCTCTGGATAAGAATCTGCATAGCGACTCCAGAGGCTTTGTTGGATGAATGTTCATGTCCAGTGGTTGTATGACCACACATGCAGAGGTTCCTCTCATGGTTTTTTCCCTTCTCTCCTCATTCTGGTGCTCGGGCATCGCCAATTGAAACTTTAAATGAAGTTGTGGCTTTAGGGTCAATTACTTTTATTCCACTTGTGGCTGAGGCAGCGTCTGTACCAACTAACCAGGAAGTCTCCAGTTTTTGAAAGTTCAAGGACGTCTGTAGCCTTGCGGGCCTATCTTTGTTTTGCTCTTCAAAATCTGTGGGCTGCCTGCCCTCGTGGCCCTCCTGAAGCCACATATTTTTGTCATGTGTAGGTGGAAATGCACACGACAGCTCACTTATGGAATTTAACTTCCATTCCTTGAGTACTTTTTTTGCACCATTTTCTATGGCCGTACAGTAAAAGGCAAATGTATCAAATGGATTAAATCAATTGTAAAAGTATCACTTTATGATCAGAGCGTTCACTATGGTAATAAATGACATTACAGTTCACAGAATCCTAACACCTTGGCAGGATTAAAAAAGATTTGGGTATATCGGAGAAACATCATCCCAGTTACCCTGACTGCTAGTATCGACATGTTTCAGCCTTGGACAAATGCCCAACTGGATCAATGGCCTTCCTCAGCATACAGATCCCTTTTTAGATGGAGCACACCACTGCAAGGCCTGTTCTGACCTTCAGAAGCGGGGGGCCAAGGGTCGTACCACGGGACAGGCACGCTCAGAGGGCAACAAGTGTTGACACGAGAGAGGCGAGCCTTTGGCCAGACACATTGGCTGGCGTGTCCGGGCGGCTAAGAGGCCCGGGACGTGGAGGAGTGCGAGGGGGGCCTGCGTTAGCTCAGGAGGTGAGGAGGCGTGTCCCTTCCCTTGGGCCTGACTCCAGATTAGTGATGTCTTCGGTGAGAGGGAAGAAAGACCGGACATTGAAGGAGATGCACTCGAAGGGTGCCCTATCGGGGGAGAAGGGAGGGGGGACGGTCATCCCCAGTACCAGCATCGCAGTCGGACCCGGAGGGGGCAGATGTCCCGATTACTCGCTTCTTCTTGGAGTCACTCTTTAACACCTTGAGGGAGGACTTCCAGACACTCAAAAGCGAGGTGGCGGGGGAAGTGAAGGAGAGACACCGCGATGTGGATGCAATTGGCGAAAGAGTAGCGGTCATAGAGGAACACGAGCAGACCAGAGACGGGGAGGTGGAGCAGCTTCAGCAGGAGGTGATTCGCTTAAGGGAGCAACAGATTGACCTGCAGGCGCACACAGAGGACCTCAAAAACCACTCTAGGCGGAATAACATTCGGGTGAGGGGAGTTGCTCTGGACGAAGAGGGTTCTGAGATGACTCAATACCTGCAAGAGCTGTTCCGCGACATCCTGGAAGTCCCGCCGGACTTTGAAATCCGTATTGACTGAGCGCACAGAGTGTGCTTGAGATGATGGGTTCCTGCCCCTCCACCGGACATCTCAGCCTTCCTTCCAGATTTCCCACTCAAGGAGCACATCTTGCGAGAGGCCAGGACGAATACCATGGGCACTCCATCGCTCTCTACCAAGACCTGGCCGCCATAACTCTGCAGAAAAGGAGAGAGTTTAATGGGGGGGACAGCACATCTGAGAGAACAGGGGGTGGCTTATTCATAGGGCCATCCCTTTCGCTTGATTTTCAAGTGGAATGGCAGGCCCTACCAGATGCGATCCCTCCAAGAAACGTGCAAACTCCTAAGATTAGAGCACCATGGCCCGGAGGCGGCCGGCTGGGAGCGGAGGCTATCTGGGGAGCGGTGGTGGAGAGGGGGGCGGAGACGCTCGACTACTCATGGAATGGGGCCGCACCCTACAACTATAGCGCAGGAGAGACAGGCGGCTCTAGAAACGGTCCTCAAGGACGCAGCACCCAAGGCAACTTGTGACTTTCACAAGTGCCCGCGACTACGGTTAGCTGGCAATGGACAATTTTGTGGGGTTGGGGATTCTAAGTTGGGGTTAGGTAGGGAAGGGGGGGAAACTGGTGTGCTGAGGAAATGGGCGAAGAAGCAGGGGGTTGGGTCAGGGTCACTAAGCGCAACGACAACTGGGGTCAGGCTCACATGTGAAGACCTCAGGGGCACACCGACGAGGCAGGCAGGTTCCACAACGGTCCCATGTCACATTCCATCCTTCGGGTAGTCACCCTCAATGTGAAGGAGCTTAAAAACCCTATTATACGGAAATCCATACTGTCCTATTTGGAGAACTTGGGGGCTGATGTGTGTCTCATTCAGGAGACCCATCTTCTCCCCAAAGATTGGTATCGGATGAAATCCCAGGCTTTTCCCCCAACAATTCTTTTCTTTCACAGCAGACAAAGCGGGGGGTGGCCATATTAGTTACCAAGCAATTTGTGGGGAAAGTATGTGACAACGTGGCGGAAGTGAAGGGTCGCCTCTTGGCCTATCGACTGTGGATAGGGGGCTCGCCCCTGGTGGTGGGATCTATATATGCACCCAGCTTGGGACAGGAGCGCTTCCTGATAGCATCTCTCTCCGAGGTCCTGAGCTCACAAGACCGGAGGCTATTGGGGGCGGGGGGGTCTGAATCTTGTCATGGACACTGAGATAGATTGGTCCAGCCAACGCTGCGGCCAAACGGGAGCCTTGTCAACGGCAGGGAAGGAATGGCTGCAATCGAGGAGGTTGGTGGACATATGGCGGGTAGCTTATCCACATTCCTCCCAATTTTCTTTCTATTCACATGCACATCGCACTTATGCCTGACTCCACTACCTATTAGGCTCCACGGAGCTGAATGCGTTAGTGGGCGTAGTGAATATCACCCCAGCAGCACTTTTGGATCACGACGCAGTGACGGTGACTATTAAGGTGCCCCCAATTCATAGGCAGAAAGGGTGCTGGTGCCTTCGAGAAAACATTTTGCGCAGGAAGGGAGTGACACAACAGATTCAAAAGTGCATTACGGACTACTTGACGTTGAACGACACCCCTGACACTTCCCTATCTACTTTGTGGGGGGCACTTAAGGCGGTGGTGCGAGGGGAATTGATAGCCATCTCAGCGGCCGAAAATAGGGAGCGTAAAGAAAAGAGGGATCGTCTCACGATTCAGGTGTTGGAACTGTAAAGGGTAACCGGCAGAACAGGCACGCCTAGGGTTTGGCACCAACTGAAGGTGGCAAGGGCACAACTGGCAGGGCTCGATTTAGATAGTGCAGAATATGCAGCCCTCCGGCTCAAGCACTCTTACTATATCGGGGGGGACAGGACGGGCGTATGATGGCAAGCAAGCTCAGGGCTCGCACCCAGCAGTTGAAAGTCCAGGCTCTCCAGACCACACCAGGGTAGATGGTAGAAGATGATGCTGAGATTGCGGGGGCCTTTCAGGAATTCTACTCTGCCCTTTATTGGAGGGATCCGCATCCGGGCCCCACTATGGATTCATATTTACAAGAAGTGCACACGACCGCACTAAATAAGGACAGAGCGGGATGCCTTAGAGGCACCGATCAGGATAGAAGAAGTGATGGGGGTGATTTCCCACCTCAAGCTTTTGAAATCGAAGGGACCGTAGGGTTTTTCAGACGGTTTTTATAAGACCTTTTGTCCGCTTTTAGCCCAAGTCCTGACGTGGCTTTTTAACTCCTTTACGGGGCCCGGGACAATTCCTCCTGATATGTTAGTGATCGCTATAGTGATGCTTCCCAAACCCGAGAAGGATAAAACCCAATGCAGCTCCTACCGCCCGGTGTCCCTCCTTAACATCGACCTGAAGTTGTTCACTGGGGTCTTGACGGCCAGGCTGGGCCCACTGATGCCGGGCATCATTGAACCGGATCAATCCGGATTTATCCATTACCGGCAGAGTAGTGCCCATACCAAACGCACTCTACATCTCGTTGATGAGGCCCACCGTGCGAAGATGGATGCTCTATTTCTGTAGGTTCGACGCCAAGAAGGCATTCGACCGGGTGGACTGGGACTTTCTGGACAAGACTCTAGCCCACTTTTGTCTCGGAAATAGGTTCAGGGCTTGGGTGGCGAGCTGTTACAGCGCGCCTACAGCGACAATTATGGTCAGTGGGTTGGCGTCCTGTCCTTTTGAGATTCAACGGGGCACGAGTGCCCACTATCACCCCTCCTCTTGTGCTTTATATTGAACCATTGGCACAGAAGATAAGGGACAACCCTGAAATTCTGGGCATTCCCTTTGGTGGAGAGAGACACTCTGTGAGCGTCTATGCTGATGACATACTTGCAAAACTGGAGAAGCAGGAGCAATCGGTGCCGGCATTTTTATGGGAATTGGAGTCCTTTGGCCAGGTTTCTGGTTTTCGGGTAAATGTAGGCTGTTCAGCTGGGCTCCGGGAAGGGGGGGTGGAGGGGAGCGGTCGGATGCAGGAATAGCGCCCTTCGGGGGGCATACAGGTCCAGGATTCAGTCCCATATCTGGAGCTGGATCTGGCACCGTCCATATCACAGACAGTCATGCTAAATTACTCCAAGTTACTTGCTTAGGTCACAAGGGACCTTCAGCAATGGAAACATCACCAACTGTAGTTGCTGGGGCGGGTCGCAGCGATCAAAATGTTTTCTCCCCAGGGCTCTGGCTTTTTCAAGACACTACCGGTGTGGCCCCCGGCGGGAACTATCCATAAGTTACAACAGGCGATACAGCAGTTTGTTTGGGCTGGGGTTATGTTGTTAGCTCATATTTATAAAGCGCACGGCTACTCCAAGGAGTGTCCCGGCGCTGAGGCAAAGAACATAGACCACATAACATTGAACAAAGCAAACCACTGCTATGAGGATCAAGACTTAAAGAGCCACGTTTTAAGACTCTTCCTGAAAGTAAGGAGGTCTGGGCTCTGTCTGATGGAGAAAGGTAGGCTACTCCACATCCGAGAGGCAACTGCATGAAAAGATCTGCCCCCTATCCGGGAGAGTTGGACTTTAGGAGTGGTGATCAGAAGTTGGGAAAAGGATCTCAAAGTGCGCTGAGGAAGATAAGGTTGGAATCAATCCCTAAGGTAAGGGGCTCCAATCTTGTGGAAAGCTTTAAAAACCAGGACCAGGGCTTTAAAATTAATTATTTTCCGCACCGGGAGCCAGTGCAGTGAGGACAGAAGCTGGGTGTTATGGGTTCTGGGTCCTGTCAGAAAAATGGCCCTAGCAGCCGTGTTCTGGATCACTTGTAGTCTGCCCAGGAGGTATTCAGGGTGGCCGAGATACAAGGAGTTAACATAATCCAGTCTAGAGACTATCCGGGCCTGAACCACTGTCTTCCTATAGGGGACTGAGAGCAAGGGGAGGACATTTCAAAGCATTCTCAACAGCCCGAAACAGACCCCAGCTACTGTATGGACTTGGGCCTTGATAGAAAGGACTGCATCCAAATTGACCCCTAGATTTTTCACAGTGGAAACTGCTGACACAGGGGGACACATGTCCTGAGGCCACCATGTATGCCAAGCTTCGGGCGGACGTGGGCCAAAAAAAATTATCTCTGACTTCTCTGAGTTACATTATAGATGGTTATAACTTAGCCAGGAGAAGACTTTAGAGAGATGGGTATTAATTACTTTGCCATTGAATTCAACACCCTTCTCGCATGTAAACAGCGGAGTGTCATCAGCATATGACACCACTTTAGCACCAAATTTCTCGGCGAGAGTGGCCATATACAAATTAAATAATGTTGGACTCCATATTGAGACTTGGGGGACCCCAACATTCATAGGAGGAGACCAAATGGTTTGGGAGCGGTTAGCAAGAAAGGACGCAAACCAACCCAATACCGTGCCACCAATACCGCTCTCCCTGAGTCTTTGCAGTAATCTGTTATGGGGCACGGTATTGAAGGCTGCAGAGAGGTCCAGTAAAACCAAAACCGCATTACCTCCTTTATCCAGCGCAGATTTAATAGGTTTCCGCAACTTCAAGCAGAGCAGTTTCGGTGCTAAAATTAGCTCTGAAACCTGACTGGCTAGAATGGAGCAAGTGATTGGTCTCCACATAATCCGTTAAGGCTCCACTAACAAATTTCTCCACAACCTTGGAGAAATAAGGCAGGAATGAAATGGGCCTCTAGTTACTGGCAGCCTCTGGGTCCACCATAGGTTTCTTTAGTAGCGGGAGAATTTTAGCGTGTTTCCATGATTATGGCATCGACCCTTCCCGCAAGGCGGTGTTCAAAATGGGGTTCACTTTAGGGTTGATCACTTCCGCTATCGAAGACAGGACTTTTGCAGGGCAAGGATCGGAGGGAGTGCCAGATTTCAGAGATTTCATGAGCACCAGAGATTGCTCCGAGTTGATCACAGGGAACTCCATATGGGAGGCTTTGGAGCGGGGACACACATTTAACGGAGGTACTCCGGCATCCTCCAAGTCCAGTGGCTCAGCTACAAAGGAGTCCTGGATAATTGTAATTTTTTCGTAAAAGAAACCGGCCATAAGGTCGGTCCAGTCGCTTGTGGGAACAAACGGTAGGCTGATGGTCGTAGGGGAGGAGAAGCTTTTTACAATATTTAAAAAGGGTTTTTCTTTTGTTGGCCGCCAAATCAATTTGTGTAGAAAGAATGAGTTTCTTTTCCTCGCGTACTTTCTTATAATGTTCTTTCAAAGCAAGTTTGTATAGCGATTTATCAGAGGAGCTATAATTTCTCCGCCCCTCTCTTTCAAGATGTTTGCAGGCCCCCTTACTATCCCTTAAGGCTTCCGAGAACCAAGGGGCCGAGACTCGGGTGGGTTTAGCAGATCTCAGTGTGTGTGAGGGGGGCGGGGGGGGGGGCAGTCCCAGGGCCTGACATTGAAGCCAAACCTCTAAGGCCTGCACATCCTGTTCCAGGGTGCGACTTAAGGGAATCGGGTGGTGGCTCATAGCCGACTGAATAGCCTCAGGTGTCCTCAAATGGAATGAGCTGAAACTATGACTGACCCTGGCAGTGTCCAAGGATTGGGACCTTGCGTGTTCTCTATTAATTTTGAACTCGACCAAGTGGTGATCAGACCAAGTTAAGGCTAGAGGGACATCCATGTAAATCTGGTTTGAGGAAAAAACCTGATCCAGTGTGGGCCCTTTGTCATGAGTGGGAAGACATACATACGGAGTCAGGTTGAGAATAGCCAAGGATTCATCCAATGACTTGTCCATGTGAATATTGAATACGCCGAGGACCACACAATGGCTATATTTAGCCGCAGTGGGGGAAATAATATGGCTGATGGATTCCAGGAAGTTCTTCGCCGGACAGGGGGGGGAGGGTGGGTGTGGGGGGGGGGGGCTAGATTACTACTCCAGCCATAGATTGGTGGGCTGAGATAGTCAGGAGAAAACCCAGACTCTCAGCCCCCTCCATCTCCGAGTTTGCTAAAGGAATACAGGAAAGGGAGCTCCTATATATTACGGCTAACACTCCCCCTCTCCCCATGGGGCGATCCTTCCTCATAATCTGATGGCCCTGGGGGATCGCATTCGTAATAGTGGGATTAGAGGCCTCCGTTAGCCAAGTTTCAGTAAGAAACAACCGATCAGGGGAGGAATCGGCTAAAAGATCGTAGATTTCAAATTCATGTTTTTTTTAAAGAGCGAGCATTCAATAAAGAGGCCCTCAGGAAATTACATGAACCATCTGGTCTGATGCTAGGAGCACTCGTGTCCATTATAACTTTGCGCACTCTGAGAAAAGGGCAGACTGTCCAGTTACATTCTTTGCACCTCAGGGAAATATTGTTCCTCAGTATGTCAAGGTGAGGTCTGCACACCGAGCGCTTATCAATGTCTAGAAGGCAGTCCCTGCCGTACACAATTGCCTTGGACGGCTCTGACGCAAAACCGGCAGCGTGCCCGCCCCCCTCTGGGACGCTGAAGGGCGCAGACATGCTTGCCTTAGGCGCGCCAGCGGCGCCCCCCCTGTGCGCATCCGCTGCGCGCTAGCACAACGTCCCGTTTAGAAGAGGCCAGCGTTCAACAACTAGACCGCACTGTCTTTAGGAAAATGGCGGTGGCGGTCGAGGAGCGCCACTAAAATCAGGGTTCGATTTTCCCCCTCCCACAAGCCAAAGTTCCCAAGTAAAAATTCCCACACAGCAAGAGTTAAAACATCAGTAAAATGGTTAAAAGATTATAGTAAAGTGCAGAGTGCTCAAAGTTAGCAGCAAGTGGAGCGTGGAGCAAACCATGCTCAAGCATGCGCAGAGATATCAGTCACATGCCGCCGGAGAAGGGGGGGGCTAGGGGTTCCGAACATGTTGGAATATTTTAGAGCGGCGCAGCTAAGATATTTAGTGGAGTGGAGCCGCCTGGAATCAGAAGAGGTGGCTGTTTCAGTATAGGGTGCTGGCGAAACTCGCCCTGTGGAAAGTTCCATTCATGGAGAAAGCTGATAGGCCATCGAAACTCAGGGGCTCGCCCATAACTAATTCCTTGCTGCGAGTGAGGGACGGAGTGGCCACTAGATGGGGGTTGACGTCCTTCCCCTTCCCTATGACTCCCTTATTTGATAATTGGGAGTTCAGCCCGGGGACGGTTGAAAGAGCGTTCCTGACGTGACGGGAATCGGACTGCAAGGCGACAGGGCACTTATTTGATCTGGATGGGATTCTTCGGTTTTCGGAGGTGCAACAAATTTATGCCATTCCGGAAGCAGGACACTTACAAAATACGAGAAATGGCTAGGGACGAAACATACAGCCAAGAAAATGATCTCTGAATTGCATGATATGCTGCGCCCACCAATCCCTTCGCAACCCACTGCCGGCCAGAAACGATGGGCGACAGAACTGGGGAGGGAGCTTACATGGAAAGAGTGGAGTGACATATATTACAGCGCCAATCATACGGCACACAATACTGCCAGCAGTGAAGCTGCGGTCAAGATAGCCACCTACTGGTACTTGACGCCAGCCCGTTTGAATAGGGGGAATCCGGACCGCAGCCCGACTTGTTGGCGAGGATGCGGGGAAGAGGGCACCCTAGTACACCTGCTATAGGACTGTAAGGAACTGACAAGTTACTGCACCAGGATATTAGAGGATATTGATCGACCGTTTAAGACGGAGATTCCCCGTTTTCCGATTTATGTGGTGTAGAGATTGCCTAACTCACTAACCTATCCTTTTAAATCTAGATGGGGGAAACAGATGGGGCTGGCCTTGGGGGCAGCACTTAAACGCATCTTATCACATTGGGTGGGGACACAGACTCGACCGACTTACACGGGATGGTTGCATAGGCTGTGGTATATCTTAGGGATGGAGAGGATCCAGGCGTCCCTTACTAATTCCGAGGAGGGATTTAGGGTAACTTGGCAACCCCTAGTGTCCCTGTTGGCTACAGAGCTGAATGAAGTAACCTGCCCGAAGTATCTTTGTCTTCTCCGACTAACAGAGACCGGTGGGACAAGAGACCACGACCGGATATCAGGGCAGTGTTCCCCATATTGACCCAAGCTGGGACAGGCCCTAAGCACACCAGTTCAGGGAGGAGGGGGAGGGGGGGGTGGGGGGTGGGGGGTTGGGGTTGGTAAACTTCTGATCTGGTTGTGGAGGGCAAGCCTCGTCACACGCAATGACGAGAACCAACCGCACAGGCGTACCCTATAGACATTTGAGTGCCTCCACATAGCCACTTAGGACTGTAACATATGCTGGGAGGGGATAACGCAACGGGCTTTGGGTACGGGATTATCAGTTGTGTAGGTGATTTCATTCTTGCAAACTGTCAATAAAACAAAGTTCAACATAAAGGGAACATGTCGAATTCCCTCGTAATGATTGTGATGCCTACCTGTCGCTGTACAGTTCTTAATTTTTATCTTTTCAGAGAGGATTTACATGGGGCTTTGCAGAATGGCTTTTCACTATTTTAAAGCGTAAATGTATTAATTAAAAAAAGGAAAGCTGTGCATTACTTTAAAATTAATATAAAAAGATAAATGCCTCTTTTGAGAGAGGTTTTCTCTTTTTTAGTTGGCAAATGCTGCCATTAAAGTTCACACAAATACAATTGACATAAAAAGCTTCAAAAACAGTAAAACCAATACAATAAAAAAGTAAAAGCTATCATAAGGCCATTTTGAACATTGTTTAATTATTAGACATTGCTTTTTTAGAATTTCATTTAACACGCTCCAGCCATATGCCTTATACTTCTGAATTCTAGTGAAGGATTAGCTCCTTGTTAAGATAGGCCATTAGATTTAAAGGTGTAACTAGAGCATTTGTCTAGGTCACCTTGCCAGCAGGTTTTGAGGATCTCACATGTAGGTAGAGATATTCTCTACTTTAAAGCGCACAAAAAGATGATGTGTGGTGCTCCACCAAACTCTCAAATACGTCTATTCGGGATGCTCATGCTGGACATCCAAGGTTAAAAGCAAGTAACTTTTCCGTAACTGTCTGCTACTGGCTCTGATATGTTGGGAAACTGAGCCTCTAACAGGGCACTGTGATCTGTTCACAGCTGAAACTACCCCAGATCCAAAAGATCATGATGGAATTTGAGAAGCAGTCGGAGATTATGGACATGAAGGAGGAGATGATGAATGATGCCATTGATGATGCCATGGGGGACGAGGACGACGAGGAAGAGAGGTTTGACACTAGTTTTACATGGTTTTGCTCCCTTTTGTGTCCGTATTTATAAGCATTAGACACAGGCCATATTTATAATAAAGCAAATGTACTTGATTGATCTGTTCGGTTTACATAGTAAGATTAACCCAGCTTCTCTTTATTAAGGAGTCAACTAGACTGGCAAAAAGCATACATGGTTGTGTCAAATCTGTTCTCCAGAATTAAACCTAAGGCTAAGGTGATGTGGATATAACCAGTACAAGCAGAGGTTGTACGAGTAACCCCAGTGGTCACTGAGTAGTGTGTATATATCTAGTGAGAATTGTAAGATATTAATAGTATCACACAAAGGTTCTATAATAGCAGGAATTCCCCAGCACCACCAATAAGCATACTTGGTGACTTAGTGCCAATGTATTTCTCATAGGAAGGAGAAACATGCATGCCACGTGCACATGCTCCCATCTAAGTGCAGGTATTTAAGAAGCAAACCACACATTGTGAGTCAGTGGCAGTCACAACGTGCAGGCAATATTAGACTCGTTGGATTTATGCTGAAATTACAAAGTATTAGCTAAATCAGTTTGTGGTGTCTTTTGGTTATTTTAAGACTTCTCCCAACAGTAGGAATGCCATTCGTGAAATTAGCAGTCCGCGCTATTCCATCTAGCATACAGGTAAAGATCAGCACTGTGATGAATGAAAAGGTAATACTTTTAATTACCAACACAAATCGATTTTTTTTTAGAATAGTTTAATAGCTCAAAGTATGCTGTAGCAGACAGAATAATGTGCCCTGCCCTAAAGTTTGCATAAGCCACACATTTTGCCATTAGAAGAAATATATCACTACAGAAATACACAGAACCGAGGCATACAAAGAAGAGGTCACTAGAATAATACGGTTGGCTTTTCAGCAGAGGGAAAATAACGAAGAAAGAAGTTACGGTTTAAAGCTAGGTAATAACTTGGGTACCAGGCTACTGAATACATCAGGAATTCAACACTCCATTCTATCTAAGCTGAAACATAAAAAATAGGAACAGAGTGAGGGGTAAAAGTAGCACGGGGAAAAAGACTTCGAATTAGATTCTGGACAAAGACTACTCTAATAGACTACTACTGGCAAATGGAATCTTTATAGAAGCAGGTCTCAAAATTCCAGATTGAGGAAGTGGTTCTTAAGGCAAACTCTGGTTTTAGAATACTAGAATGTTTCCTTTAGCAGAGTTTGCATTTCAGCTAAAGGATTGCCTTCTAATGCAGAACTGGATTTACTGGAATTAGGAATAGTCCTTAAACATATCTCTTATTGAAGAACACTACAGCCTTCATTTGAGCCATACCTGGTATTCAGGGATCAGCTGACAAAAGGGAAATAGTTTAATCCAAATAGTGTTGGATGCCTAAGTTTGATTGAAAGAAACAGTCCCTGAGCAGTAGTTCATAATTTTAATTAGCAAACATGACAAGCCTGTACCCCCACTTTATCAGCTTCAGTCTGAAAATCTAAAGAATTAACATGTTCAAGGCATGTGTGCTGTAGATAAACATGCTTTGCATACTCCTGCCATCCAGTGTTGGGCCCGGATGTTTGCAACTTGTTTTTCTTCGAAGAAGTCTTCAGAGTCACAAGGTAAGGTGACTCCTCCTCTTGGTAATAGTGCACATCGACTCCATTGTTAGATGGTTTTCTTTCCGCCATCGGGTTCAGACATGTATTACGGCGCTCTGGTTCAAGTCCGTTTTCGGGATCCTTTTGGTGCGAAATCCACTGTACCCTCGTCGGTATTGTTTCAACGAGTTTTCCATCCATCGTGTATCGAAATGGAAGGCTTTTACTAGTCCGTCAAACATTCCAAACAATACCTTCGGGCCTAGCCCATCCATGTTACGTTATACTTCATACCAACTCCATCGACGATAATTCGCTGATGGAACGGACTCCGTTTAATATCTGCCTTCAGTGCAACTCCAAGTACCCGCACACTGATCTTCACAAGGTTTGCAATGTGTGCTTGTCCCCCAAACACAAAGAAGAAAACTGTGAGGCATATTCGTGGTTTCAATCCAAGAACACTTTGCGGGACCGTCTGACTCGACGTAGAGAGATGCAGAGGTTAAATATAGAATATACTCTGGATATTTTTGGACAAGACTGTCGAACAAGAACAGGAAGACATGAAAGCTTCGGCTGCTGAGAAGTTATGGCCTACTCAGAGTTAGAGATCGATCTGGAGTTCTATGATCCTCCACCTAGTCAGGGTGCCATGAGTACCAAAATCCCTCATCTGCCCACACATAAACAGTCCATTCCTATAAAACAAAAGGCTTCTGGGCCACCACTGCCCTCTGGCCATGGTAGGCACTGAGAGTCCTCTTTGGGTACCCCATCCTCTGGCTCGGCACCGAAAGCACAAAGCCTTCCAGCTCCACTCTGACCAGAGGCAACACCTCTTTGGCTCCCAAATGATCGGATCCGAAAGAAGACCCTTTCTGTTCCGAAACCCCCGGCACCGAAACTGAAATCTGCTCCTACAACACTCCCACAGCCTATTTTACAAACCATGCAGGAAAGACTCGACCCAAAATAAGAAAGAGTTAATATTTATCCAGAGACACATTATAACAGAAACTGCGTCCGTACCATCCTCTAAAAAGAATACCTCTTTCCAACAGGAAATTCACTATACAACACCTTTGAAGAAGAAAAAGGACATAGCCACCAGCCCCCTGCACCATGTTACTCCTTCTCTTTCAGCATTACATTCACATGTACCATTGGTACCTCATTCACCTCAGAACCCTCTAAACCTAAAACCTCCTCCGGGTTCTCCAAACAAAGACTCAGATATAGATATGGGATATGATGATAATTGGGTAGCACCACCAGACCCCTGACAGGATTATGATATAGACCCTTCAGGAGACACAAATCCTGATATTTATCCTACAAAACCTCATATCCGGAGCTTATTTCTAGGACAGCTGTATACCGTGGGGGTCACACAACACAAAGAAGCTTTGAAGGAAGATATTTTATTTGGTAACATTAAGGGCTACACACAAAACATCTCGGTCTCTTCCAATGTTAAAAGGCTTGATGTGCCATGTAGAGGTTATTTTTAAAGACCCTGCACATGAACGCATTATTACACCTAGGGTGGACAAAAAGTACAAGCCGCCACCATCTAACTCCAGATAAAGAGTCAAAATTCATAAATGCCTTAGGCAAACGAGTTGCTGCACAATGGCCAGTCATTGGCAGATAGCCAATACACAGAGTTTACTTGCCAGGTTCGAAAGAGCTCTCTGGGATTAAATGGAGGAATTACTCCAATATTTTCCAGAGCAGCGTAATTTTTATTTTATTTTTTAAACTTTATTTTTCATTTTAAAAACAAACAATCAGAACACTCCCTCCTCCCCCCGACATCAGTGAAAAGCAGTACAGACAGGGCCAATCCAAACACATACACTTATATATTACCTCAGAGTGAGACAGGTCACCGGCTGTAGCGGTTGAGTACCCGGCCAGCCACGCTCAGTACCGTCCAGGAGCAGCCTCACCCCCATCTCCTTCCCCCTCCCCCTCAGAGAGTAGGGGCGAATACAACTTTCCACTTGTGCCCTCCGTCGCACTCTGCGACAAGCGCCCCTCCACCGCCAGTCCTTCCATACACAGAACCCGCCACCCTAGCAGGTCCTCCTCCAATTTTTCGTCCCTCCTAGAACACTGCATATGCGTTTCTTCCGCCAGCGTCCATTCCCTCACATCCCTAAGCCACGCATCCAGCTCCGGGGCCTTCCGTCCCATCCAAGTAATCGCTACCCTACGCCGCGCCAGAACCAGCATTAACTGCAGCAATTTATAGGATAGTTTCCGTTTCCGCGGCTTGGGCACCAGGGCTAACAGGCAATGGAGGGGTGTCCGTTGGATTCGGAGGCCAGTGGCGACCGCAACGCGGCCTACCACTCCCACCCAGAACCTTGCTACCAGCGGGCAGTCCCAGGCCAAGTGTAAAAATCCCGCTCCTGTTGCGCCGCACCGAGGGCAGTCGTCTCCCCTGCCCGTACCAAAGCGGCTCAGCGCCTTCGGAGTAAGGTAGGTGCGATGCATAAAGTTAAAATGGGTGAGCTTGAACCGCGCGTTACAGGACACTCGCCTCGTCAAGGCTCCGATGCGCTTTCGTTGCCCTTGATCCAACGGCTCCCCCAAGTCCGCCTCCCAGGCCGCCCACGCCGAAGGCTCCGGGGGAGCGGAGTCGCGTTTCATTGCCGCATATAATAATGCAATCAATCTGCGGCCTCGGCCGCACGTCAATATGACATGAAGGGTCTGAGTCATCGGGGGTATCTCCGGGCACTGCGGCCAGACCGAGCGCACCACCGCACGAAGTCCTTGATAATGCAGGTATTGACCCCCACTAAGGCCATAAAATTCTTCCGCCTGTTCGAAGGACAGGAAGGTCTCCGAGGGATACAGGTCTGCCAGGACTTCACATCCCCCTTCTTTCCAGTCCCGGTAGGACACCTGGCGTTCTAGGTCCACCATGGGGGCCAGTATCCAAATCGGTAAATCCCTATGTAAGGGTGCCGCACCCAAGACCCGTTCGATGAATCTCTGCCATACCCGTGCCGTATGTGTCACCACGTAGGGCAACGCAGCGTCCGCCCCCGACCCCCGCATCAAAGCCAATTGAAGGTCCTGCGCCGTAGCCCTTCCCGCCAGTAATCGCGTCTCCCACACATCCGTGTCTGCAAACCATCTGGCTGCCAGGAGAAGCTGCGCCGCATAATATAGGTCGAATCGTGGGGCTTCCAATCCCCCCTCCTCAAAGGCGCGCACCACCGTCCTGAGGGCCACCCTACTGCGACCCCCCGCCCAAAGCAGGGAGGTCAGCAGCGAATTGAGGGTCCGGAAAACCCTAGAAGGGAGAGGGCACAGCGTATTCTGAAGGACGTACAAAGTCCGAGGCAACATTACCATCTTGGCTACAGCCAAGCGTCCCATTGGGGAAAGTGGCAGGGCGTTCCAAAACGTCACAGACTGCCGAAGTGAGACCATTATCCTATCGATATTCCGCTCGAGCGCCAATCCCTCCGTGGCGGTCACTTGAATACCTAAATACCGGAAACTTGTTTGTTCCCAGCGCAACCCAAGCACCGGTAGGTCCTCATAGGGCGTTGCATCAAAGCCCGAAAGCGGGAATATAAGAGATTTACTGCGGTTAATTCACAGACCCGACGCCTCCCCAAAGCGGTCCAGGTGGTGCAGCAAGACTGGGAGCGCCTCTGTCGGTGCCCTCAAATAAAACAAGGCATCATCGGCATAGAGGGATATTGCATTACGCGTATCCCCCACCTGGATTCCCCATTGCTCCATTTCTGCCCGTATCATGACAGCGAACGGCTCTATCGCCAGAGCAAAAAGTAGCGGCGAGAGGGGGCATCCCTGTCTCGTGCCCCGTCCCAGCCGCCACTCCGCCGATCTCGCAGCACCCAGACGCACCCGTGCCCTCGGAGCGCTATATAAAATCTGTATCCACCGGCGAAAGTTGGGCCCTAGGCCCACCCTTCGAAGGACCTCCTGTATGTACGCCCAATCCACTGTGTCAAACGCCTTAGCCAGGTCAACAGAGACCAATACCGTCCGGTCACCCCGACCTCTCACTTCATGCTGAATGTGGTTCAGGCGTCTGAGATTCATCGCCGTATTCCTCCCCGGGATAAACCCACATTGGTCCTGGTGCACCAAATGCTCCATATGGGGCGCCAGCCTGGTGGCCAACAATTTCGTTAGGATTTTGACGTCCGTATTCAACATGGTGATCGGGCGGTAGGAGGACGGGGCATACTTGTCCCCCCCTGGTTTGAGGATCATACAGATTTCTCCTTGGGCCATGGTCCGTGGGAGGGCACCCCTCTCCAACGTCGCATGGAACACTTGCAACAGAAGCGGGGCCAGCTCTTCCGTAAACTCTTGGTAGAACTCCGATGGAAAACCATCACTGCCGGGTGATTTAGCATGCGGAAAGCTGGCCAGTGCACCGCGAACCTCCGCCAATGACAAGCCCTCCTCCAATCCGTCCCGGTCCGAGTCCGCCAGAGTCGGCACACTCAGCCCCTGTAAATATGGCACGTAGTGGGCCTCCGAGATATCTGGGTCCGCCTCGTACACCCGCCGCAAATGAGTTTGGAGTACCCCCAGTATCTCCTGCTCCGAGTATACCACGCGTCCGGCGGAATCCCGCAGGGCCACAATACGCTCAGGGGGCCTGCTCTCTCCGCAGGATCCACGCCAGCAGCCGTCCCGATTTATCCCCCTCTCTATGGAGGCGCTGCCTATATTGGCCCAGAGTGTATTTGTCCAACCTATCCAAGGTGTCCTGCACCCGTGCCCGAGCCTCCCCTTCCTCCTGTCGTTGCGCCGCATCAGGGTCTCCCACCCTCTGGAGCTGTTGGAGGAGCTCCTCCTCCTTTTGTAGATCCCGGAGAAGCTGTTTCCGGACCCCGTAGGTGAGCCCCATACATGCGCCCCTCACAACTGCCTTCAGGGCGTCCCACTTTGTTGCCACTGCCAGGTCTGTCGCTCCCCAATTGAGGGCCACATAGTCCCCTATAGCTGTCGCCACGTGCGCCCTCCCCACCTGGTCCCGGAGGAGATCCGCCGGAAGCCTCCAAGTCCGAAGATGGACCACCGGAGGCCCCCACTGGACCACGCATGCCACCGGCGAGTGATCCGATAAAAAACGAGCCAGGTGCGAGACCTCCACTGACATACCCCGCCTCTCATCCGCCACCAAGACCCGATCCAACCGGCTATAGGTGTTGTGCGTGGGTGAGAAGCAGGTGAACACCTTCTGCGAGGGGTGCTTTTGGCGCCAAACATCCACCACCCCTATGTTTGCCATCACGTTTTGGAGTTGGAGGGTCATACGTGGTTTCGTCCCCGCCCGAGGGGGCGCCCTGTCCAGTACCGGATCCAGGACACAATTGAAATCTCCACACCAGATTATCGGGGTCCCCAGATCATAAGTCAAGACGTCCTGCAAGGCCCTAAAAAATGCGGGGTCATCTATATTGGGCGCATAAGAATTCAGAATGACCATTTCTCTGCCATCCAATTGCGCCCGGAGGAGCAGGTATCGGCCCTCGATGTCCGCCTCCATATATTGGATGGCGAACGGCACTCCCGGTGCCACCCAAATCAGGACCCCCCTAGCATACGTAGAAAAGGATGCGTGAAACAGCTGCCCCCGCCACTTTTTCCCCAGCTTCTGCGCCCCTTCATCCACTAAATGGGTCTCCTGTAGGCACGCTATCGACACTTTGTGCCGTCTAAGGAAGGAAAGGACCCTGTATCGCTTCGTGCACGTGCCGAGCCCCCTCACATTCCAGCTCAAAAACTTATATCCCATAATCTCTGAAGCACTCCACTCCGCCGCGGCCGACCCGTCCCGACGTAGCCCCACTCCTGTACTTGACCTGCAATACAACTGATGCCATCAACGTTCCCCAACAACACCCTCCCCAACAATACCCTCCTCCCCCCCACCCACGAGCACTATGCCAGCAACAACCAAACTTGCCCATATGCCCTTACCCCGCTGGTGCCAGGACGTGCACAGCCACCCCATTCACACACCCAAACTAGCCCCTCTCACTCAAACCACCATTAGAATACAGTCCCGGTCGAGGTAATTAAGAATTTTGGCGATGATGGCCCGCGGAGGGGCCCCCGGTCGCGGTGGCGGCACCAGCGCCCTGTGCGCCCTCTCTATCACGAACACCTCTGACAGTCCCCTCGGGCACAGACTCGTGCGAATCCAGCGTTCTAGGAACCGCCCCGCATTCCCTTCTTCCGCCCGTTCCGGTACACCAACAACCCTGATGTTGCTGCGGCGCGCCCTCCCTTCCGCATCTTCCGCTCTCCGTTCTAGGACACCTGTCGTAGCCTTGAGTTGCGCGACTGTCTGTTTGAGGGTCGTCACCTCTCCCTTTAGTTGCTCTATGTTCCCTTCAGCATCGGCCACTTTGTCCGCCACTTTCCGGAGGTCTGTCCTCAGCAAATTCACGTCTATGGAGACCGTTTCTATTTGTCGCTCCAGCGCTGAGTTGGATCTCTGTATTGCTTTCAGCAACTCCGCACGGGAGGGCTCCCCAGGATCTTCCTCCGCTCCACTGAGGCCCGTCTGCCGTGTAAGCCGCTGGGAGGGCTGTCGCTGTGTGGTATATTGCGTGATCGTATTTGGTTGCGTTGAGCGAGACATCTTGCCTTTCGTCATCCCCGATGCCTCCGGTAGCGCCCAAGGCCTTTTCGGGGCCGTGCAGGGGCCCGAAGTCGGCACGGTCTCCCCGTCACCGACCGTGTGAGGTGCTCAAGCGCGGTCCGGTGGCCGATGTCCCCGGGGGTTGTCCCCCGACGCACCCCGCCTCCACTCCCGGGATCCACTGCCCGTGCCCAGTCGCCATTCCCACGTCCGTCACCTCTGCAGTGGCAACTAGGCGGCAGGCGAAGCCTCCGGTGCAGGCCCTCTCACTGCCACAGTGGCCAAGTCTCTCACCGTCTAAGCACCAATGGTCTCCCAGCCGGGCCGGGCGCCGCCGGCCAGTCCCCACAGGGCCTCTTTGTTCTGGGACCGACGCAGGAATACTCAGAGGGGCCCGGGGAGAGCACGGCTCAGGGGAATCCCCAGCTTCCCCACAGCGAGGCCACCCCCAGTGTCCGTTGCCGCTCCGCGCCACAGGACCGGGACTCCCAGCTCCCGCCGCCCAGTGCAGGCGCCACGTCCTCTCACACAGCAATGGAGCCGGCTACACCTCGTCTCCTGCCGGACCTGTCTGCCCCGTCACGCTGTCTCCTGCCGCAGACACAGGCTCCTGTCCACGGGCCTCCCCTCCAACCTCCGCACCTGGCCGCCGTGTCCACTATGATGATGGGCCGGGTCCGACCCTCCAGCCGCCTCGTTGCACTTCACCACATCCCCAGGCCCGCCGAAGGCCCCCCCGTGCGCCCGTCCCGGCCACTCACTGTGCCTCAAGGGGAGCTTCCCACCGGCCAAAGCGGCGGCGTCTTCGCCTCGGGCTCTCCGCCGTGGTTCGTGGTCCCGCCTTCCCCGGCGTCCAGGAGCATGCCCCAGACTCCGGCCTCACGTCGTGCCGTATCCGGACTGGCGAGTTCAGGGTCTGTTCTCAGGCGTCCCCGCTAGTCGTCCGTACAGGCTCCTGCTCGCGAGCCCCCCTTCAACGCATTTCACCAGGATATCGTGCTCGTGACCTAGGGTGGCTGGGTCAGACTCGCCAGTCGCCTCACCACACTCCGACTCGTCCACTGCTATCCCCGCCGCCGGAACTCCGCTGTATTGCGTGCACCGGCTTTCTCCAGCGACCGGGAGCAGGCCCCAGACCCCGGGCTCACGTGATCCCGTATCCGGGCTCACGAGCGTAGGGGCCGCACCTCAGCGTCTCCGCTAGGTTCCCGCTCCTCTGCGCTCCGGGGCTATCCCCAGGCCTTAGGGGGTTGATGCGCCCCTCGACCGTCGGCTCAGGGGCCTTAACAGGATCTCTTTAGCAGGATTTTGGGGTCAAGGTATCGGGAGCCGGCGGAGCTCACGTCCTGTCGGACATGTTGCTTGGCCACGCCCCCCCAGAGCAGCGTAATTAAAAGGGACAAGACCTAGTGCAGGAGGGACAATTACTTTCCAACTCTCCCATCAGATGTGCACTAGGCACTGCTGATACTGCTGCCAGAGGGATTAATGTCAGTGTCCTCCTAAGAAGGCCCACCTGGCTGCATATATATCTGGGTTTAAACCAGAAGTTCAACAGACATTATTAAATGTCCCTTTCGATAAACAGCATCTCTTTGGCTCACAAGTGGATGAGTCCTTGGAGAAGGTGAAGAAAGATACAGAAGTGGCAAAATCCTTGGGAGCACTTCAGACACCTGCTAATAGAGGCCCTTTTTGTCACTTTTCATACAGAGGAGTTTAAAAAAAACCACTTACACAGATGCTTCCACATCTTCATTCATGCCACAAACTCAATCCTCTCCATCCAAAGGATTTCACAGGGGCAACTATAGGGGCAACAGCTCGAAAGATCGGGGTAAAGGTACACCAACTTGTACCTCCTCATCTGGCAACAAACAGTGATTCAATCATTTCACCCGATTATCATACACCTGTCGGGGGTCGACTTCAGCAGTTTCTACCCACTTAGCAGTCAATAACATCAGACAAGTGGGTGTTGGACATTATCCAATATGGCTATTGCTTGGAGCTCACCAACAATCCTCCCAATTTTCCACCCCGCACTCCCAGGATTTCTCTGGAACATCAACAACTGCTCAAACAGGAAGTAGAAGCTCTATTGATAAAAGGAGCTATAGAGCCCGTTCCAATACAACATCAAAGTTTCGGGGATACTCCCTGTACTTTCTAATTCCTAAAAAGGAATGTCGCTCATAAATCTAATGAAATCAGGGCAGCCTTACCATCAGTGTCCATGATTGCTCTAAGCTCTTCAGCCACCATGACCAAGGCCGTCTCAGTACTATGCCCCTTCCTGGAAGCCATATTGAGAGGGGTCTAAAAGTTCCACGGATGAGATAAAAGCTGTGAGTTGAGAGTTTAGCACTTTTTCCAGTACCTTTGCCGGGAAAGGTAGTCTGGATATTGGTCTATAGGTGCTGGGATCAGCTGGATCCAGTTTGAATTTTTTCAGTAGTGGAAGGATCAAGGCTATTTTCCAGGCATCGAGAAAAATACCTGAGCTGGTAATCTCTCCTAATACGTCCCCCATAGTTGTTCACTGAGTTCAGAAGCAAGATGCAGTATTCTTGGGGGGCATGGATCCGATGGAGCTCCAGAATTTGATGTCCTGACCACCTGAGATATCTGTTCCATACTGTGTCGGAAAAAGGAGACAAACAGGTTGGATGGGGAGGGAGATGCGACTGCTGAAGTGATTCTGTTTGAAGCAACATCTCTGTCCCTAAAGGACCTGTACACCATCTCCACCTTATCCTTAAAAAGAAAAACGTGCTAATGCATTGCAAAATTCGACACTGCTGTTGGTACTTGGGGGATCTGGTAATTTGGCTAGGCTTTTGACTGTTCTAAAGAGTACTTTACTAAAGTACTTGCTTTTTAGGTCTTGCCTGGCTTTGCAGTGCTGCTCGCTGGGCGAGAGACTTTGTAAGAGAGCACTTTTCAGAAGGGGACTTGAAGCCCCGCCCCTCATTTCCATTGGCTGGCGTCACCGTTTATGCTAAACGGTGGCCTACCATTGGAACTGAGGTATTTTTGTTTCCGCTCTTTCGCCTTTTTGTCTGGCCCATCCGGACTGTCTCGTCTGCTTTGCGGCTGTTGCAAAGCATTTTCTTTGTCGGGCCATCTGTTTTCAGGCCCGTGTTTATTTTTACATCGCGCTTTCAGTGAAAGTGAAAGCGCGATGCAAATATAAACAAGTGGCCGACTGAAAACAGATGACGAGCGCTTGCTTTCTTTTCTTGCAGCTCTTCCTTGTTTTTCAAGTGAATCTTGCTGCCAGGTGATTGCCACATGTAGTTAATGGTAATCGCTGCCTTTCTCCTCTTCCGCTTTCAAAACTCGCACCTATGTATTGAACGGGCAACGGTGTGTCATTATTTGTTAGGAAATTCTCTGTGAGAGAGAGTGGAATGTTTGCGGCGTGCAACACCCCCCTGGAGCTACGCCCCTGTACAAATCATCCAAATACAGGGGCTGTTGCTTAGTTCAGATCTGAAGAGAAGGTGGGATCACGTTTGGGACGGTGGTAAACAGAGGGGGCGGTTGAGCTGAAGGCATGGGTCTTGGACGTTAAAGACTGTTGTTCTAAAGAGACTAAGGCTCGTTGTGGGCAAGGGTGAGGTCTGTGAGGTGTTTTGAACTCCTATTCCATAGTCCTTACTCCCTGCCCCCTTTGCCCTGCCCCGCTCTCACCCTCACTCAGCTCCTCGCCTTGCATGCTTCTCTCTGGGTCTGAAGAGGGGTGGGGGTATTTGAGGTGCATAATCCAGACCCTTCAGTGTCCCTGGACTTTTCTAGGCCTGTTAAGGAGGCATACATCTGACCCTGACGCTTGATCCGCAGCCCCCTCTAGTGCCCCTCCCCCGAGAAGACAAACTGAGGCCTGCGGAGCGAGGATGTGTTTTAGAGGTCACAGCTCAGAGCTTTATGTAAATACTCTAATCTGGGCTGGTCCCCGTGTGTACACACTGCAGAAAGCTGCCCACACCTAGGAGCGGGGTCTGATTCACGGACGTGGATCACCTGGGAACCTGCCCCGGCTCGGTGACACTGACACGGCACACCAGACACGCCGTGCCCGCCTTACCCACTGGCAGGGTGTGCTGGCCCACACCAACCCACTACCACTGCGTGCGACACGCTAACTAACAAGATCACATACAGTCATATCGCGCTTCACACTGACTTGTGACCCCGAGGGCATGGCGTGCTCTTGGATCGATGCTGCTGGCCCATCGTTCCCAGTGCTGGCACTGACTCCTCTCTGGATAGAGTAGCTAACACATCCCTCAACTTGTTTCACCCAGGAGTGCCTGAGCCCGGGGCAGGGAGGCCATATGGCTTATCATGCTGACCTGGGCTGGACATCGCCTGGTGGCAGCTGCGCCCTAGAGCCCTCTTAACCCGATACTGGGCGCTGCGTGGCCGCAGAGCGGGGAGAGCTGCCCTCACCATGGAGCTCCGCGGGTTCCTGCTGCTGCACTGCTGGGCCCCTGCGGCTGCTGCTCCAGGTAAAAAAAACAAATATCTTGGCCCTGGCTGTCCTCTGGCATATCTGCAGGTCGAAATAATCTCTATACTTCTTTTTCCTAGGATTGCCTACATTTATACGTTGGGGGGGGGGGGGGAGCACAAAGGCAGAGTGCGAATGTCAACATGGTGTGTGTGTGTGTGTGTGTGTGTGTGTGTGTGAGTGACACACACGAGAGAGAATAAAGGGAATTGGAGACTGCATAGATTTGTGCTTCCTGCAGGCAACGTTTGTGACAATACCGGGGAAATACACAATAAAAACCCACCCAGCAGATAATAAAACAGGCCACAATCAGACAAAAAACTGTCTTACACTCTGGCCTGTCAGACTAGCCCTCCGGGCAGTACCTAATTGCCCCTTAGGCCAGTCCAACACTGGGCAGCAGGGAAGGTGTGTGAGAAAGTGGCTCTGTATATACTCTTCCCAAATAGATACAGGGTGTACGGAGTCCACAGTCCCCAGAGGTTTGGCAGAGGCTAAAGTTATATATAACCTTACTCTCTAAAGTGGTAGCTTGGTCGAGCAGTAAGGAAGTATCAGAGGACAGTGTAAAGCATTTGTTGCACACACTCAGCCAGCAAATGGTCTCACACACTCAAAAACTGAACTCTAGGCCAATGGTTTATATATAAAAAATATATACATGTTTTACTATAGAACCAACAATGGGTATTAAAATATACTTTCTCAGAATGAGATGCTTTATATAAATATTTTTGCAATATGCAATTGACTTTTTTAAACAGTTACAAGTGGTTGCAATAGGCAACACAATTTTAAACACAATAATGCATTGAATTCAATGGAAGTTTCAAGTTATTTGCAACAGATTACTTTTAGGATTACTTTTGGAATTCCAGGACTGGATCCTAGATTCAGTCCTGGGTCAGTACTTAGAATCAAGTGATAAAAGTCGACTTAATTACTGTGATGATTTTTAGACAACATTTTGCTATTTTAAAAGTCGACACTTAGAAAATATTTCATAGAAAACAGTCAATGATTCCCTATGGAAGAAAATTCAAGTTGCAGGTATAGTATGTTCTCGTTACTTTTGTAATCCAGTACTGGGTACCTAGACTCAGTACTGGGACATTTATCCAAAACAGGTAAGCAATTACGTTTTCAGAAGTTATACGATTTTTAAAGAATATTTAAAGTTTGCAGAAATTGACAGAAGAAATTTCACAGAAAAACAGTCAATGAATTCCTATGGGAGAAAATTGGGTTACTGGTAAGTACAGTTGTAAGTATGTTTCAGAGTCAGTGCTGGGCACCAAGAGTCAGTGCTGGGCACCAAGATCCAGCACTGGGAGCTCACCTAAGAGCAGGTGAGTATTTTCGTTTTCGTTACTCGGCTGATTTTTGGTGAATATTTTAAGATTTGAAAAGTCCACACTTAGAAGAAATTTCAGGAAAAAGCCAGTCAATGTTACCCTATGAAGAAAATTGAGTTATCGGTTTAAAGCGAAGTACTCGACTGGCAGAGTTAAGGTTCTGGGCATAGACTCTCAAGGGTCTCCCAGGGTCAGGTAGGTACAGTTGGTTCACCCTCAGCGGCACTAGGGCGGCCGGGTGCAGAGAGAGTTAGGCCCAATGTTATCCTATGAGGGATAGGGGGGGCCTTGGTTGGTGGCTGCTGACTAGCAGGCCACGCGGCTGTGGGAGCTGGGCTCCTGGTCACTTACTCAGGGCAAGTGGGGAAGTAGTTAGGTGTAGAGGTTGCACTGCCAGGGCCACTCTGGCGGCTGGGTGCAGGGTGCTTTTGAGCCTTCGGGCGCTCAATTGATTTCAATGGGAATCTCCGGTTTAGAAAAAGACTGCAAGCTCGGGGACGAGGATTCTGCAGGTGCCACCACCACTTCGAGAGGTAAGTTGGGTAGTTGGAGGATAGGTAGGGACCCCGGGGTTGGGCACAGGGGGCCGTGGGGTGCCGGGTGCAGGGGTGCCTTTTGGTGTCGGGAAATCTTACCCTCTGTTGATCGCGGATGGGGGGGCACCTTGTTCTGAGGCTGCAGGCTTCTTCAGGAGTGTCGAGGGAGGTCCTTGGGTGCCGGACTCGAGGTCAGTCGCCGTGGGGTCGTCCTCGTGGTCTTTGTTCACTCCGGCACAGGCCAGGCTTGGCTGGTGCAGAGTGTGCTGGGTTCGCGGTTCCGGGCTGCTGCCAGGGATTAGAGGTAGATTTTGAGTAGAGCCTCTACTCATGGGAGTCCCAGGGGCTTAGAGTCAAAAGGTAGCCAGGTCCTCCGGGGTTTGTGAGGTTGCTGGCCACAAGAGATGCCGGGTTGGAGCAGGAGCAGGTTCGAGGGTCGACAGGCCGGTAGGGCTGGGGCCAAAGCGGTTTGTGTCTTCCTCTTCTTAGCAGCTGCAGGGCAGGTCTTCTTTCTTATAGCTCTTCTTCGGATTTTGGAATCTGGGGAAGGAAGGTTCAGGGTGCCCCTAAATACTAGATTTAGGGGCGTTACAGGTAGGTGAAGGGCAGGGACCGATGGGTCCCTGTCCTGGGGTGGGCACACCCCCTATCCTGCCTCTCACCTGTGGGAGGGGGGCAGTAGCCTAGTCCTGATAGGGTAGGGCTTCCCATCTTCAAGATGGAGAGACCCCAGAGATGTGCTACACCTCACCTCCCCCACCTGAGGGGTGGGGTTGGCAGGCTGGCACATCCTCTGTCCTTATTTGGGGTTTACGGCCAAGCTTCCCGCCAGAGTGGGGGGTTGCAGTGGCCTGGGGAAGCTCACAGAGGGGGCATGCCTTTGAAGCTTCCCCCTGCCCATCCTGGGGGAGGAGATTTAGCACCTCACCCAGGATGTGGATTGCTGCAGGCCCAGGAGAGCAGGGGCTCTCCTACCCAGGGGTCCAGCAACATGTCTGCTGTGTGGCAGCCTAGGCAGCCTAAGAACAGACGTGGATTGTAGGTGTAACGCCCTGAACGTCTCAGGATCGTTTAACAGACACGATAATGAGAACGCAACCACTTGTGAAGGTTTAGTTATTTTAATGAAGGCAAAAATAATACAAGGAATAAACAAAGGTTATAGTCACTGGAATCCTCCAGGCTAAGTACGTTACCAGCCCACAGCACGGATGGTCCTAACCGTCCTCTGCATATACGCCGATCCCGGCGTATGCCAACAGAGGGCAGAAATGAAATGGCCGACAATGCCAATCGGTAGGCTGTGAGGGGCACGAAGAGTGTTGGGGAGAATCGAGGAGTCAGGGAAACACCCAGCCGGGGTCTCTACCTGAAGGGAGCAGCCGCTCAACCTCTTCCTCAGACTGCACCGGGACGCGGAGTCACCTCCTGGTGATGCGTCACCGATACCCCAATCACAAGCAAAGAAGACTGAACCGAGAGCAGCCGCTCGATCGATCCTGTGGACTTCCGAGTCTGTAACGCGGCAAACACCTCCTGGTGTGCGTTACAGCTAGCAGTCCCTGTATCTCTGGTCGGGCTGGGAGTTACGACTCCAACCAGCAAAAGCGCCACTGCGCTTTGACTCAGCCGAGTCAAAAAGCGAAGCTCAATGGTTATCCGGTAGAGCTTCCGGGTCCTTCACAGGTGACGATGGGGCAAGACACGGCCCAGGGAGTAACGACTCGACCTACCTCCGTTCTTGCCTTACTGGAGCACCACTCCGGAACACTGCTCTTCACTAAGCAGGCACGTCGGTGTAAACACAATATCCGACAGCGTTGTACCTCCCGGTTCCTCCCTTTATAGGGCGTGTTTTCCGTGAGTTATGTAACAGCTCTCCTGTTTACATAAGGGCGTGTTTCCTTGAGTTATGTAACAGCTCTCCTGTTTACATAAGGGCGTGTTGTCCTTGAGTTATGTAACAGCTCTCCTGTTTACATAAGGGCGTGTTTTCCTTGAGTTATGTAACAGCTCTCCTGTTTACATAACCTCTCAACCGCTAAGCATCCTGGGAGATGTAGTCCGTTTTCGCTGGTTACCGTTTTCTTCCCCTCGCATGACAGGAATTCTTGACAGTAGGTTAGGTTTTAGGGGGCATATCTAAGATGCCCTCTGGGTGCTTGGTACATTAAATCCCACACTGGCATCAGTGTGGGTTTAATGTGCTGAGAAGTTTGATGCCAAACTTCTCGGTCTTCAGTGTTGCCATTATGGTGCTGTGGAGTTCGTGTTTGACGAGCTCTCAGCACCATGTACTCTTAAATGGCAGCACTGCACAGGAATGGACCTGGGTACTGTAGGGGCACAGGGCTCCTGCTCCTGTGCCCACACCATTGGCATAGGGCACCCAGCTAGAGGGGCGGCTGATGTATGCCATGGCAGCGTAGGTGATGGGCATGGCACACAGGGATGTGTGCCATGTCGACTCTGTTTTGTCTTGTACCCAGACACCCAGCCTGCAAGGGCAGTGTGGGTGCGTAAGGGTACAGGGCCTCTAAGGGTGGCACAATGAGTGCTGCAGTCCTTAGAGGCCTTCCCTGGTCACAAGGCCCTGGGTACCTAGGGTACCATTTACCAGGGGCTGACATGTGGCCAGGGTTTGCCAATTTGGGGTTTGTGTTTTTAGGGAAGGAACATATGCCCTGTGCACCTGACTGGCAGGAGTCCAGGGCACACTCAGTTAAAGTACATTCCGCAATTCAGCAAAAAGTGGGGGCATACCATGCAAGAAAGATGGCACTTACTCACAAGGTGTGAACATGGGTGAGGGTGAGGACACAAGAGCATCGTATGTCTGTACAGAGGAGAGTGTAGATGCGGGCAAACAGGCATGGCCTACACGTCCCTGCAGGAAGCCTGTTCTGGTGTGTCTGCACACGAAGCATGTGTGCATACAAGGGTAATGAATGAGTGTATAAAGCAAGTGGGTTTATACAAGGTAAGTGAGTCTGTGCATATATAAAGCGTGGGTGACCATATGCAATAAAAGTGAGTGTGTACGTGCAGAGTTTGTGTACCTACATTAAAGAGTGTGCTGTGCATGTGCTTACTGCCATAGCGTGTGGCTGTGTGCGAGCGCATAAAGGGAGCTTTTTGTGGGCATGCAATGGGTGAGTGCGTAGAGGGTCTCTGCCTATGTACTTTTCTATGTGTGTAGAAATATTTTGCATGTGTGTAGAAATAAAGCATTCAGACACTGGTGGGTATTTGGGATGAATGTGTGGGGGGGGGGTTGATATATGTGTGTGCGCATAAACACAAAGAATGAGTGTGTGCACAATGAGAGGGCAATCAACGGTTATACGGCCGTCCGGCCCACGGCAACTTGGACTAGAGAGGTAGAACATGGGTCCGGAAGTGTGATATGTATGTATGCTGACAAAACTCAATAAAATATGTTTAAAAAAACAGAGGGCAAGTAAACAGATCCTTGTCTGGCGGGTCCTAAACTTATTTTGTTGACAACAATGTACAACGTTTTTTTCTGTGGCACTTCCAAAATACTCTCTCCCATTAGTTGCAGTGGAAACCATATGTTTGTGCCTCCTTTCAAATGTAAATACTCGTCTCTTTGCAAAGCTAGCACCTCCCTCAGGCAGGGTAGCGCACGCAACAAACTGCACTTAACCCTAAAATCCCCAGCTGAGGAACCACAGAATAACTACTCGCCCATAAACCCCATTCGCACACTACTTATAGTGGGGTTTGCTTCTGACCATCGCATTGTACCAAGAAGTCAACCCCATAAGAGTCGGGTCCTCCGAGAGCCACACTCCCTGTAGGGCGCGTGCGTGCTCGAAACCAAAAAAACAAGCATTCGTAATGCAATAGGTCTCGCATTTACACAAGTTTGAGCTATTGACATTGTAAACAACAATGCCTTTTTTATGTTTTGGCTTTCAAAACATAAATAAAAGGCATTGCCATTTACAATGCCAATAGCTTAAACTCGCGTAAATGCGAGACCTATTGCATTACAAATGCTTGTTTCTTTCACTCAGTTTCTTGTAGTCAGACAGTTTTTGGGTGTATTCAATCCCCCCCCCCCCAAAGGGCCGTAATTTGCTCCCTACTGTCTCCTCATCTTTCTGCAGATTTGTTTCTGGGTTATCAATTTGTCGGATAACCAGGGGTCTTAAGGTTTTTTTTCCTCCTAGTGGAAAAAGTTTGTTCCGGGGCGAAAGGATCAACTGCAGCTTTGATCCAGGTAGAGAACAGGAGGGCTGCCGTGTTTGCATCTGTAGTCGGGTCAGGCTTTGAGTTGGTTAGGGACACTTGAAGGTCAAGGGGGTCGATATTCCGCCAGTCACAACCTTTCAGTACTCTAATGGGGTTATGGGGACGCGGGACGTGATGCGAAGTGCTCACTGAGAACATTATGGCTTATGGTCTGACCATATAATCGGCAGAGCCTCTGATATCTTAAAGGATGGATTTGATGTGCATATGCCATCTAAGGTATGTCCTTTGGCGTGCGTAGCGTGCTCAACTATCTGTCTCAGAGAGAAGCTGGTCATAATGCCGACTAGTGAGGCTGCATCATAATCCTCCAGTTTTTCTAAGTGATAGTTAAAATCCCCCAAAATCGAAAAGTCATCTGTATCTATGCTAGATTCAATGGAGGGAATGATAGAATTCACAAAAGTGTTTCTTGGGCCAGGGGGCCTATATAACAAAAGGCCTTTGAAAGTATCATTTAAATCAAGCCTGAATGAGAAAACTTCGCAGTCTGTACTGCTTCCAGTTGCGGAACCCTTAACTGACAAGCTGTCTCTGCAGATAATAGCTAGACCCCCGCCCCACTTGTCTACCCGATCCGCTCTGAGAAGTGTGTAGCCAGTGGGAATGGCTAAAACCAAATGCGGGTCGTACGTTCCGTCCAACTAGGTTTAGGTAACAAACGCCATATCAAGCTTGTGTGACAACCATTTCTGCAAATTCTACTTTGTTTTATTACGGACCGTGCATTGATGATCATCCCATGGAAGACCTTGGCTGCTCCTAGTTGGAAAAGTCTATCCTGGTTTGCAGTGGAGCAAGCTCTAATTTTAGTGAAACTTCGCTTTAACATACATTGGTTACATTGCTTAGGCTCATTTTGTATGTCCAACATGGTGCAATTAGGGGGGTTGGCTGTCCTGTTGAGGATCATTAGTTTTTCCCTAGAATAATTAATAGTGGGCCCCCCTCCTGGGGTGGAATGGACAGAGGTTATTGCGCGGGGCGTGGTCCATGCGCAGGCATGCTTACCTTTAGCGCGCCAGCTGCGTGCATCCGCTGTGCGTCTGCTCAGGCATCCTGTTAAGTAGGTGGATGTGGCGGGAAACTAGACAGCAACCACCCGATAAACCTAGGTGAGCCGAAAGTGAGGTTTAGGTGTATACAGTCAAATGTGCCCTAGTGTAAACTGAACCAAGCCGTGACGGAACAGGGCTGAGACCAGAATAACAAAATGGGTCAAGTACCCGTCTAAAGTGCAATGTGCAATGGAGGTGGGAAACTGAACTTCAATTAAGAGCTTACATCAGAGGTAAAAAGCAATGTAATTTTAAAAGGTGGAAGACTAAAACCTAGGTTAAGGCAATTTGAGTAAATAAAAGCAATCTGAGTGAATAAAAACAATTCGAGTCAGCTTAATAGAGAGCGCCTTTTAAAATGAAAGCGCCTTTTAAAATGAAAGCGCCTTTACAAATGAAGCGGAGCGCAGCTGCGGCAACCTTACTGCTGGTATCGACTGACTGGATCCTCAGACTAAGTTGTGTATCTGTGGTTGTCCCATTAAATAGAGGCCCTATAAGTAGCTCTTTAAGGATATTTAGAATTCTGAGGAGACATCCTCCAGATATAGAGGTATTCCTTGAGAACAAACAAAGTAAGGGAACCATGGAATAAGATCGTCCACTCCTAGAGTCTGACCCGAACATTCCGTTTATTGGTTGGATTACATTGTGGTGCAGTACATGAAACTATAACCGTGAGATGTTTAATCAGTGAGACTTGCACTGGGACCTCTTAATGGCTGTTGGCAGTTGGCCATGAGAACTGTATCATGGTAACTGCAGCAAGCTCAGTCATGGGCCAAACGACACCTTTAAAGACCCAGTCAGAGTGGCAGAGACGTATGCATGTAAAATGGAACCCCCTGCTTTATGGGCTTGGGGGAGACCCTTTGGACAAGTTGGACCAAGTCCTGTAGACTGTTACAATATCCAGGGAAGCTTTGGAAGCTCAAATTGACTGTCATACAACTGCGATTACTACGGGAAGATTAGCAGAAATTATCCGACAGAGTCAAATAGAGGAGTCACTATCCGAGCTGGAGACCACAGTACAAGACCTGTAAAAACAAGTCTTCAATCTGATTGATAGTGTGCTTTCTAGAATACAGGGCATACGATGCCGAAGGGTGCACAAGATATAACATCAGGTTAGTAGGGCTCCTTAAAAAGTCAACTACATGCTTTCCTTCCTTGAAACATGGCTTAAAATATCAGTTGTTTACCAGTGACTATCACCTTTTTTGCACTGGAAAGGTTCCACTCTGTCTGCTGTCTGACCGCACCGTTAGTGGCTAAACTACTGAATTTTCTGTATGTGATCTTGATAAAAGGCCAGATCCCTGGGTAAAACTAAAAGTGGAAAATAGAATGGTCTCCATTTTTCCCTGATCCCACTGAGGCTGTTCTGTTCAAAAGGAGTGTGCTTTCTAGAAGTCCACAGGCTCCCACTTGAAGCGGGTGTGTGATGCATGCTTCTTTTCCCTGCCAGTTTAAAAGTGATAGTGGGTGGTAAAACACACTACTTCGCTGAACCAAAGATACATGGGACTCGATGGATTTCGATTACTCGGGCTAAGGTAATGCAGCCAAGGACCCTTAACCTCTGAAATAATACAGAAGGAAGTGTTCCAGGTGATGCGAAAAGGATGCGCCCATTACCATTCTGATCCTGATGAATTAAATGAGAGGCAATTCCATTAAAACGATTAGCTAAAAGTTTAGTAATTATTTTTACCTTTTAAAAAAAAAAAACTGAATACACTTCCTTCTCTAAATGACAAACGGATAGGCCCACCCTCAAAAATTGAATTTATAACTAATAATAAAGAGTCCCCACTTTAGTAAGTGGCTACTGTATAGAACTCAGAGTTTTATAGCTAAGGCCTATCCAAATCAATCAGGGCAGTGTTTTCATTGCCACAATCATCCCTCTGCCAATTGGACACACATAATTTCACAGTGTCCTCTGATCCAGAAATTTTGGATTGACATTTTTGATTATTTAACATCAGAACGTATATTAGCAAGTGGTCCCAATGCCTTGCTGATAGTTCTTGGTTATGACCCAGATCTCAGCCTACCTGACAAAACAATTAAACTTCTTTATATTGGAATGGCAGTTGCCAGGTCACTTTTACTTCAAAGGTGGCGATCCGATCTAATACCATCAAAATATGAATGGATCTGGAAAATGGAACAGGTCAAAAAAAGTGAACGAGCATATGCCCTACGAACGGGTGGGCTGAAGAAGTTTGGCAAGATCTGGGCAGAGTTCTTTAATGGGGATGCCTAACTTGATAGAATTGGTGGATTTTTTAGGGGGGTGGGAAAGGCAGTAGCACTATACTTTACTTATAAAGTTTTTTCTTTTAGTTTTAAGTGAACTATTTTGGATCATGTTTTACTTTTGATACGTATTCTTACTGGGTTTATGTTTTAAAGAAGGAAAGATCTGACAATATGTTGAAAATTGATGGGGCTAGGGGGCAATTGCTGACATTTTAGGGCAATAGGCATTCTTAGCTATTGGACTTGAAATGCTGCTGCTGATTTATGCGCTTGATGATTTTTTGATTAAGTGTTTATGTTAAATTTTAATTCCTGCAAATCCGATGATACTGATGAATTTGATGTATGAATTTTGACATTTGGATGTATGAATATTAAGATGCTAATTTATGTAATATATGGATTTCAATAAAAAAAATAAAAAGTTATGTCCATGGGGTTGGCCTGGAGATAACCCAAAAAGCCAGTGGAATGTATCTATGTATGGCAGCGGTTGGTGGCGTAAGAGCCCATGGATTACGCCACACAATCCTCTGTATCCAGACATAGTGGGGGGTACGTTGGGCTGCGTCTTGTCCATCACACACAACTGCATAATAGTCACAAAAGTGGACGGAGAGGTTCAAAGTAAGCCTTTGCACCAGTTCCCACAATGCATAGGAATAAGAGATCAAAATAAAGGTTGTGTTTGTGGTACAGAGGGAAAGGCTCTTTGAAGAGTAGACCTTATTTCCCACAGCCACAATCCTTTGCAACTCCCTGTCTCTAGTAGGGAAACCAAATCCAGCATGAGAGCCTCAGCTCGAACCTTTCACTGGACAAAATTCAAAAACAGAGTTAGATGTTTGAACCTATCACTACACAAAATCCACATACCAGTGTCCAAGACTCACAATGCAAAAACACGTGCACCAGTGCCTGAACTTTTCACTGCATTAAATCCAGCCACACAGGCCAAGGTCTATGCCCTTGAATGCACAAACTTAATTAATAGGTCCGGCCTTTCACTGCACCGTATTGAGGCATAGAGACCAGGGTATAAAAAAAGGCAGCATTGGCACAGCGTCTCCCCACATCAAATCCTGTGACAAGGGTCAAGGTCCATCAGAGCTTCTGAATGCACCAAACCCAGACTCTCACTACACCAACAATGCCAGGTAGGTAGCATCCAACTGCACCAACCAGGCCAAAGTACCACAATAAATATAGCCAAACACGTTAATGTTTAAGCTTGTAAGTGCACACAGACTTCAAAGCAGACGCGTCATAACGAGCTAACCAGGAACAGGCCGAGGGAGCGGGGTGCGTGCTGTAAACGTGGAGAAATGGCACGTGCCGCCTCTCTGACTGACTGACCGACTCCCCCCCCCCCCCCCCCCCCCCGACTCCCTCTTCCAGCGTAATTTTTACTCTCCAAGCTTCATCGTCCCTTGTTGGTAAACCCTCCTGCCCCAGCTTGAAGGGACCGCTACTGAGGCAATTATAACTTTGGCTATGAGTTGACAGATTTTTACTGATTTTTCATATGAATACCGATTGAAAACAAAACCTGTAATGGCGAGAACGTATTTTTTAAAGAGCAACATACAGATAGGTCGGTTTCAGGGCTTCTCCACGCTATCAGGCATGACCGCCAATCTGATAGCACGATGACAGCACCGCAGAAAAACATTATTTAGGTTATTTACCTAATTTTTATTTCTAAGCGCCGCTGCTATTCCTGTTAGGGGCGTCCTAGAGGTATTAAACCTTAAAGCGATTACCCAAAAAGCAGGATACTGGAACCATGCACAGGATTGAATCAAAAAGTTCTGGAGTGCCTGCCAGAAACTGAGATGATTTTGCGTGAGCCCAGCGTAAAAGGAAAGAGTGGTCCATGCCCGGGGGGCTACGAGCAAGATCACTCGCCTGTTCTGTTCTCGTGAATACGAGGGATGAATAAATGCGACAAGTAGAAGACATTGGGTTTCTAGCTGGACACTGGGGCAGTGCTACGCCTCAAATGTTTGCAGGTGAATGTTTTGGCGCCACCCAGAGGCCAAAAGCCAGAATCACTGCTTGATTACCATTCTTAAATGTTCGATGCATTGAAAACAAACGCCGTGCTTTCTCCGCCAAAAAAGTCCCCCAAAAAAGTGCCTAGTGTCACGCCGCCCTGAAGCCTCCAGTCTGCGCGTGCACATCTTCTGTCCCTTCTGCCCCACCGCATGCACATCGGAATCTTATTGATTCCAAAAGGCCCTGAGTATGGCGAGAGCAGCACATGCGCTGCTTTCGCCAGGCCGAGACCTAAAAATACCATGTATCTTTATATAATTTTTGACACCAAGAACTTCTTTATTGGGTAAGTACTTTTTAAAAATAGCCGTTTTGAAGAAAACTAGTAAATAACACTTGTATTGTTTCTAATGCGGTAATGTTCTCTTATGGGGAAAAGCACATATACTGCATGTGGGTATTTAGAGGCGTCTTGCATGACCAATCTTCTGGAGTGAAGGTAAGTATGTTCAAAGTCCAAGGCAGTCACCTCAGTAGGCTCTCGGGCGTCCGGGTGCAGAGGTGCTTTTCGGCGTCTGGTTAATTTCAATGGGAAGTAATCCTGGGGAAAAAAGAGGCTGCAAGCTGGGACTGTAGAGCCAGTCCGGTTGAACCCAAAGGGGGCTTGGTCCTTGAGATCCTCGGGCACATAGGGACACCGTTGGTGCGCTTTTTCTTGGGCTCTAGGGCTCAGGTGCAGTGGTGTCTAGGCATTGGGTCCGTGCTGCAAGAGACATTCGCGGTTGAAGGGGGCTGCAGGCAGCGACTGGAAGTCCAGTCTAGGCAAGCCCAAGGTAGAGTTCAGCTCTGGGGAGTCTCAGGACCTCATTGGCACTGTTGGCCCACTTTGAGTCGGGTTGAGGACCATGGGTGCTGTGGTGTTTTCTGATGTCGGGGGTTTCATTGTCCGAAGTCCTCAAGGTTCTTCTTGGGAACTTGCAGGGTGCAGGGAAGTAGCACCGCCACTCAACGGGAGATGCTGGTTGCTCCTTAAAGTGCTGGCAGTCCTACCAGACTTTTGGAGGAAGAGCAGCTACAGGACTAGTTGTCTTTGGCGCATTTGTCGTGGACAGCAGCCAGGTAGGCAGGGTTGGTGCCAAGTCAGTTGCTGCTCATCAGTTCTTGATCTTTGCAGCTCTTCAGTGCCCTTCTTCTTAGGTCTTCAGAATCTGCTTTCCTGGTGCCAGGGGCTCCCCTAAATACTAGATTTAGGGGTGTTAAGGGGAGTGAAGGGTGGTAGCCAATGGGCTACTTATCCTTGGGGTCACTACACACCCCCATATGACCACTTCTTGTGGGAAGTGGGCATAACCCTGTCCCAGAGTTCCTAATTCTGCCAACATGAAGATGGTTGAACTTTCCTAAAGGGGGGTTCCTCAGACCACTCACCTTAGGGGTGTGACTGACCTGGTAGTGTACCATGCCTCCCTGCATATCTAATTTCACTCCTGTTATGGTGCCAAATAGCCCCAGGGAAGGGGGTTGGCATTTCCCCCGTCTGGGCAAGCAGTGGTCATATATCAAAGGCGACAGAGGTCCTTGAAGCCTCCTGCCTTGATATGCTTATTACTTGGCCATCCTGCTTGGAGGAGGTGACAACATCTCTGGCCAGAGAAGGCATTGTTTCTGCCTTCGGAGAGCGTAGGCTCTCCACTGCAAGGAGTAAGAAACCGGTCTGTGGTGGCAGGCTGGTCGACACAAGTCAGCCAGCACACTAAAGGCTGGTAGGTTTTCAGGGGGCTCCTCTAAGGTGCCATCTGGGTTTGAGTGTGTGTGGGTTTATTAATACAAGATGTTTGATGCCAAACACCATAGATTTCAGAGATGCCTTCGTGTAGCTGGGGAACTCGTTTTTACCAGTGTCCAGCACATGTACTTAAAATGGCTTCCCGGTTCACTTGTGACTTTGACGAATTAACTTAGACATCACAGGGACATATCTGCTCATGCAGGTATGTCCACACATTTAGTATAGTGCACCCTGCCTTAGGGCTGTAAGGCCTACTGTAGGGGTGGCTTACCTATACTGCATGCAGTGTCTGCAGGCATGGCACACAGAGATGAGTGCTATGTTTTCACTGTTGTCTACACCAACACACGCAGCCTGCAATGGCAGTTTGCATGTGGTGCTGAGGGGTTCCTTAGGATAGCACAATACATGCTGCAGCCCTTGGGGCCCCTCTTTAGCATCTCTGCCCTAGGTACCTGGGGCACCACTTACAAATTATTTGCAGGGGTGTGAGAAAGTGCCATCTTTCTTGCATGGTATGCCCCCACTTTTTGCTGAATTGCTGAATGTACTTTGACTGAGTGTGCCCTGGACTCCTGCCAATCAGGTGCCCAGGGCCTATGTTCCTTCCCTAAACAAAAACCTCAAAACCAAATTGGCAAACCCTGGCCACATGTCAGCCCCTGATAAGTGGTACCCTAGGTACCCAGGCCCTTGTGACCAGGGAAGACCTCTAAGGGCTGCAGCACTCATTGTGCCACCCTTAGAGGCCCTGTACCCTAACACACACACACTGCCCTGGCAGGCTGAGTGTCTGGGTACAAGACAAAACAGAGAGATGACATGGCACACAGGGATGTGTGCCATGTCGCCCACAACCTACACTGCCCTGGCATACATCAACCACCCCTCTGGCTGGGTGCCCTATGCCAGTGGTGTGGGCACAGAGGCAGGTCCATTCCTGGGCCCTGTAAGTGCAGTGCTGCCATTTAAGAGTACATGGTGCTGGGAGCTTGTCAAACACGAACTCCACAGCACCATAATGGCAGCACTGAAGACTGAGGTTTTGTATCAAACTGCTCAGCACATTAAATCCACACTGATGCCAGTGTGGGATTTAATGTACCAAGCACCACAGAGGGCATCTTAGAGAGGCCCCCTGAAACCTAACCTACAATCCACGCCTGTTCTGAGGCTGCCTAGGTTGCCACACAGCCGACATGTTGCTGGACCCCTGGGTAGGAGATCCCCTGCTCTCCTGGGTCTGCAACAATGCACATCCTGGGCGAGGTGCTAAATCTCCTCCCCCCAGCATGGGCAGGGGGAAAGCTTCAAAGGCATGCCGCCTCTGATCTTCCCCAGGTCACTGCAACCCCCCACTCTGGCGGAAGCTTGGCCGGAAACCCCAAATAAGGACAGGGGATGTGCCAGCCTGCCAACCCCACCCCTCAGGTGGGGGAGGCGAGGTGAAGCACATCCCCGGGCTCTCGCCATCTTGAAGATGGGGAGCCCTGCCCAATCAGGATTAGGCTACTACCCCCTCCCACAGGAGAGAGGCAGGATAGGGGGTGTACCCTCCCCAGGACAGGGACCCATTGGTCCCTGCCCTTCACCTACCTGTAATACCCCTAAATCTAGTATTTAGTGGCACCCTGAACTTTCCTTCCGCAGATTGCAGATTCCGAAATCCGAAGAAGAGCTAGAAGAAAGAAGACATGCCCTGCAGCTGCTAAGAAGAGGAAGACTTCAACTGCTTTGGCCCCTGCCCTACCGGCCTGTCGACCTTCGAACCTGCTCCAACCCGGCATCTCTTGTGGCCAGCAACCTCACAAACCCCGGAGGACCTGGCTACTTTTTGACTCTAAGCCCCCTGGGACTCCCATGAGTAGAGGCTCTACTCAAAATCTACTTCTAATCCCTGGCAGCAGCCCAGAACCGCGAACCCAGCACACTCTGCACCAGCCAAGCCTGGCCTGTGCCGGAATGAACAAAGACCACGAGGACGACCCCACGGCGACTGTGACCCAGGGTCCGGCACCCAAGGACCTCCCTCGACACTCCTGAAGAAGCCTGCAGCCTCAGAACCAGGTGCCCCCCCCAACCGCGATCAACAGAGGGTAAGATTTCCCAACACCAAAAGGCACCCGGCGCCCCGCGGCCCCCTGTGCCCAATCCCGGGGTACCTACCTATCCTCCAACTACCCAACTTACCCCTCGAAGTGGTGGTGGCACCTGAAGAATCTTCGTCCCCGAGCTTGCAGGCTTTTTCTAAACCGGAGATTTCCCATTGAAATCAATTGAGCGCCCGAAGGCTCAAAAGCACCCTGCACCCAGCCGCCAGAGTGGCCCTGGCAGTGCAATCAATACACCTATCTACTTCCCCACTTGCCCTAAGTAAGTGACCAGGAGCCCAGCTCCCACAGCCGCGTGGCCTGCTAGTCAGCAGCCACCAATCGAGGCCCCTCTACCTCTCATAGGATAACATTGGGCCTAACTCTCTCTGCACCCGGCCGCCCTTGTGCCGCTGAGGGTGAACCAATTGTACCTACCTGACCCTGGGAGATCTTGAGTCTATACCCAGAACCTTAACTCTGCCAGTCGAGTACTTGCCTTTAAACCGACAACTCAATTTTCTTCATAGGGTAACATTGACTGGCTTTTTCCTGAAATTTCTTCTAAGTGTGGACTTTTCAAATCTTAAAATATTCACCAAAAATCAGCCGAGTAACGAAAATACTCACCTGCTATTAGGTGAGCTCCCAGTGCTGGATCTTGGTGCCCAGCACTGACTCTGAAAAATACTTACAACTGTACTTACCAGTAACCCAATTTTCTCCCATAGGAAACCATTGACTGTGAAATTACTTCTAAGTGTCAATTTCTGCAAACTTTAAATATTCTTTAAATATCGTATAACTTCGGGAAACTTAATTGCTTACCTGTTTTGGATAAAGGTCCCATTACTGAGTCTAGGTGCCCAGTACTGGATTACAAAAGTAACGAGAACATACTATATCTGCAACTTGAATTTTCTTCCATAGGGAATCATTGACTGTTTTCAATGAAATATTTTCGAAGTGTCAACTTTTAAAAATAGCAAAATGTTGTCTAAAAATTATCACAGTAATTAAGTCGACTTTTATCACTTGATTCGAAGTACTGACCCAGGACTGAATCTAGGATCCAGTCCTGGAATTCCAAAAGTAATCCTAAAAGTAATCTGTTGCAAATAATTTGAAACTTCCATTGAACTCAATGCATTATTGTGTTTAAAATTGTGTTGCCTGTTGCAACCACTTGTAACTTTCTACAAAAGTCAATTGCATATTGCGAAAGTATTTATATAAAGCATCTCATTCTGAGAAAGTGTATTTTAATACCTATTGTTGGTTCTAAAATAAAACAAGCATATATATATTTTTTTATATATAAACCATTGGCCTAGAGTTCAGTGCTTGTGTGTGAGACCATTTGCTGACTGAGTGTGTGCAACAAATGCTTTACACTGTCCTCTGATACTGCCTTACTGCTCGACCAAGCTACCACTTTAGAGAGTAAGGTTATATCTAACTTTAGCCTCTGCCAAACCTCTGGGGACTGTGGACTCTGTACACCCTGTACCTATTTGGGAACAGTATATACAGAGCCACTTTCTCACAAGGGGGTGCTAAAGGTATTGCCATTTAGGGGGGGGCAATTGTACAGTTTAGGGTAAGACCTGGCACTGGGGAGGGACCTGAGTAGCAGGCACTCAGTGCAATTCTGTCATAATTGCATCAGATACCAGGCAAAAAGTGGGATTGACCATGTTAAAAAGGTGCTCTTTCCTACAGCCATGGACAGCAGAGTCTTCATGGTTCTCCACAAGGGGACAGTTGTTTGTTTCATTAAGGGGAACAGATTAAGTGTCTTGTGAGGGAGACTCCTACCCATAGGCCATGGAAGAATCCGAAGGAGGTGTGCAATAGTTCCATAAGCTTCTGGGAAGTGTCCAAGGCTCTAAATAAGGTTTTAATGGGTAAGTATTTGATAGTTTGCAAGTTAGAATTAGAACATTTTAAATGTATGTTTTTTTAAATAATAGAAACTTAATCCCTATTTTTTGTGGAAATAGTTTTTTAACATCAAGAAAAACTAGTTAGAACGAAGAAAAGACAAATGGGTGTTTGAGAAACAGCATTGAGAGTCGTATATGATAGCTCCTATGATGCTCCCTAGTCACAGCATCCAGATTTCTGTTTCTGAGGTTGTCATAAATTCCCCACCTCAACAGTAATTGTTTTCTGTGTGTTTTTTACAGCGATGCTGTTGTGTCTCAGGTTTTGGATGAACTTGGTCTCACCCTCACAGATGAGCTTTCTAGTAAGTATGGTACTCAAATAAACCATTTGCATTGGTTGATGCAGTATTTTCAGGCATGTGTTTTTGTACAGGTCTCTTACCCTGATTGGCCCTAATTATTTGGTGCGCCTGCAATTTGTCTTGTGTAGTGTGGTTTGTCTGTTTTATTGCATGTACTTGTCTGCTACATTTTGATAAATCTGTTGTTTGTTTTAGCACACACTGCAAGCTTTCTTGTGCGCAGTCATCCACAATAAATAATGATGCCACTTGTGTTTGAATCGTTCACAAAATCTTGTGATGTTCTAGTATAGCTGTTAGACTGAAAATGCGTTCACTTTGTGATAGAAAGTTGAAATATTGTACAGATATTTGTCTTTGTACTAGTAATCATTTAAGAGCACGACCCCAAGTGGATTTGCATCAGAATTGGCACAAAAGCTCATGTGTACATGTCAGTGCATGACCTGTGCATGCCTACATTGGATCTAGACTGAGATGTCATAAATAGAAAACCAAAATGGCTGCCAATAACGACACCAGGAATACATTACACACACTCTAACAAAAGTAAACATCTAATTTGCACCATTTGTATCCTTACAACACATACTATAAAGATGTGGATAATGTTTCCATTGTAATTAAACGATACAAGACTATAATAAACCCTGATGAAATGAAACCGTGATGATTCGTGTTTGTATACTCTTAGTCTTGATAAGTTTCCACTTTAAAAGCAAAGGGCGGTGCACGGGAGGCTCCCCTTTAAGCATTTGAATTGATTTCGGCACGACTTTTTGCACCCAGAACAAATAAGTTCTTTGCATGCCTTAGATGCCTCTGGAATGGTTGTCCAATGTGTTACCATTACTCCATCAATCTGCTTCCAGCCACAATCATTTAAATTTGGCAATTTTTGCATTGACACTAAAGTTTGAACCCAAACATGGCACCCTTGGTACGCAGATCGTGTAACATGTTGAAGAAGAGTGCCTTGTGTAGGGGGAATGTTTTCAATAGTTCTGTTTCCACTTGCAAACTTGAGTTGGCGAGCACCGTTTATTTCAGGCAATGGACAAGTGCGGCTATACATCAGTACAATGAATCTCCCGATATTTCCGAAGTGAACAGGATCAACAGAACTTGGTCGATCGGACAAATTTAAATGTGGGAGTAGCAGAAGATAGTGCCATCCAGGTGTCATAAGCTCCTTTGCTCCCTCTCCAGTGAAAGGCCGACCTTGTGTCGCAGCCGGTAACAGCATGGAAAAAGGGCAGAGATTCACATGTATCAACGCCTAAGCTTGCTGCTGTTATGTGAACTGGAATGTAGTGAAACTTTTTTCATGTACCAAATCCTAACCACAATTCTTTTTTATTTTTTTTATTTTATTTTTTTTAATTAAGTTTTCAATTGGAAAAAAAAGGCAATGGACAACACATAATGACATCTGAATGTACAATACGCATAATGGCGGAAATGAATACAGTTGTCTTGCAATATCCATATTAAGAACTTGGCACACATCGATGTACAGGGAGTTAGTTAGGCAGAAGACTTCCACTCTGCAGACTGATTGAGTCGCAACCGACAGATTCCCCCTTTCTAATACATGAGTCTCCACCTGTTAGGGCCCATTCACACACCCTCCCACCGCCCTCATCCCAGGGATTATCTTTTCGGAGATCGTCCCATGTAGCCAGCCTACTATGCATATTTTCAGTCAGAGTGTTCCCTGAAGTACTCTATAAGGGGCTCCCACATATCTCTGGGGCGAGAAGGGGCAGGTAGGAGTTCTGCATAAGTCATGAGTTGGTCCTTACAGTATATGAAATCTGTGAGCCATTCTTTGAATTTAGGAGCATACCCCATACCCCATCGACAAGCCAGTCTGCGCTTTGCTAGTAATAGACCCAGCGCCGCAAATTTCCTACATGGTTTCTATATGTCAGCTGTGTATCTCAGGAGCGCTATCAGGGGAATTAGCGGTATAGTAGAGCCAGTCATTCTGGACAGCGTGTCTTGTACCTCCTTCCAGTACTCCCGAACTGCAATGCATTGCCACACAAGGTGCAGAAAATCTGCTCCCGCACGCTGGCAGCGCAGGCAACGGTCATCGTCTCATAGCTTATATTTGTATAGCTGTGCAGGGGTATAATGGGTTCTGTTCAGGAACTTGAAATGAATGGTTCGCAGTTGGCTACTTGCCCTAATGACCTCCGTCTGTGAGCAGCAGTAAGCCCACTGCTTGTCCGTCAGCGGCTCCCCCAAATCATTACCCCAGTCTTCCCTGACCCCAGGTGTCATATGTGGCCGTTCTGTCAGTGCGATTCGGTATGTGTGGGACACTGCGTGTGGCATTTTCAGTGTTTTGTGTAGGACCTCCAGTGTGGGAGGTTCCGCCGGGAATCCTGGGACATTGGCCCTAATCTCATGTTTGAGTCGTATGTACAGAAACGCCTCCAAGGGGGTGACTCTATCCCCAGACAGTAGCTCCCTCTAGTCTTTAAACTGACCCTCCTGGTACAGGCCCCCCCACACATCGAGGTTCCTTTTACGGATCATCTCCTGGCATGCAACCTCTTGAGTGACCGGGGCAAATGGTAGATGTGCCAGTGGCATTAGCTGGAAATATACCACTGGTTTGTCCATTTTTGCCAAGCGCTTCCATGCATAATTAGTGCAACTTACCGTGTTGTGGGAAACTCCCTCGCCAGGAACCGCAGCCCACAGTGAGTTTAGGGGTCTGGGCATCCAGTATCCCTGCTCAATGGCCAGGTGCAGCATATAAGGGGGGAATGAAGCCAGCATATTGCATAATGGGCTTGTGCGCTGAGGTAGTACAATTCCATATCCGGGGCCTCGAATCCCCCCTTGGAGAATGGCTGCATCATGACCTTCCAGCCCACTCGAGGCAGCCTCCCTCCCCAGGCCAGTCTGATAAGTAAGGAACGAACAGTATTAAAGAAGTGGCGCCCTAGGTTGCATGATATATTGATGAATAGGTATAGGAGCTTGGGCAGAATGTTCATCTTCATGATCGCCACTCTGCCGGCCAGAGAGAGTGGCAATGTGACCCAGCGGTCTAACCATTTACGGATAGTTTCTACTGCAGTACCATAATTGGCCCGAAGGGTTGCCTCTCTGTCCCTAGTGATGATCACGCCTAGATATTCCAGATAGGTCGCCAAACCATATGAACTGCCGGAGGATCGAATTGAGACTGGTGCTTGGGTCTCGTAGGTAAAGAGTAATATCATCCGCATACAATGATATCCATATCTGACTGGAGGGATATTGGATTGCATAGCCTCTGTGATGTTGTCTAATTTTGGGGGCCAAAGGCTCAATGGCCAAAGCAAAGAGCAGCAGGGATAATGTGCATCCCTGCCGCGTGCCTCTCGTAATAGAAATTGTAGTGGAGTATAGTCCGTTAACCTGAACCAATTTTATCCACGCTAGGAATGCCCAGTTCTGGTACACATATAATCCCATTCAAGGGAATCAAACGCTTTTGTGGCGTCTAGAAAAATCCCAGCCGCAGAGACCTCTGGATCAATGTCATGTAGTAGTGCAAATGTGATTCTCAGATTGTGTGAGGTGGCTCTGCCGGGCACAAAGCCCACCGGATCCGGGAGGACCAACCCGTCCAGCAGGGACAGCCTGTTGGCGATGACTTTAACCAGAATCTTGGTGTCAGTTGATCAGTGACTGGGGTCTATATGCTTCACATCTAGTGGCCTCCTAGCCCGGTTTAAGTAGGGATATAATCATAGTTTGACAGGGGAAGGGTACCGCTCTCTCTAGCTTCCTCAAAAAGGTGCTTGAGCAAGGGGGCCAGCTGCTCAATATACCATTTATAAGTCTGCAGGTATAACATCTGGTCCTGGGGCTTTACCCAAGCACAGGCCCATTATTGCGGCCCGGATTTCATCCTCCTCAAACTCAGCGGACAGCAATTCCCTACGCGAGTCACTGATCCACCCAAGGGTGGTATCCTCAAAATAGGATACTATGTCTGGTGTCACGCTCACACGTGTGGTATAATGGCGCATAATAGTTGAACACATTGAGGATATCCTGCGAGTCAGTATGCCCGTTACCTTCTTCATCTATTATTTCCAGGACCTGGTTAGTGAATCTGTGGACACTAGTTACCTCGACCTAGGCCATGCCAGGACGTTCTCCCTACCCATAGGCCCTGGCGATATGATATTTCGACCGGAATTTAGATCCGTGTTCTGCTTTAGTTGAATATTCAGTGAGTAGCTCCTTGAGTTTCGCCTAAAGGTGCTGGGTAGGGGAGAAGGCAAGTATTTCCTCTGTCTTTTTGCTGTCTGTCTCTAGTCTGTGTAGGGTCCCCCTTATAGACCTGCTCTTGGCCATACATAACTCCCTCACTGTTACCTTAAAGCTTACCCACACGCAAGCCAGCGTAGAGACACTAGCTATATTGCGTGGAAAGAATTTGATGATTTCCTGGCGAATTTCTTCACAGAAGACAGTATCTAGCAAGGCTGTGGGCTGGAGGCTCCACAACAGATAGGGGGATTTGTTACCTGGCGGCAAGATTTTCATAAGTACTGGGGAGTAATCAGAGAGGGTGCCTGCCAAATGTGACACCTCTCTGAGCCACGTATTTAGTCCTGCTGAGAGTAGCCAGTAATCCAGCCTCGACCAGCTGTAGTACACACTTGAAAAGAAAGTACCTTCCCTCTTCGTTGGGTGGAAACCATCCAAGCGTCAAACAGTTGATGGTCAGTTATGATACTTGAAAGGTGTTTAGTCGGCTCGGTGAGAATGTGAGGGAACGATCAGTCAGGAGATCTAGTGCCAGATTGAAGTCTCCTCCCCATGTAATAAAGGTGGATCCTATTTCAAGGATGGGGCCCCATAGCTTGTCAAAACACTCCGCATCATTGACATTGGGCGCATAACAGCATACTAGCGTAACTGTGTGTCCCGCTATCCTGCCCCACATGATGCTGAATCTGCCCCGAGTATCTCGTAAATCTCCTAATGGATGGTATCCCAGGCCAGACTTAATAAGGATAGCTGTGCCCCTGGCATATGTGGAGTAGGAGGAAGAGTAGCTATTCGGGTCTAGATGCGTTTCCTGCAGCATGGCCACCTGGACTTGATATCAGTCCAGGGATCCTAGGACCGGTCTACGCTTGCGGGGGTCCCGGAGTCCACGCACATTCCATGTCAGGCAGTGTATAATAGGGTTTTTAGCTGGGCCTACGCTAGCCATAGCTTCTTTGAGCCTCAGATTGTGTGCTTGGGGCCAGCATTATGATGTTGCATGGTAAAAAATTGTGCGCATTTGTGCCCGCGTACATTACAGATTTTGCAATGCCTTCACATACAAAAATAACCTGCCTGTCCCACCCCTCCTTCCACACCTGCAGCCCAAACCCACAGGCGAATGAAAGCCCACCCAGCCCAATCGATATCCGACCTATTTAACCCCTTCGCTGCCAGGCCTTTTCCCCCTCCTATGCCAAGCCTTTTTTTGGCTATTTGGGGTAGTGCGCGATGAGGCCCCTGTAACTTTTTGACCACATAAGTATCCACGCCAAATTTGCGTCCTTTTCTTCCAACATCATGGGGATTCTAAAGGTACTCAGGGTTTGTGGATTCTCCTAGAGGGGTCACAGAAATGAGCCAAAATACAGCAAAATGTTGGGTTTTTTGGGAAAAATGGGAAAAACGCGCTGCAAATGAAAGCATCTGGGTTTTTCCCTGCAAATGTTATCAAAAAAGGGTTTGTGGGGTTGAAATTGCCATTTCCTCAGCTTTTCGGGGATACCAGACTTTTGTCAGAAATCCAACATTTTTTACACAGTTTTGGCATTTTTCTGGGACATAGCCTATTTTTGCTATTTTTTGTGCTTTTGACCTCCTTCCAGTTAATGGCAGAAATGGGTACAAAAGCAATAATGGATCCTGGAAAGCTATACATTTTCGAGAAGAAGACAAAATTCTGAACTCAGCAAGGGGTCATTTGTGTAGATCCATCAAGGTTTTTTTTATAGAAACAAACCGTTAAATATAGGATAAATTGAAAATTAGTTGAAAAAAACAGCCTTTTGTGTCAACGTTTTCACCTGTAACTTCTAATTATGACAGCTCTTTGAAAGCAATATACCGTTGCATCCGCTGGACATTACTGGTTGTGGGGATATATAGGACTTGTAGGTTCCCCAAGAACCAGACGAACCCAGAGCCAAAAACTGAGCAGTAACTTGCAATGGTTTTTTATTATGTACCGGGTATATAGTAATTATTCTGTAAAAATGTGTACATGGAAAAATCTGTATGAAAGACACCTATGTATTTCTGAAATGGGAACAAAATATAGAGTTTAGAAACAGTAGATATTTTCACATTTCTGAAATTGGGAATACTCATACTAGCATGAGAATTATCAGTCATTTTTTAGAATGACTTCTTTTTTACACGATCTTTCATTTGGAAGGCAGAAATGCATCGAAAGTCAATAGATAATAACAGTTCCTTTACAAATCTGAATTACCCTAAGTCTCCCGATTAAAAATGGTACCTCACTTGTGTGGGTCGGCCTAGTGCCCGCGACAGGAAACGGCACAAAACGCAACGTGGTCACACCTCAATTTCGCAGTGAAAAATGACCCTTTTTTGGCAAAATGTCTAGCTGTAGTTTTTGAACCCTAGCTCTGCGGGCACCTTGGGAAACCTAGCAAACCTATACATTTTTGAAAACTAGACACCCTGGGGAATCCAGGATGGGGTGACTTGACTGCCTCCCACCAGGGTCTGTTACCCAGAATCCCTTGCAAACCTAAAGAATTGTCAAAAAAAACACATTTTCCCCACAGTTCCGGAATCTGCGTGGATCCACAAATTTCCACCCACCCCGCGTTCCCCAAAGTCTTACGAGAAAAACGGTACCTCACTTGTGTGGGTCGGCCTAGTGCCCGCGACAGGAACCGGCGCAAAACACAACGTGGTCACACCTCAATTTCGCAGTGAAAAATGACCCTTTTTTGGCAAAATGACTAGCTGTAGTTTTTGAACCCTAGCTCTGCGGGCACCTTGGGAAACCTAGCAAACCTATACATTTTTGAAAACTAGACACCCAGGGGAATCCAGGATGGGGTGACTTGACTGCCTCCCACCAGGGTCTGTTACCCAGAATCCCTTGCAAACCTAAAAAATTGTCAAAAAAACACATTTTCCCCACATTTCTGTCGGGGAAAGTTCCGGAATCTGCGTGGATCCACAAATTTCCACCCACCCCGCGTTCCCCAAAGTCCTACGAGAATAACGGTACCTCACTTGTGTGTGTTGGCCTAGTGCCCGCGACAGGAAACGGCGCAAAACGTAGTGAGGCGACATCAAAATTGCCCATCTCAAAACCACCTGGTTTTGCAAGGGGGGTCACTTGGGTTTTTGGCCCGGTGCTCGGCGGCCATCTAGGGAAACCATCCTGCTGCACTTTGTAACAGTAAAGATCAGAAGAAGGGCATTACTCGACAAAGCGTTTTTTCTTTTTCGTATCCATTTCACATGGAAGCAACAGACAAAAAATACGAACAAAGCCGAGCCTTGCAGCATGGCTTCGACCTCCCCCTACATAGTGCCCCCAACCTGAAAAAAAAAATGAACACAACAAAATCCCCCCTCCCCAGCCCCAAAACTCACCTTGACTCTCTGACGCGCAGGAAGCAAATGGCTTCCTGCGCCTCGGAGAACCAAGGGGAAACCTCCGATGACTTCAGCGCGCCTCGCGCGCTGACGTCATTGATGACGCGGGGCGGGGGGAGGCAGGGGAAGGTCTTCCTCTGCCTTCCCAATAAAAAAAATAAAAATCGACCACTCACGGGGGGAGCGCCAGCGCTTCCCCCGTGGGTGGGTGTCATGACGAGACTCGTCATGGGCACAGCGCGACTGTGCTCCATGACGAGTCCAGCTCGTCATAGGCACAGAAGGGGTAATGCCAGTAACAGTGGAAAAACATCCACAATTAGTAACATATTAGTAATGCCCAACATTTATCGGGGGGGGGGGGGGGAGGTTCCCACTGGGGAAGTGTACTAGAGGGACCGTCGGCGCACCTCGCAACTGCGAGGGAGCCCAGGAGAGCATTATTATATGACAGTCTTAGCAAAGTTGATGACGCTTTGGTAGAGACCAACATTTTTAGTTCAGGATTGGAACCATGCAAGTCCATCCATAATTTCCATTGTCATGCGACTTATAAGAATGCACAGTGTTACCAGTTTCTGGATATAGGTGTGTTACCATTCTTTTTCTTCGGGAGCCGGTGAAGATTGTCTGGAGCATGGGTCCCCGTTTCTAAGTGTGGCGATCGTCGCAGGGCGTTTTTTTAGTAAATCCTGGACTTGCTATAGATTATTGAAGATATGTGTTTTCCCTTGGTGAAGGACTCGTAATCTAGCAGGATAGAGCATGGAGTACTGTACATTACCTATCTGCAGCTTCATTTAAATCCGGATAGATCGAGAGTCTGTTACCATCATAGGATAAGTCTTGCTTCTCTCTGGCTAGCCGCAGTGCCGTGTCCCTTTCTTTGTAGTTGAGTAACCGCGCCAGGATAGGGCGAGGTAGCGCGCCCGGCGGTGGTTGTGGTGCCAGAGATTGATGGGCCCTCTCGACCACTAGGACTCTGGAGAATGCTTCTGCACCAAAGAGCTCCAGCAACATTTTTTCCACATAGTCCATGCGTCCCGTGTCAGTGAATTCTGGAACCCCCTATTATGCGAAAATTATTTCTACGCGAACGCCCCTCTAAGTCCTAATTTTTGGCATGGATGATTTTAAGCAGTTTCTCCAGACCTAGTATCTTTTCACTGCTGGCAGAGGAATGGTCTTCTATTGCCGAGATGCGCTGCTCCGTCTCAGTTATGCACATGTTGTGTTTTTCCAACCTCTGCCTAATGAAGTCCATGCGCATATTCATAGCGTCCATTTTAGATGAATGTGAGGCTTTGGCGCATATTTAGTAGTAATGCCTTTATATCTGAGTCCTGTGTGGGATTAGAGGCAGAAGTACCCTCTTCACTTTGTGAGGCTGTATCTTCAGTCTTGCTTGTGGCATTCTTCCATGCGGAGAAGGGAAGCTTAGATTGTTTGCCCTCTGTTCGGTCCATGATGTGTTCCACTGCATGGCGCAGACAGACCTCTCCAGGTGTTCAGCAGGGGTTGTTCCCTATATCTGGCTGCGCCATAAGGGGGTCGGGGGGCGGGGGAAGATAATGCCAAATTGCACTGCCCCTCTGTTTCTTAACGTGATATTATTATGGCCAGTCTCTGTCGCCCCCAGGTGCAGGCTCCCACCACCAGCGTTACCTCAGCAGGGTGCCAGAGTCCTTATGCGCGGAGCCTTTGGTGCTCGTCTGGCCTCAGTCTCCTCTGCTTTCCAGCGCACCAGTGGCCCACTAGCCCATGGCATCCAGCACGGGCCACAGTGTTGCCACCCAGCCCGCTCACCTTCAGCGTCTGGAGCTGAGTAAATCCAGCCACGTTGCCCGCTAGGTGCCCCCGAGGCAGGACTCCACATTAGCACCTCTGCTCCCGATAGGAGCACTCGCTTGGGTCGAAGCAGCCGACAGCCCCCCAGTCAATACTCCCCACGCCACCACGGCGGGCCCAGACTGACCCTCAGAGGCCTTTGCCGCAGCAGCACAGCTCAGCAATTTCGACAGACTGGGTGGGGCTTCGCAGCCTCTGCACCCAGTCTAAAGCTCTTTGCCCCAGGAAATTAGACGTCGCCTCGGGCAGGAGGCCGCAAGAGGTAAGTGTCCGGCTCCTATATTAATGGCGTGTGCAGTTCAGGCAGTTACCCTTACGGCTCCGTCACAGTTTTCAACATTCTCCGTCTCACCAGCCACAGGCAGGTTCGTGGCGAGCTCCGCCGATTTCCAACATTTTGCAGTCCGACCAGCAAAGACTAAAAGGTATTCACCAGGCTGGGTAACAGGGTATCGAGGTCTCACGGCTCATCTGCAGGCCCCGCATTTTGGTTGCTGGTTGTTGCGGTCACAGTATTCAGGGCCGGGCACCGATGTCGCTGCACACAATTTCCAACGGTTTGCCTCGGATATCTGGACATTCCTGCAGACGGGGGTCCGCGCTCTCCTCGCCTGTATCAGCGGCCTTCTCTGAATCTGTTATTCAGTCCGCATTCCCGCTATCTTGTATTCCAGAGCAGGTCGCAATTAGGGTCTCGCAGTAATCCTTGTCCTGCAAGCGGTCATCGGACTCCTTTTTGGCTTCAGCGACTTCCCGTGGCGCACTGGTGACGTATCCTAGGGTTATAGAAAGTTTTTTTGCCCTGTGATGGAGGATTGTGCTCCTGGGCTAACAGAGCCTCCCTGGGGTAATTCAATCTTGTTCGCCGGCCCTCTAGTGCCCCAACCAAACCACAATTCTTGACATCCAGGGTTTTAAAAAAATTATCAGTTGCTAGAACGTCTACATCTGTATCTACTGTATGAATCATTATTTTTGAATGACCCCTTCAGTTGCTGCATGGAAAGAGTGAAGCATTACTCATGTGTCCGCTTCCTCATAATTGCAAGGCAATATCCTTTCGAAATTCGTAATTGGTGTGGAACTTGCAACTTTATCCTGACAGGAGACCATTACTTGCTTCTCTTCAATGTTAATATATTGCACATGCCTACTCAGTAAACCAAACAACTGTGTCTTAATTTCGTCTCATTTAAGGAATCTATGCCAATCTTTGGGTACAGGAGTGTTTGAGGAGTGTTTAATTTAACTTGCTTGTGAAGACCCACATCTTTTTTTTTTTTTTTTCTCCTCTCTCTAACATTTTGTTTGATGCTTCCAGTAATATACATATCCCACACAAGAGCTAGTCGTTTCACATTCTTGCTTTTGTTTCTATGTAGGGTATAAAAACTGACAAAGCGTAATCATCATATGTTTTACAAGACTACCGAGGTAGCTTATTTACTATAGCTGCACCATCTAATATATTTACAGCCACTTTTGGAGCAATGCTGTGTATGGTGATACTTCTGGCAACGCAGTCCAATAGCTGCAACTTCTTTCCTTGTCTGAGTTTTCCATCACAGATATAGATGGTGGAAAAGACTGATGCTCGTGCTTGAAAAATTCTTCCAAATTACCATTTCTTGCCTGACACCCGAAATATAATCTAGCATACAGATTGCAGTTACTTTTCAATGAGGATAGTTTGTCTTTGGACTCAGAAGTTTTACCCATGCTGTTGCTGAGTAATTGTTTTGTTCCTTGGTATTGTCTCTGTTATGGGCTTCAAGCGTGTTTGCAACACCTGATGAAAATAGGATTAATATTGCGATCTACATATTCCATGAGCTGTTTTTACCGACATGGTAGCTGTAGCAGGAATTCCTTTATTGTTCAGATTGAATTGATCACTGCTCTCCTCTATAACTGATTAACAACTTTTTTCAATTGTGTACAGTAGGGATTTTACATCTTTTAAGAAAGATTTTTGTACACTAGGTATATGTTCATGATGGCAAAGGTTGTTTTTTTGGCATTCATGAATGTTTGTTCAAATTAATTTACAACTCTGGAAATCTCTGGCCCACATATCATCCGTCTTCCAAGAGCTCCTGGATTTTCTGTCAGACCTACAGCACCTCCATGTCCCTTGATGATAGCATTTTCCTGCTAATGATTTTGATCTAGACCAGTTGATGAGAATGCGTCGTTGCTTTTACTGACAACAAACTTTCCTTTGCGAAACTGAGTGAATGTGTGGGTGGCGTTCTGCTAGTGTCACCATGTCGTGAATATGGACAGACAGCCATCGAGAATACGGACTATGATTTGTAGGAAACATCCATGGAACCATCTGATCAAGTACTTGTACATACAAATCAAAGTTACCATCTCTAATTGAACAAACAAATTCAAGTGCAAGTATCAGCAGATCCATAATAATTGCCTAAAATTGGAAGCGTGGGTGCTCGTTCGATTTCCTCTTAATCCAGTTCATGGGACTGATTCAAGATAACTTTGATAAGCCTTCCTGTGTGATATGTACAACGCAGCAACAGTAATTTTATGAGCATGACGTCTCCGGGTTAAGTGGGAAACCTTCAATTTGGCATTCGCTTTTCCTATAGTAGTGATGTCCGCTCGCCCTAACATACTAGTCCATCCACTGTTTAAAAGCCATTCTCCAAGTACTTTAAAGAAAGTCATTTGCATATAAAGTCCCTCCCATCATCACAACATATTTATTTTCACCATATAGATGTGGTACATCCTATTGAAATTGCTTTGCTAGAATGAGCACTTTCTGTGAACAGCGGCAAGAATACAGTCGTTGACAGTGGGCTTTGGATAGGTGGTAGCAATGACACATGATGTGCTGCCCATGATATGCTTTCATTAGAAGAAATATTTCCACTCAACATTGCACATCACTCTTTCAAGCCATTTATATTCATAGCTGTTAGCAGCATCAATTAGATCACTTTGGTGATCAACTACTACAGATAGTAATGAAACGTGATAATCTGTATTGATCATTGAAGCTAGTTCGATATTTGTATAGAATACTGAAAGATTTTAAATCTGTTTTGTCTTAGCGATATTAAGATTAATCACCACAGTACCACAATCAAATCCTTCTAGTTCTGGATGTTGTGTCAGAGTTATTGCTGTTCCATTGGAGGAGTCTTTAGCGATCATCGAACTTGGCTTGTGATCTATGTTCTCAATATATCCACTGGTGAGTGCTTGCAAATTCAGTTTTGGTGGACACACAACTTGTTCACTCACATACAGCGTGCAAATGCTATTTCAGCAGATATTTGCAAAACCTTCTAGGAAAAACAAATACCTAGTTTATGGAACTTGTCTGTAATCTCTCAATTTCTCATTGATTGTGGATATAAAAAGCAATGTACATGGACAGAGGAGTTTCTTTGTTGCTGTCATGTCTAGGAACTGAAGAAGAGTCTGTTCTTGAATTCTTTACTCTGTTAAACATCAGTAATTCGGGAATAGGCAACAGTATATTGGTAGTGGTTGTTTCACAGGAATATTGATCTCTTAGGTCTGATCCATCAAGTATCATTTTGACAAGGGCAAGAAGCGATTCTGGAACTGATCAGTTTCTTCAATTGTCCCCAAACGTTCCAGTGAAGTTTTCAGATTTCTGCTTCAAGTCCATTCTAGTAACGTTGCCTGCATTAGCAATATTTTCGGTGTCATAATCTGACTCGTCACAGGCAAATACTAATGTGGATCCTACATCCTCTTCAAAAGCTAACGGGACATCTCTTCCTTTATTATATGCCTTCAAAACTCTTGTATTTCTGAGAATTCTCTCTTTTAGTCTTCTCGAGTTAACCTTACCCGCAGTGGAATCAAGCTGTATTACTCTGCTTGGGTTAAGGTTTACTAAGTCACATAGTTTGAAAATTGTTTTAACATTTCCCACTTGAGAATCTTGCAGATAAGATACAATTCCATCTCCTGAGGTCACAGTAGGTGATTCATTTTTATTCTTTTTTTAAACACTGCGTGCTCTTTATTATAGAGTCCAACTAAACATCTCTGATGGTATTCAGCATCCTGTGCGTGCATATAGCCAATTTTGCAATAAGTGCTATCTTGAACAAACTAATCTCACATTAGCATCCACATCATCTGTTTTTGCTTTATGCACTACAGAAGTATATGATTTGTTGCAAAACAAACCTGCTTATCTTACAGGAATTTTATTTGAAACTGGAATTGCCGAACATGTTTTAACTGGGCTACCATATAGATCTGCATCATTAAGTTTCCTTTTCTGAGCCCATTGCAAAAGCACATGCAAAACCTTCGGCACCGAAACCAACATTGGCTCTTGCTACGCTCCCAGAGTCTATTTTGGAGACCATGCGGGAGCACATTTAGATAAGGCCTTGGAGAAGAAGAAAAAAGATACTGAGGTTGCCCAATCTATGGGGGCACTTCAAACACCCACTCCTCTGGGCTCCTTTCGGTGCTCCTCTTATAGAGCAGGTTCCAAAGCAACATCTACAGATGCTTCTGCATCCTCCTACATGTCACAAACCAATAACTCTCCATCTAGAGGGTATTTAAGAGGTAACTACAGGGGTAACAACTTCAAAGGTCGGGGCAAAGGTACACCAACCCGTAATGCCCCATCCGGTAACAAGCAGTGACTCACTTATCCTCTCCCCCCTGATCATAACATCGGACTGGTGGGTGTTGGACATTATCCAACATGGTTATTGCCAGGAGCTCATTAGCACTCCTCTCAGTATTCCACCTCACACCCACAGACTCTCCCAGGAAAATCAACTACTGTTCAAACAGGAAGTGCAAGCTTTTACTCAGAGGAGCTATAGAGCCAGTTCCTCTACAACATCAAGGGTCAGGAGTCGAGGAGACTGGTTGTCGAGGTTTTACCGTCAGACCGGCATGGAGGAGAGGTGGTCGTATGGGCTCTGTGGTCATAGGTCATCGGGGCCACCAGCGTGAGGGTACAGGCTCACAGGGACGGGCTGCTGCCAGCGTCGGTTGTCATGCTACGGGGATCCCTCAAGTTGGTGGAAGCCTTGGGCTCCAACGTTTCGTTGGCGGTGGGGAGTCTCATCGACACAAGTGGCGGTCCTCAACTGCCGTGGTTTCTTTGGAGGTTCGTTGGCAATGGTGAGCTGTGTTGACACAAGTGCTGGTCCTCGACCACTTTACCGGCAGACATTGGGGACTAGAGCCTCTAGCCCAAAGGGTGGTGTTGGATATTATCCAACATGGTTATTGCCTGGAGCTCATCAGCACTCCTCCCAATATTCAACTTCTCACCCACAGATTCTCTCGAAAATCAACTACTGTTTAAACAGGAAGTGCTAGCTCGCTTACTCAAAGGAGCTACAGAGCCAGGTCCTCTACAACATCAAGGATCAGCGGTTTACTCCCTGTACTTCCTTATTCCCAAAAAGGATGGCTTCCTAGGGCCAATTTTAGATTTAAGGCCTCTGAATCACTACATACTTTCAGAGCACTTCCATATAGTAACACCTTAACAGGTGCTTCCACTTCTATAGCAAGGCGACTTCAAGTCCGCATTCATTAGACGTAAAGTACGCATACTTTCACATCCCCATTCACCCAGCACATTGCAAATATCTCCAGTTTGTGATAGCAGGAAATCATTTCCAATTCAAGGTCCGTCCTTCCATTCGGAGTCACCACTGCACCAAGAGTGTTCACCAAAGGTTTAGCAGTGATAGCAGAGCATTTACGCAGGCAGAATATTCATTTCTTCCCATATCTAGACGACTGGCTCATTGAAGCTCGTACACACCGTAGTGCCTCATGCAAAACTGAACATGCGTCCTCTACAACAATGTGTGGCACGATAGTCGATTCAGTAACAGGGTCGACTGGAGGATCTAGTGTTGGTCGACAGCCGCACATCACTCTACAGTGGTGGAGCACACAAAACTTGTTAAAAGGCCGGCCGTTCATTGACCCTGTTCCACAGATCGTGCCAACAGCAGATGCATCCCTCTCAGGGTGGGGTGCTCACCTACAAAATCTAACAGTTCAAGCTCTCTGGGACACCAAAAACCAGAATCTCCATATCAACTACCTAGAGCTTCAAGCTGTTCACCTAGCGCTGAAAGCATTTCTACCTTACCTCATGGGCAAGGTTGTCTACGGACAAAATGACAGCCATGTACTATGTACAAAAACAGGGGCGGGACACTTTAAAGTTGTCACGCCTCTCTCATACCAGTTGGTGTTGGGCAATACATCACAAAATCCATCTGTTAACAGAACATCTTCCGGGTACGGACTACGCTTTTGTCGACCTCCTCAGCAGGATGCGGCAACAAATCCACGAGTGGAACTCCACCCCTAAGTCCGCCTTCCACACTTCCACAAATCGACTTCTTTGTGACCGGAGAGAATGTAAAATACCCAAACTTCGCCTCCAGGTTAGACCACCTCCTATCCAAAGTCAATGTACTACGGATGAGTTGTTCAGGGATATTTGCCTGCGTTTTTCCGCCTCTCCGTCTTCTTCCATTTCTGGTTCGGAAGCTCATGCAAACGTCTCTCACCCTCATTCTGATTGCTCCCACATGGGCTTGCCAGCCGTGGTTCACCACACTACTCGAACATTCAGTAGTTCCTCACAAGCAGCTTCACCTCTAACCAGACCTTCTCACTCAGAACCATGGCGAAATCAGACATCCAACCCCAAAGGAGATACACCTTGCAATTTTGCTCCTGAAATCATAGCATTCGGGTACCTAGATTTGCCACCAGAATGTATGACCATATTTAAGGAAGCATGTAAGCCAACCACTTGAACTTGTTATGCTGCCAAGTACAAAAGATTTGTTTTTTACTGTTGTAAACAAAATATTTATCCACTCAATGCATCTGTACAAAACATGGTTACCTTCTGCATTTACAGCGCTCTGGCCTTGCTTATACTTCCATACGTCTACATCTTGCGGCAGTGGCTGCCTATCTACAAAACAGGCAACACATTCTTATTCAAAGTGCCAGTTATTAAAGCTTTCATTTAAGGCCTTTAAAGAGTAATACCACCCAGAGTCCATCTGCACCTGCGTGGAATCTCAATATTGTTCACACTAGGCTTATGGATCCACCCTTTGAACCATTACACAATTGCTCCTTCCAATTCCTATCTTTTGAAGTTTGCCTTCTTAATTGCCATCACTTCACTAAGGCGTGTCCGTGAGCTCCAGGCACTAATTTAAGAAGAACCGTTTTTCCAACTACTTAGAAATAGGGTGGTTCTGCGTATTGTGTCCCCTTTCCACATTAATCAATCAGTTGAACTACCTGTTTTCTTCCCTTAACCAGATTCTGTTGCAGTAAGAGCTCGTCATACACTAGATGTCAAAGGAGCATTAATGTACTATATTGGCATGACAAAAGACTCACGCAAATTAAAATAATTCTTAGTTGCGTTTGCACGCCCTCATAAAGGAAAGCCCATTTCAAAATCTGGCATTTCCAGTTGGACCGTTAAATGTACTCAAACCTGCCATATCAAAGCCAAACGAGCTTTGTCTATACCCCCTAGAGCACACTACTCATAAAATAGGTGCATCCATGGCTTTCTTGGGCAACATCCCCATAGCGAACATTTGTAAAGCAGCTGCATGGTCTACACCACACACTTTCAGTAAGCATTACTGTGTGGATGTTCTAGCTTGCCAACAAGCTAATGTAGGACAGGCAGTGGTATGTACACTTTTTCAAACAACTGCAATGTCCACTGGTTAGCCAGCGCTTTTGGAGGGCACTGCTGTGTATCTACAGCCGCACATGCCTCAAACGTATTGTGTTACTTACCCTGTAACATCTGTTCTTGGCATGCAGTGCTGTAGATTCACATGTGCCTCCCCTCCTCCCCAGACATCTATGTTCATTGCAGAACTAATTTATATTTTCACATGCATGGTCATCTCTTTACTGACACTTACTGATATTCCATTCTCACCCTCTTGAGGGAAAACCATGTTAACAGTGGCATCGATGCCCATGCGCACTATTACCAAGAGGAGGAATCACCTTGTGACTTGAAATACTTCTTCAAAGAAAAACAACTTGCACACATCCAGACCAAACATTAGATGGCAGGAGTATACGAAACATGTGAATCTACAGCATTACATGCCAAGAACGGATGCTTACAGGCTAAATAACATAATCCTTATCGGTATTCTTCCGAAAGCTCCCTTTCTGTAAACTGGCATATTTGCTATGGATTCAAAGGCAGAAGTGAAATGTTCTGCTGTGTCTTCCAGACAGCTCGCATAAAGACCTCTGGTGCTCCTCCTGTGCTCCATGTAGAGGCTGTAACATAATGCACCTCATTTAATATGCGGATGACAGATTTTTTTTGTTTTTGGCATGGAGAGATAAGTGACTTGTCAAAGTCACAGAATGTTGCAGCGGCAACGCTGTTTTGTGGACCATGGCTTCTTCACGTGTACGGTCTTAGTGGGTAGGAAGAACTGGTGTGCTAGGTGATTGGGCTTTTGTCCCCTGCATAGGTTGTGACTTGAGCTAATGGAATGGTGCATTATTTAAAGGGCCAAGAGTGCAAGTGAAGGGTTTACTTCATGCTCTTCATAGTGACGTGTGTAGCTGCGGGGTAATGGGAGGTACAGCTGGAACAGCAGGCTGCTAGAAGCGAGCAAAGGGACACGCACTCCTCAGTGATAATGTTAAAATCAAGATCCTGTATGCCACTTCTGCCACAGGCTTGCTGCCTCACAGAAACACATGAGGCAGCCTGTGTAATAGAGCAAGTATTTTATCGACTTCGAAGGGATGAAAGGTCGTAGAGTCCCACCAATTTAGGATTTCTAGAGATGGTTGATTGGTTATACAGACAATCCTTTTAGTGAATGCATTCGGAGACAAAACATGGTGTTCACAGTGCTTCACATGTGGGAGCTGTGTCAAGGAGCTGGATATAAGAATAATATGTTGTCCCAATTAATAACAATGTTGCCATTATTGGTCTTGTTAGTAGGAGAACTAGCAAGGGAGGTGGTCTCAGTGTTGTTGGGTACTTGTTCGTCGTAGGTAAATGGTGTTATTATCGTCGTTAAAACTAGTTAGCATAACACTGTTATTTCTCTTGCACCTACACCCGAGATAAAATAATCCCCCATTTACAAAAATAGACAGCAGAGTGGGGCGATGTGGAATAACTGTTAAGTTATTTCCCCAGGTTCTGGTAAACTTCAGTATTCATCCCGGTTTCTCTCCTTCACCAAATGATGTGATCTTGGGCAGATCACCTGTTCTTCGGCTCTCTTGTCTGTCTTAATAATAATAAGTGAGATTTATAGAGCGCACGGCTACCTTTAATGGAGGTGTCCTGGCACTGAGTTGCAGATTCACAGTGAGGAGGTAAAGGGGTGAACTACCGGAGGTTAAAAAGCCAGGTTTTCACTGCTTTTCTGAAGGCCCGTTCTTACTCAATCATACGGTGATGGAGAGGCATGGAATTCCAAAGTGACGCAGCTCTCACCGAGAATACTCTGCCGCCTATCCTAGCCTTGAAGCGACAAATTCTGAGTAGTTTCAGGTGATTAGATCTCAGAATCCGGTCTTGATGGTAGTTTTGAAGTCTGTCTCAAGTAACCCAGGCCCCGATCTCTAGTGGCTCTGTAGGCGAGAATGAGTGCCTTATACTCGAATTAGAGCTAGGAACAGACCAGATAGTAATCACATCACATGTAGTATTACCAGTCAAGCATGGTTTAATCACTTCTCTAAATTGTATACCCGTCAACAAGGGCCTAGCGTTGCAGCTATATCTAACTATTCTGTCCTGGAGGGTGACACAATTGAGCCTGATTTCACAATCAAGGAAGTGGAGTGTGCCATTAGTACTATCTTGCCCCAAAAAGCAGCTGGTTGTGATGGCATCCCTGGCGACTTGCTTCGCCTTGACACCCTAAAATGGGGGAAGCTTATCCACTCCCTGCTCGTTGCTATTTATAAAGGTGCCGCAATCCCTGAGTCATGGAAGGGAGCAGAGGTCGTCCCCATTTTTAAAAAAGGTTTAAGGGACGATCCCTCTAACTACCGCCCCATAAGCCTATTAGATACAACCCAGAAGGTTGCTGGGAAGGTTCTATTGGGGAGGATATTACAATGGATTGATGAAAATGATATCCTCTCCGATTATCAAGCAGGGTTTAGAGCTGGTACAGGTACGATAGAGCAAGTATTTAGACTAATGTTAATTTACTAGAAGGTTGTGGTTATAGGCAAAGGCAGTCTTTATCTCGCTTTTATCGACCTAAAGACTGCCTTTGACCTTGTGCCTAGGGAGATTTTATGGGGAGTCATCTTTAAAATGGGCCTCCCACGTTATATTCTTTCAATGTTGGTGAGGCTCCATGAAGGCAATTTTGCCCAAATTAGATGGGGCACACAGGGCAAGAAAACAAATAGAATTCCGGTAGATAGAGGGGTCCGCCAGGGATGTGTTCTTGCTCCCACCCTTTTTTCTTTGTATGTTAATGGTGTGGTTGAGCATCTGCTAAAAGATCCTTCAGATGAACCATCCCTGGCGGGCGAGCGTGTTCCTACCCTCCTCTTTGCGGATGATACGCTCTTGTTGTCTAAGTCCCCAATGGGCCTCCGGAAGCTCCTTAATAACTTTCAGATTTTTTGTATGGAGCGGGGTTTGGTAATTAATACTGACAAAACTAAATATTTAGTGATGAATCCCCCCCCAAAAAACTTGCACGTCCTCCTGTGCTGAATTCTGTACCCTTGGGTAGGGAGAAGGTATTTGATTACTTGGGCATACGCATATCGCATACCATGCAGTGGACCCTGCATTTATGCAAAATGCTCCTAACCCATAAGAGGGTAACCGGGGCTCTGCTAAAGGAACAGCGTCTCTGTACAATAAGACCAATAGCCCCTGTTATTGATGTTTACAAAGCAAGAGGAGTTAGTTCTGCCCTCTATGGGGCTGAACTATGGGGCACCTATAATATAGATGAGTTGTCAAGGTCGGAAAACAAATTTTGCAGGTCGCTGATGTCACTTCCTCAGGGCACGCCTATGTTACCGTTGATGCTTGACTTAGGCTGTCATCCGATTGGCGATCTTGCAAAACTTCGACCATTGCTCTTATGGGCACGGCTCTGGCGAGTTCCAGAATTGGCCAAAGTGGTTAAAAGATGTAAAAGCTTTGCTTGGTGATCTTGGACTAAGTGAAGCGTGGGCTGGTAGGTCCTCTCCACCAAAGGCAATACTAAAGACCATGTATTGGAACTGGGTCATGTCTCGAACTAACGCCAATCATTCCCTGGGTAAACTTTCGGAGGATTTCCTAAAGTTCAAGGATTTACCTATTTGGGAACTTTATCTGGATATTATTGGGAAACCGCTAGATAGGGCTCTTTATTTCAAGTTTAGGGTCGGGACTCTTCCATTACGAGCTTTCACAGCACGCTGGAAACTCCCGGCTCAGACAACCGCACTTTGTCCTTTCTGTATAACCAGCCCTGAGACAATAGCGCATTTCATGTTCCAATGTCCGGAATACATGAAACCAAGACAAAAGTGGCTTAAAGCATTGTGTCGACTGTTAGGCACTAGGTCCCACATTGAGGCTCTGCGTATCCTAATGTCAGATTCGCGTTCACTATATGTTTGTGGCCTTTCTAAATTTTTATCATGGGCTTGGTATCTTCGAAGTAAAAGGCTTAAATGTATTGTTTAATCTGGTTTTAACTAATAATCTATATTGATCCTTTTAACTTGTACAGAATTTATGCATTTTTTGTTAAAGTCAATGAATTTAGAGATTTGTTGTAAATAGCTTTTTTATCCCTTTTTATATCCAGCTTTTATGATATGTCTTTATCGAAATAAAGCCCTTTTGACTTGACTATACTCGATCCTCCTATTGACGGGCAGCCAGTGGAGGCTCTGCAAGTGAGGGGAAATATGGTGGCGGAACAGCACTTTCCTAATTAATCTGGCCGCAGAATTATTTGCAGCCTGCGGACCAGATAGGCTGGTAATCCAATATAAAGGCTATTAGAATAATCCAACCGGGACGTGACCAGTGCAATGACCACTGTCTTCCTGCAATCTATCGGAAGGAAGTGAAGGAATTTTCGTAGGGCTCTCACCTTCCAGAAGCATGGCTAGGAGACCTGGCAAATCTGGGCCTTACAGGAGAGGTCATTGTCAAATTTAAACCACAAATTTCCAGCTGAATCCACCGGGATCGGTGGGGAGGTTTAGCTCTGAGGGCCACCAGAGCTCAGGCGGAGGAGGTGATGATTAATTGGACTTCTGTTTTCTCGGTGTTTAATTTTAAGCAATTCTCAGTCTTCCAGGCCGAGATGTTATTCCGGTTATTGTTTAAAGTTTGCGAAAGCAGCCTCCGAGTGTTCTTTGAAAGAGAACACCAGCGGAGTATCATCAGCATAGGAGACTACTCTCACTCCCCATTTCTCAACCAGGGTCACGAGGGGGGTCAAATAAGCATTGAACAGAAGGGGGCTCAGAGCCAAGCCCTGGGGAACCCCACAAACAAGGGGTTTCTGGGAGGACTGGTATGGGCGGAGAAATACATGTTGAGAACAGTTCTCTAAGAACTACTGCGTGGTTCCCCTCACTCCCAAGTGTCTGAGTCTCTCCAAAAGAATTAGATGAGACACTAATGCTACGGAGAGTTCCAACAGCACCAGCATTGCAGAGCTGCCCTGGTCAACAGCTTAAACTTTTTCGGCAACTTCCAAGAGAGCTGTCTCCGTGCTGTAGCCTGATCTAAAACCATATTGAGAATCATGGAAGCGATTGTTGGTTTCAAGGAAAATCGGACAATTGCCTTCATTGCAAGACATTAGTTGCAGGCGCAGTGCCAGTACAGAAATAAAGATCACTAGATAGTTGCCAAAGACTTTGCAGAATGTCGAAATATTTATGTATTTTCTGTGCATCTCTACCATATTTTTGCTTGTTTGAAATGAGGTACGGATGGATGGGTGGCCTCCTTGGTATGTATTGTTATTTAAAGATATTCTGAGGTGCGCTGGATGTGAAGAGACACCCTGCTGGGTGTTCTCTTTAGCCAGATCCTGCTAGTGCCATGCATTGTTGGCATGCGAGGTTCCCTGATACATAGTTATGCAAAATGAGCACTACCTGTAGCTCCTAGTACTTTTATAGCAGAATACAAAGTGCCAGAACAGCAAAAGTAAATGCCCCATTTCTGATTTAACTCCTAAAACTGTTTTCTAGGAGCCTAGTTTTGTAAGCGAACAAGCGAAGCACTGGGAAACAAAACTTGTCTAATATCACATGGTGTGAACTGGGAGGATATTTTGAGTTTATAATCCATGCCTCTTTGCAAATCTAGCAATGCATTCTTGTCTGGACTAAACAATGTTCCTGAGAAGGTGGGGGTCAAGCCTTGGTCAGCAACTCATCAGCGTGATTGTCTGAAGCGTTGAGTTTGGACACTGATGTACTGCAGTGCATGTGGGCTTTAAGAGAACTGAGATGGTGACAGGGTGGTGTGCACCAGCATCTAAATTGTACTCCATGCAACTAGAGGACCAGCTTTCCCAATGGAGGCTAAACCTCACTGTGCGATCCTAGTGCAATCAGTTAATCTCCCTGTCTAAGTCCGTTTCCTTAGCTCCTGAAATGTGGAGGTGCCAAAAACAACTGGCATTGTCAAAGCCAATAGGTCTCGCCTATGTGAGATCTATTGGCATTGCCAATGTTTCTTAGCCATGTTGCAACATGGCTGAAAGTAAAGAAAAATAGCTCTATGACACAGACAGCATCATATCGCTTTCTCTTTTTTTACTTTCAGCCATGCTGCACTAAATCCAGCACTGCTTTACAATATGGCTAAAAAAACCCATTGACAAAGCCAATAGATCTCGCATAGGCGAGACCTATTCGCTCTGCCAATGCTTGTTTGATATTTGCCCGCCATCTTGGATTTCGATTATATTATATGTCGTCATAGGCAAGATCCACTTGGGGTCTTGCTCGTATGCGGTTACTATTACTAAGACTAATGTCTCTACCAACTTTCAGCTTTCTATCCCAAGGTGAACGGTTTTTGATAGAAAACCGGCTTAACAGCCGTACTGAAATCCCTGCTATGATCCTTTTCTGAAGCATTATGTTTCTGATTGACATTTCTAACCATACATTTCTCACTCTAGGATATTCCTCAGGTGCCAGACTAGAGACTTTTATAGCAGTTGCTCCTGTGTGCCAATAGGTGGTGTCATGTGGCTCCATATGGTGTTGGAGAAGAACCACAGAGATGTGTCACCCCTGTGCACTGACCTCTGGTTCTTGGTTTTTGTATTTTTCCGCACCTGTCATAGTGGATCCGTGCTCTGCTTCAGGTTTGTTGGTCTTCCGACAGCTCCAAAATGGTTGCTCAATGTGCTAGGAAATTATGTTACACTGAAAACGAAAGGATTCAAGCTGTGCTGAGACTGCAGGAAGGAGATGTCGGTCATGGACCAGTACTAGTTGTGCCTTTGGTACCTGGGCTCTGGGCATGACTTCAAGTTGTATGATAAATGCACCCAAAGGGAATTCGAAACTGGGAGGCAAATTTACATTTTGCTGTACACAAGAAGATCACAGTCCTCAAGCAGGTCTTCCTCCTGCTCAATGGTCTGGTTCCGGCCATGGGGCCGTATTCATGACCACTGCATTTCCTGCTCGAAGTCCTCCGGTAAGTTCAAGCGCAAGCATAAGAAAACAAAGTGGGACCTCACCCCATCCCACCACTCTTCTTCCAAATAGAAGGCGCAAGATGTCAACCTGATGCTCCCTGAGTTTTCCTTGTCATTTTGACTCCACAGCAGTGCGAGGCCTTCAAAGGGGCCATGCTGCAATTGTTCAGTGCACTTCCAGCTAACTTTGCCTTATGAAGCCACAAGATCCTCCATTTGGGTTATATCTGGCGGGTCCCTCATCAGTGCCAGTTGTCCTCTGGGGACCTGTTTTCAGCCTTCTACCAGCTCTGGTGCAGACTTCCACTCTGTCCCAGGGGACCCACTCAGACTGCTGCCGCCCCGATGGTGGTTGACAACGCCACTCTGTGCCAGTGGATAATCTAGTTCTGATGCCCATGTCTGACCCTGAACTGGCGTCTGCTTGAGCTTGACAGATGATACTCTACAAATGTACCAAAGTGCAACTAGTTTTCATGCATCCTGAGAATAACCTGTTCCTCTGCTGTTTCTCCGCTATCAGCTGAGGCTCCACTATCTTGTTGGTTTTGATTCTGATCCAGTACCAGAACCGGGGATGTACCCTATGATGATGATGATGGTGGTGGTGGTTATCCTTTGTTTTACAGAACGTCAGTGTGTTGATGTCTCCCCTAAAAACGGAGCTCGACTCTCCACATGGGCCACCAAGGGACACAAACTTTCTCATGTGCAGTGTTTCTTACGGAGGCACCTGAGGTACTAGAATTACAGCTACCCTCCATTGAGACTAAAACAAATGCCTGGGCCAGGAACATCTGAGCCTTGCTCCAATTTAATAATCATATCACAGATACTCCGATGGCTACCTGTTCGAAACCATGCTCTTGCCCCGTCTGCTAGTTGACGGGAGGCCAGGTGCATAGGATGATGCCTGGTGATCTGTATTTTTTCACCAGGCGCACTACTCTAGAGTCTCATTGTGAAGACCTCGACCAGTAAGGTGAATTCTAACTCCTTTCCAACCAATCCTCTGGATAGAGAATCCAAAATGATAGATCCCTTGGGAAAAGACATGTTCTCCTCTGGCAGCCTGGCACTGTGATCCATTATTGCAGTCTGCTTATTGGGCCGATACACACATGCCCTTTGGGATATGGCCGACAAGCTCTTGCCATCAATCACAGAGGATCGTGGAGTCTCTGGCGATCCATGACATGGCAGGACATCTAAAAAGGTCCAAAGTTGGTATTCAGCACAATCTAAATGCTCCATGTCCGAGGACCAGGAAACGCAGAAGACAAGAAAATTATGGCAGCACATGTGGATGACCTTTATATGCAACTCTGCTCCATCACTTCTGGGATGGTACAGAGTCCTCCCGGAGCTGCACGACGCAACTACCGGTACACCAAGCAACAGCTACTGAATTCTCAGAATCCAGTATGATGCCTGGGGATATTATAATGCGAGTAGACAGAGTATCCAGCAGAAAGAGAATAACTAAAAGTAAGTAACTTGTTTATTAGGCTTGCTCATTGTGTAAGAGCTTTGGGTGTTTTTATTTACAGAGGGATGGGCAGCGTAGTTTTGAGTGAACACACACACGATCTCTTTTTGAGACTCTCTCGCAGTCTCACACACTCTTGAACTGCACTCTCTAGCATTCCACCTCACATCTACTACTCCAGCTGTTTTAGTTTCTTTGCACACAGGCTACAGTGTAAGCTTCTTTGTGTATGTGGGTGCAATGTAATTTTCTGATTGTGTGTGTGGTGGGTGATGTGCAGGGACATTAAGGTGAGGATTAAGTTTGAGGAGTGTAAATCTATCCACATAGCTGCATACTCTTCAAAACCCATGCTTAACCAGCCCCATTAAGTTCTTTTGTGCCTTTTGTTTTTGTTGAAAAAGCAGAAGAGCATGCAGAGCCATATAGAGCATGTCGTACCCCCCATGTGCTCTTCTTTTACCCTGCGGCCCCAAGTACACCCTGCAGGGTACACTTGGTCCATTATTCACTACTGGTTATCCAAGAGTTGTCCTACTGATTTAGATATTGAGGGTCAGATGCAGCTGGCAGTAAGATCGGTTGTGGGAGACCTGCATGTGGACGAACAGGCAATGCTGCTCCCCAGATGCAAACCTGTGCACAGTCCTTTTTTCTCTTGTGGCCAACCTTCTAGTCTCCGCCATCTACTCATTCTACCTTCTCTTTAGCTTAGTTCCCCCATCCCTACAAACTTTTGTGCTGATACAGGTATATACCATAGTGCTCTTAGTAGGCTGGGTGGTGTTGGAAAGTGGTTTATTAGTAGGTGCAGGTAGATACCTACAACTAGTACTAACACCAGAATCGCAAATAAGGTCCAGCCAAGTCTTAATAAAATAATCCTTGCTCAACTCTTTGTAGCTTGGCTGACTAGCAGTCAGGCTGAACTTAGGAGACAGGTGTGTAAAGCATTTAATAGCACTAAAACATAAAATAAATAAGACACAACACAAATAAAAAAATCCAACACCAGTTTATTAACATATAAAATATTTTTATGATTAAAATGACACCAAGACGACAAAAATCCAATGTAGGGAACCGAAGTTATGAATTATTAAAGATGAAATCTTGAAATGTGCTTTCTATTGCCTAAAAAGCAAAAAGTGCCAACCACAGCTATCTGGTCGCACTTAAACGGGACCAAATCAAAGTTTCTGGCCAACTGCGATGGAGCACCGGTCAGATGCGTTGGGTGGTTGGTCCTGGTCAAAATTTTACCTTTGCACTTAGACACTTTTTTGGTTCTTTTTCCCTCAACATCGAGTGATCCTCCCTGGCAAGCACGACTACAGGTCCGCGACGGCGGCCTGTTCAGCAAGATACCTCGGTGATTCCTGGAGGTCTTGGTTCCCGTCGTTGGCTGCGAAGAGGTTCGGAGCCTTCAGCAGGGCAAACCTGAATTTCAGGCCGAGTCGCGATTCGGCGCCACCGGCTTAACTTGACATCGGGTTCGGTGGACATATGGAGCTTTTTAACAAAAGTTGTGCAAATCTTCTCAAACTTCTGGATCTCCTTCCACCAGGTCTCCTTTGGGCCTTTGAGGGTCCAGAATGCCAGCCAAGGGTCAAGAAGCTCTGAGTTGTCCCTTGTAGGTCTGCGACTACAATTCTCCCAATGCACCTGGTCAAATCTTTTAAAGTCCAGATGAAGCTGGTCAGCTGTACTTGTCTTGGTGGAGTTGATGCAGGTGACTTCCTGAAGCTCTTTAGTACCTGTTGCTCTCAGGGAGTCCATACCTTAATCTTTTGTGAAGCCCAGCGTGCACAGCAGGTGCAGTTCTTATGAGTGCATTCCTGCTGTAGTGTAGACTAAGGGTTCAGTATGGCAGTCCTTCTCCTGATGTTTATAGGGCAGGGATCTAAGTTGCTTGGCAGCTGTCTCATATGTATTGCAGTTTCTGGGCTCGCAGGGAGGTAGGCACCCTTGACCCAATGGGGTTTAAGATACCATACTCTGTGTTGACCACTTCCTTAGAAGTGTGGCATATTTTTGACCCAAAAAGCAATTCTCACAAAATAGACAATCTCTCCTGGAGTTACAGGTCTGTCTAACCCAACCCACAGGTGTGGCTAACTTTTCCCTAGTCTCCCTTTCCAGCCCCTCTCATTATTGACTTACAGGGGCTCCCATCTGGGTCGTGGTGCAGGATGTGGGGGTGGGCCTGGTTCTCGTCCTAATTGTCGTTCTCCCTTTGAAGACCAGTTTGGATACCCAGCCCCCTTCCTGTTCTGGCATCTGCAACAGCAGATCTCTTCCCGCCAGATATCTCTTTATCTCAGCCCTGGCCACATCTAACCTCATTAAGGAAGCTTGGCTAAACCTGTCAAAGGCTGACCAATCAGAAGAGGGTGCTACATGACTGAATTTAGGTAACTTCAGAAACACAGTTCTATATCTTCTTTACTTCAATGGGTCTAAGAAATCCAACTTTGGCAAGTAGCCTGATATATTGCAACTATTATTTTCATACTTTGAATAAAATTTCTAGCTCACTTCTGTCAAACGATAGGTTGTCTTAATGTTTAATAACGCTTTCCCAGGTTTGCCTATGGGGCTAGCATTCTACAATGGGTAAAAATTAAATTGTTATTTTTTTCCTCACCAGGGCAATAAAACCTCTTTTATAAAGTCACTGCTCATTATCATAATGTACCCTACCCTTGGCACACGTAGGGCAGACCTTTGGGATGACTTGCATCTACACATAAGGCAGTTTAAAACTTTGGAAGTACGTTTAATTCCACCCCCGCGCCGCACGGCCACCAGCTGCTGCGTGTGTCTTCCCCGCCTTACTGCCCGCTGCCCAAGCTGCCGCCGCGTGACCACGCCCCCTGCCTTCTAGCGGCGTGGTCCGTGACCGCCTGACCTGCCCCCGTCGTCATTTGTGTTTAGAACTGTATTTAGTGTTGCCTGTTTCCCTGTAATTTGTTTTTGCCTTCTGTATTGACTGTTTTTTGCCCCCTGCGTCCTCCCTCCCCGCTCCCCGCTTCCCGCCACCGCCGCTAACCCCGCCCCTTTTTGCCTTGTGTACCCTCCCCGCTCCCGCCTCCCAGCTGCTCCGCCCCCCCGCGCACTTCGCCATATATGGCGGCCGTGCGAACGTGCAGCGGTCACGCGCAGCGGGCGCGCCGATTGTGCGCCGAAGGCGCGCCAAAGGTAAGCCTGTCTGCGCCCGTCCGCGCCTGGACCGCGCCCAGTGCCAGGACCACTGGCCCACGAGGACCCCGGCCAACCCGCCTGACATACACCGCCGCCACCCTCATCACACTCGACACCGGCCGAACCCCGGGATGCCACCAAGCCACCCCGAGACGCACCCACGGACCCTTCAGCTGCCTCGCCTGCAAGTTCACCTGCATCCGGACCTGCCCGGCACCAGCACCTGCCAAGCCGAACACCAGCAGCTACCACCTCAAGTGCATCCTGCTCAACACCCGCTCCGTCCGCAGACACGCCATCTAACTCTGGAACCTCCTTGACACCACAGCCCCTGACGTCGCCTTCCTCACGGAGACCTGGATGAACTCCTCTTCAGCGCCCGACATCGCCATCCCAGAGGGCTACAAGATCACCCGGAGGGACCGCACCGCCAACCAGATGGGAGGAGGCATCGCCATCATCCACAGGAACACCATCCGTATCACGACTAGCACCGACAACACCCTAACCACCGCCGAACACCTGCATTTCCAGATCCACACCGACCCGAAGACCACCCTCGGAGGCACCCTGATCTACCGTCCCCCGGGACCACGCACTCAATTCAGCGAGGACATCGCCGACTTCGTCAGCCCGCATGCCCTCCCCTCCGCTGACTACATCCTCCTGGGGGACCTCAACTTCCACCTGGAGAACAACAACGACCGCAACACCAGCACCCTGCTCGACAACCTCGCCAACCTTGGACTCAAGCAACTGATGAGCACCCCCACCCACCTCGCCGGACACACACTCGACGCCGTCTTCTCATCCAGCAAAGACATCGCCTTCAGCCACGCCACAGAACTCCACTGGACGGACCACAGCTGCGTCCACTTCACCTTCGAAAGAACGACGATCCACCACCACCAGCAACAGGTTGCCCGTAGAAGCTGGAACAAGATCACCGTCGACCAGCTCGCCGCCTCCCTGAGCCAGCACCCTCCTGCCAGCTCAGCGAACCCCAGCCAGGCCGCCGACAACCTCACGAAGTGGATCAGCAACTGCGCGGACGAACTCGCCCCTCTGAGGACCCCGCCCAGCAGACCCGGCAGCAAGAAAGCCCCATGGTTCACCGACGAACTCAAGAGCTCCAAGAAGAACTGCCGAGACCTCGAGAAAGTCTGGAGAAAGGAACCTACACCGGACAACATGACCACCCTCAAGCTCGCCACCCGGAAGCACCACCAACTGATCCGCGCCGCCAAGAAAACTGCATTCAAGGACCGACTGGACAACAACGCACACAACTGCAAGGAACTCTTCAACATCGTGAAAGAGCTCTCCAACCCCAACGCCGGAAACAACGACATCACCCCATCGCAAGACCTCTGCAACTCCCTCGCCTCCTACTTCCACAACAAGATCGCGGACATACACAACAGCTTCAGCACTCAACCGACGCACGACACGACCACAGCAACGCCGCCCACCACCACCCTCCGTACCTGGACTCCGATCAGCACCGAAGACACCGTCCGCATGATGAACTCCGTCCACTCCGGATCTCCGACCGACCCCTGCCCTCACCACGTCTTCAACAAAGCCGACGCTGTCATCGCACCCCACCTGCGGGACATTATCAACACCTCCTACAACACCGCCACCTTCCCCGAGAGCTGGAAGCACGCCGAACTCAGCGCTCTACTCAAGAAACCTACAGCAGACCCCACCGAACTCAACAATTACCGCCCCATCTCGCTACTCCCGTTTCCAGCCAAAGTCATCGAGAAGACCGGCAACAAACAGCTGGCCGCCTTCCTCGAGACGAACGAATCCCTCGACCCCCTCACAGTCCGGCTTCCGAGCCAACCACAGCACCGAGACCGCCCTCATCGCCGCCACCGACGACATTTGAGCCCTGATGGACAACGGAGAAACAGCGGCCCTCATCCTCTTAGACCTCTCTGCGGCCTTCGACACTGTCTGCCACCGCACCCTAGTGCAGCGCCTCAGCAATGTCGGAATCCAGGAGAAGGCACTGGAATGGATCGTCTCCTTCCTCGACGGAAGAACACAGAGAGTCCGCCTACCACCGTACAAGTCAGAGGCCACCGAAGTCATCTGCGGCGTTCCTCAAGGATCCTCGCTGAGCCCTACCCTCTTCAACGTCTACATGAGCCCCCTCGCGGCCATCACACGCCATCACAACCTCAACATAATCTCCTACGCCGACGACACCCAGCTGATCCTCTCCCTGACCAACGACCCCGCCACCGCCAGAGCCAACCTGCACGAAGGGATGAAGGATGTAGCCGAGTGGATGACGACCAGCCGCCTGAAACTGAACTCAGACAAGACGGAGGTCCTCATCCTGGGCTCCTCGCCCACCGCCTGGGACGACTCCTGGTGGCCCCCCGCCCTGGGCACCGCACCCAAACCGACGAACCACGCACGCAACCTGGGCTTCATCCTGGACTCCTCCCTCTCCATGACCAGACAAGTCAACGCCGTCTCCTCGTCGTGCTTCAACATCCTGCGCATGCTACGGAAGATCTTCTGGTGGATCCCCACGGAGACCAGGAAGACCGTCACCCAGGCCCTCGTCACCAGCCGACTGGACTACGGCAACGCCCTCTACGCCGGAACCACCGCCAAGCTCCAGAAGAGACTCCAGCGGATCCAGAACACCTCAGCCAGACTCATCCTCGACATCCCACGAAACAGCCACATCTCCGGACACCTGAGAGACCTGCATTGGCTCCCCGTCAACAAAAGAATCACCTTCCGTCTCCTCACCCACGCACACAAAGCCCTACACGATCAAGGCCCGAGCTACCTCAACAACCGAATCAACTTCTACGCTCCCAAACGCCACCTCCGATCAGCCAGCCACGCCCCACGCCCTCGCCGCCGTCCCACGCATCCGTAGAACGACAACAGGAGGAAGGTCCTTCTCCTACCTGGCCGCCAAGACCTGGAACTCCCTCCCAGCCGACCTGCGCCTGACCCAAGACCACCTCTCCTTCAGGAAGAAGCTCAAGACCTGGCTGTTCGAGCAGTAACGGCAGAGCGGGCTCTACCAAAACGCACGTCTGCGCTATTCCTATAACTATTTGGACCTGGACATTTCTGATCTGAGTAACATCGTATGTAGGAATCATTGGTCACATATTTGACAATTTTTGATCACTCAGAATAACCTGGTATTACCTAATTGATTCTTTGTGTCCATTGAGAAATAACTGTGGCTGCTTTTTATCAATTGTTTGTGTGATGTGTTGGCCTGACCGAATTCACATATAAATCATTCTATCTATCTATCCTGTCTGCTATCTCGTGCCCTCTGCCTTCTCTGTCTCCCCTACTCCTATTCTGTTCCTAAGTGAATGTTTTATATAACAAATAAATGTAACATGTCGTAGATTAACAGCACAACACGTGGTACATATCAAACTAGCATCGAGTGCTAATATCAAGGCTCTGACGACATGAAAACACAATCATAAATGCTGTACCGGAGGTTCAATTGTAAAATATTTACAATATTAAATGTACTGATGGCTCCACTCAGTAAATGCACGTTTGTCCCCATGTTGTAATGTCTATCAGCGGTGCTGGGCCATAACCAGCATTCATGGCCCCAGGCTCTAATAAGGATAAATAACATCATGCCTGATGTTCATCAAAGACGTAAGGCTGCCATGTACAGTCTGAGGCTGTAGTCTCTAACAATTATTAACGGCCACAGGTGTTGGAGCATTGATGGTCCCAGGCTTTTAACACTCATTAACTGCTACATACCGTGCATCAATAGCCCCAGACTTATCTCATTACCCTCTGATATGTCCGCTTATCCAACCACCGAGACCCCATTGTGAGGGCAGCAGTAATGTACTGGGGACCCATGCAAAAAAGTAATCTGCATCGGGAGTCTGGTTCCTGGGGCACCAACGAAGAGGTGAGTTAAACTACCCCAGTCCCAGCAGCTGCCTCTGATGCCTCTAAACAGCAGAGCTGTTGCTTTCACTGCAGTGCAGCGCCCTGTAGGAAGTTCAATTAAATCTCCATTGTCAAGTCCCTGGTGTAATAGTAATGAATCTGAAGTATTGGGACATTATTTACATCTGCACATTTAACAGTAATTTAAATCCATTACACCCGAAGTAAAATGTATTATAAACATGGAGACAAGAATTAAAAAATGTACAAAAACAAATTTACGGTTCGCAAATCACATACTTTTAAACGTACCATTGGTGTTCTAAAATAGGTCCTAAGATACGCTTTCCCATTTATTGTGCTACAATTCCAAAAATATAGGTCCTTCATGTATGTTGGTGACACTTCTATGCATGTTCTTGCTGTAATGGTAGTCTACTTAGTCTTATAGGCATTCGATTTTATTAGTGTTCTCTATTTGCCACATTATTCTATATTTATTAAAATGTTACTTATTGGCCACCCTTTTCCCCCACAGTCGTTCATGGAAATCTAAAGATGGCACATTGTAGTCCATTTTCTCTGCCTTTACTGGAGGGAGGAAGACGAAGCCACAAGACAGGGTTTCTTCTAGGCTATATCTGTCCAGCGGTGAATAATGTGGTGCATGCTTTTTTAGCCAACACCACATAATGGATCCTGCCACTTCGTTCATGAACCTGTATCACCATACACGCATACATTGCCCTTGTTGTACTTGCACGGCACTACTTCAAAATGTAATCCGCACTGGCAAAGCCAATAGGTCTCCCATCTCGTTAGCTGACCTTTTGATTTTGCCAGTGTTTAACCGCATCAGAATAAATAAGGTTGTTAGTGATGCTGAACAGCATAGACAAAAGCAAACAACAAAAAAAAGGCAAAACGGCTGATTCAGTGTGATGATGCATGATGGTGCTGCAATGACACCAAACTTGGAGTGGTAAATTAGAAACTAAAAACTGTGCAACCGTAGAACCACATCTCAGATAAGGAAGCAACCCAGTAGCATATGGCAGCTGCTGTACCTGCTGAAAAAGAAAAAACGATTTGACAAGGGGTAAGAAAGCAATAGAGGAGAGGGGAGACAGATCGGGCAAGCCAATTGATAAAGTGCCGAGCATCCCCGCACAGGGAGGCGTGGGGGGGCAATGTAGGGGCTGGAAGGCAGTGGAAGCACAGATGTGTGGGAAGCAACATCCAGTGGAGGTGGGGGGAGCAGCAAGGAAACCCTGGGGTGGGAACGTGAGGTTGAAGCAGCACCCAGGGGAGTGAACAAGGCAATGCATGCACTGCATTAGAGTGCTGAAAGAAAAATATAGTTCTGTGAAGCCGTGGAAGGATACAAGTCATCCAGTCAATAATATAGTCAAATAAGCTGTGTGACAAAGGAGGGACCGCCCTGAAGTAAGAAGCAAGCAAATGAGATTGATAAGAAAGATAGCAAATTATAGCCAGTGGGATGACTCAAAGCTCACTGGTATTGTACACAATGGTAACACATAGCTAAATGTGTCAGTAGACGAGACCTTAAAATACCTTTTTCCATTTCTTTTTTGCACTATTTAGTCTGCAGTGTCCTTGTAATTGACTTACAAGTGTGTTTGGTGCTGCCTCTGTGGGTTTTGCACAGTATGATTGATTTGGTGTTGTCCTTCCTTTCTTTGGGTCATACAACCAGTTGGTAATGGATTGTGTATTTATAGCTCCCCTGCCTCTTTGTGTTGGCCAAAGTGGATGGGTTGGTGCCACTCCTTCGCATTCATTGCTTTGAATGTGGTTTGTTTGATCATTTCATGTCCCTTTATTTTCCCTCCCTTTTCTTCCAGATCTTCCTGCTACAGGCGGCTCACTGAATGTGGCTGCTCAGAAGAAAGCCGAGAGTGCTGCAGCCCTGGCTGACGCCGATGCCGACTTGGAGGAGCGTTTGAACAATCTCAGAAGGGATTAATAAACTGTCTGTCTGGCTGTGGTGTTTCTGCCATCTGCTGAGAGTGACATTTCACTTTATTTTAAATGTAGGTTTGGGGAAATCAAGGTTGTGTGGGCAAGGAGGTGAGCTCCGTCCTTGGTAAAAACTCTTCTGTTAAGCTGGCCCTAGAATGAAGCTGGCAGCTTGGGTGTGATCGAAGTCCGACTTTTCCGTAGTAAAAACAAAACGCCCACTGCGTTTTGTTTTTACTTGAGAGACTTTAACCTCTGGTATTGTCTTAGTGTCTCTTTTTGATTTATGTTGACATTTAGTGTTTTGCTGCACTTGTGTGGAAAAAGTCCCTTATGTCTTCTATTCATATCTGCTTATTTTTTATTTTACTTTTCATAATGATTTGTTTTTTTATTCATGGCCAGCTTGCTTTGCTTTCTTCATGCTCATCGTTCACGTTTTCGCTAGAAGACCATTTGAGTCCTTCATCAACCTGGAAGCAAATATCTTCTGCCTTGTGTGAAGTTGTTGCAGTTTAGTTGCAGTCTACATTGTAATAGTTTAATCCTGGCGAGAACAAAGTTCCTGACCGTGTTTCCACAAGTAATTTTGTCTGTCATTATAAGCCAAGATTTTGCAGGAAATCTGCCAAAGATTCAAAATACTTCTCTCATCAGAAACCTACAGTAATATGGTACACTTATTTATGTCATTTTCAGATTCTTTAAATCCATTTTGAAAAAAGAACTAAGGCAGTTAAGCAGAGGACTGCATAGTGAGAGGAGAGTCTTGTATCACATGCACATGATATGACTTAGTCATAGAGGGAAAGTCTTTCAAATGTCTTCGAGGAGTAATGGTGGGACCCAGAATACCATACTTTATTATTTTGTGTGGAATTCATTAATTTGGAAAAAGAATGATGAAAGGTTGATGCTTCTTAAAATATGATCAGCTTTTGTGCCCCATCACTAAAGCATGTATTTATTTTTAGTTTTGTGCCTTCCTGTTTCTTTTTTCATTCTGCTCCAGCAACATTAGTTTTACCATCTTTCTGGTTCAAAGAGCAGGCCTTGATCTTCTATCACTTCTTGAGCAGAACCTGTACTCTGAGACTTGGTAGGGGCGGAGGAATGGCACCTTGTGTCGTAAAGCACGGCCTATTGAGGTTGCAAAGATGTTGGGAGGTGCATCACACATTAGTATTGGTACCCACACCGCTTAAAGGAAGGTGATATAGAGGCGTGCGAGCAGTAAACCTAGAGACTATCAAGTGAAGCTAGGGAACTCGCCACAAAGTGAGGTCTGGAACTGCTCCCATGGGAAGAAAAGTAGAATGGTATCTAGAACGCTTTGTGAAACTGGAAAACCACACGAGGCCGGAAAGTAATCATTTAGCAAGCAGTAGTTTGTAGACTTTGTGATTACGACATTAGACCTTGAAAATCTGTGTGTGATTATATAGATGGATTCAGATACACACACACATATATATATATACACACACACACACACACACACACACACACACACACACACACACACACACACACAGCGAGAGATTGATGAGAGCAGGGGATTCACAAGCTGGCAGTGAAGAAAGGTGCAACCAGATTTTGGAGCCATAGTAAGGCTTTTGGCTCTGGGCCTACTGGAAGAATTTGGTAATCTTGCCTAAGAACTGAACTTTTAAGTATTTTGGCCTTCCGGGCTGGAAAGGGTGCTGTATGTGTAAATAATATTAAAATGACTGTAAATCAGTGGCAAGGGTTCAATGGTAACTTCCTGATAAAACTGCCAGAACTGTTACTTGTCCTTCGAGTACCAATATTTTCATTTTTGAATATGGAGGCAACAAGCCTAGCCCCCAGTTAAATCACCGTCAAATCTGAGACGATACATGTCTTAAATTGAACTTATGTGCTTCTCAAACTGATGGCAATATAAAAAGTTGCCTAGACCTTCACAGCCACAACCTTTGTGCTTGGCGCAGCAGTCCTATTTGGTGTGAGGCGTTTATGAAGTGTGTGGGGGGTGAGAACAATTTGCTGGAGTGTTTGGAAATTGAAATTTTGGAACTTTTGCTTGTATAGCTTCTAAAAATATACACATATATATATATAAATGACTGTGATTTTTGTTCTAATAAACTATGTAGATTTGTAATGATTTCTAGTGTTTTCTGCTTATATCTATTGAGGTGATCATTTGGGCAAATACCAGACAGTCTTCTGAAAAACCTTCTTTCTTATAGGAGGGTTCATAAAGTGCAAGAGAATCGCACCGTATGGGAATAATAGTAGGTGTAACATCCTAATCCTTTAATTGCAATTTATTTACACTGTCCCAATGGAATAGTTATTTCCCCACCTCACTTGGAGCAAAACTAGTATTGTGAAATGTGTTACCTGTGTTCATCTGTCTGAAATACGTCTTACCCCATACTTCTATCACTATGTTAGTCTCAGAGAATTTGTAGCAGTTCGTAATTTGAAGTTGGCCCTTACTGCACGTGATGTTTCATTACCTGAGTTAGCTGTGGTCCTTTGGGTTTTTATTTGCCTTCATACTTTTTTAATGAAGTAATTTTTATAGTGCCATAAAGCCATGCGGGCACATCAGTATGGCAATAGGTGAGTGCTAAGTGCCAAATTAATAAAGTCTAACAATATTTACTGCAGGGTAATGTAGAAATAAACAGTAGTCATTGATATGATAAATAAAAATAGTGACACTTCAACTTTGATTCCTGATATTTAGGCAATTACAACTGCATTTTTTGTATCTTCGTAAAGGGCGATTCAGTGTTTGTTCAGAATTTTGTTTAATCCATGTGAGAAGGTGGGTTGGTATATGCTGTCCACTAGTTAAAGTGGGAACCTTGTACCAGGCCACACGACCCTTATGATGTCTGAGGTCAAAGATAACCTTATTGTTAGCTATCCTACTGGTAGCTATGGAGAGCAGCCTTCAGGTTTTATCTTGAAGGAATATAAAGCAACTTGTTTTACCAGAATATCAACTCCTAAATGATTAAATGAAAGGAGAACCACACAGTTTTTATATAAAAATATGTATTTATTGATATAACACTCTTTACAAGTCTCTATGTGAGACTAGGACACAAAGCACACAATACTTAATCAATAGAACATTCGTAAATAGCGAAATACACAGCGGGCGACCAAACCATATACTAAAGAAAAATGGTATAACAACAATGACTTCAATAGACACAGGACCTAGAGCACATAGAATCACTGGGACCCCAAGGAACCACCCAGAGGAGTGACACAGGGAGCCCACGGTGGACGGGTTCAGTGAGGAAACAGATGCGTGCTCTGTACAACTCTATGGGAAAGTCGCGGTTAGAAAATTACAAGTTAAGAACACTTCTAAGAGGACTTCGAGCAAACCCTTTGGAACGTAGGAGGTTATAAGGCCAACCCACCGGTGAGTACTGAAGTACCCGTGTTACCTATCCCAGAGGAGCCGGGTGCATAGGGGTCAAGTGGTGTCTGAAACCTTTGTAGGTTTCAATGGAGAGCTGCAAAGAAGTCCTGCTGCCAGGAAGTCGAAGAATGTCCAGTGAAATCCAAGCCTGGATTCGAGGTGAGAAGAACCTGCAAGCAGAGGGGACAAAGTCTGGGTCACTTCAGGTGACCAGGGGCTCAGTAGTCGAATGCCCACCGATGTTCAGTGCTTTAGGAGTGAATAAGGCTTGCTTGACTCTGCAGCTACGGGGACGAGGAGATGTCGAGGAAAACCAAAGTCCGGAGGTGAGCTGTCCCAAGAAGGATGTCGAGAGCGGATGGGTCGATGTACGGCTGGAGGACCAACAAGCCTTGGCAGCTGCAACCCATTCGGTCATAGGAAACAGGTAACAATGTGGACCAGCAAGGTCCAGGGGACTCTCTAAGCAATGGAGAGTCAGGGCACGTCTGGAGCAACCAGGTAAGCCCAAGAATGAACAAGGTGACCCTTGCCAGGACCCACAGGTCAATGTACCTGGGATCGCGAGTAGACCTCAAACAAGTCTGTAAAGCACCAGCCCACAGGACACTCGTGGAGTGGAGGTTGGAAATCTTCGGTGCAAATACCGCTCGGGGTCCGGACTACATGTAGTCCAAAGCACTGGCTCAGGAATCGTCACTAAGCATATGCAAATGCTAAAGTACGTGGTGCACAGGGGTTCGGGTTGCACAATCCCCACAAGGGATACTGGTCTCAGAATTGCGGAGAGGGCAGATCAACCTCAAGGACCTTCGGAAACCCACCTCCCGTGTTGCTGAAATCTTAGGAGTCCTCAATAGTTCGGGAGAAGCAATCCAGTCAGATGCGTTTAGGTGCCTGCTTTTGCAGGAGAGTAACTCCTTTAATCCAAGGGAGATTCTTCAGTCATCCAGGGTTGTGCAGGCAGTCGAAGTACTTGGTTTCTTCTTAGCAGAATCTTGTCCAGGTAAAATCTAAAGTCCTGTAGCCAGGTTACCCACTTTATACCCATGGGAAGGGGTTGGAAAGATTCTGTGGACCCTTCTAGGGGAGAGGCAGGACAGAGGGGTGGCTGCACCCATGTCCTTTGTCCAGTTTTGCGCCAGAGCAGGAGCAAATGGCTTCTGGAACTGGTTTGAGCTGGACTATGCACAGGGACACCAAAGTTGCCCCCAGTGCAGTCTTTCTGGCACTCTGAGTGTACCCACCCAGCCCCAATACACTAAATCCTGTCTGGGAGGTGGTTACACCTCCCTGTGACAGGATGCCTATTGTCATGCCTTCCTCTGCGCGAGCTTGGCTTAGCATCAGGAGAGCAGAATCGGGTCTGTGGCTGGCAGCATCCATTTTGTGCTGCCAAGATCCAGAAAGCTGGTACTGGGTATACCGGTGACCCAAATATGTCCCTTCAGAAGGGTGGAATCATACCTCCCCCGCCACTTACTGGCGAGGAGGTATGATTCCAAGGTGTTTGACACCAAACACGACATGTTTCTAATCAGCCGTTTTAAAGTTAGCATTTACCACGAGGTTATAATGCACTTAAACATGTGTCTGGCTGCATCACAGACAACCCTAGAGAATGGTCTCCGAAGGCTGCAAAGGGGCTCTGCTCATGCAGTGGCACCCTCTCACATAAAACCCAGCACCCTGCCTTCAGGATTGTTAAGGCCTGCCATAGGGGTGACTGATAGGCATTTAAGTGTAGTGATTTAGATGGATATAGTGAACCTATACCTTAAGTAAGTGGTGCAAGCACCAGCTTACACAGTCTGCTGTAGCAGGCTTGTCATGTCAATTTGGATGGCCTCTCAGGGGTGGTGCAATACATGCTTCAGCCCATGGAAGGCCTCTGTGGTACCTATGCCCTGGGTACATGGTGTGCCATATACTAGGGACTGATGAGAGTACCCCAGAATCCAATCTGGAGTGTACCTAAAGTACATGCATATCAATTTACAGGAGAAAGCAGATAGACTGGGGTCCTGGATAGCAGGATCCCAGTCAGACTAGGCCAAAAACAGTGTGACATCAGGAAAAAGTGGGGGTAACCATAAGAAGCAGATACTACTTTCTTACAATCCATACTTTGCTTCTGCATATTTTGGTTATTTTGCACTGTTGTACATTGCTTTCCCTTATTTGAGCCATCCACATGACCCCATCTTATCACATCATACCACAGCACACTTCAACAGACCTATTCACTCCACCTTATCTACTATCGCTGCACCTTAACCTGCAAGAAAGGATTGCCTAAAGCAAAACAGATGTGCTTAAGGAAATTCTTTATGCAGCAAGAAGTCTTGTGACATATGCTAATAGGTTTGACCCGGTCTCACCACTTTTGAACAACATTCTGTTAGTTCCTCTAGTGCAAATAGGAATCTGAAAGAAACACGTTAGTTCGATTCCTCACCTTAGAATATCCCCAGGCGTCAGACTGGATCCGGAAGATTTTTCGTCAGCAATACCCCTTGCGCGTCGCTAGGCGTCGTCTGCGGCTCCGCGTCCATGGTTGGCGTCGTGCGCCGGAATGACGTCGTCGGAGTACTTAGACGCCGCCCTCGCGCGCTGACGTCAGTTCTTCTTTTTTCCGCGCCAGTAAGCGCCGATCCGGGAGAGCTACCCCTTTTAGTCCATTTTTGACTAAATATTTTGACTCTTTTTGGTCACTTTCTCGACTCTGGTGCCGGTAGGATGCCTGGTTTCAAGGCCTGCGACGACTGTCACCGACTGATGTCGGTGACCGATCATCACCGCCGGTGCCTGTACTGCTTGCGCCTCGACCACAACGCGGAGTCGTGTTCCGATTGTATGGCCCTGACCTCGAAAGCTAGGCGGGAGCGGTCCCGCAAGCTTCTCGAACTTCGCCACTCGGCTACGCGCCCCTCTCGATCCCGGTCCAGGAGGAGGTCCAAGGATCGGTCGCGGAGCTGCACTCGACATCGTCGCTCGTCTGGCTCGAAGTCTTCGGGTAAGTCGAGGCACTCCAAGAAGTCCAAGAGGCGACACCGCTCTTCGGACTCCCCTCGCCGGTCGCACGACTCGGCCGAGGGTCCGGGTGGTTCCACCCCCGCGGCTCAGCGGGAGCCGCAGCCGCCGCGCAAGTCCCCATACCCGCCGGTCCCTGGGACTGACGCGACGCCGGCGGAGGTCAGTGCCTTCCTCTCGGCCATGAGGAGCCTACGCCCGCTGGCGCGCCTTCGGGCCCCGCGGACTCGACTGAGCGACCTCGCGTGCCGGCGGCTCGGGCCCCGGTGCCGCAGGTCCCTGAGGGGCCCGAGCATGGGCCCCCGTCGACGCTGGTCGACTTCATTACACCACCGGCGCCGACTCCGGTCGACGTCGATCCCCGGTTCAGCCCCTGTCCGGTCCAGACGCCGACCGACGCCGCATCCGACGCCGCAGGAGACACATATTGTCTATCGACCGGCTCCGATCATTCCTCCTGTTTACCAGGAATCGGATGACGGGGGCGACTGGGAGGGGTCTGAAGACCCTATGGCCCTTCAGGGGCAACTTTCTCAGGACTGGGCAGATGAACTGGGGGAGGCCAGTGGTCTGGATACCTCACCGGACACTGGATTCATCTCTCCTCCGACTGTGGCTTCGGAGGAGGGTGCAGCTTTTTCTGTGGTGCTGTGCAAGGCGGCCGCGGCCCTTGGGCTTGAGCTGCCTGCCGTGGCTGTGAGGACTAACATCCTCACTGAGGTGCTTCAGTCTGCCGCATGCTCCACTGAGCCTCTGCTGCAATTCAATGAGGCTCTCACTGACGTTCTGCAGGGCACCTGGTCCAAGCCCTCCACAGTCCCTCCTGTGGATAGGAACGTTGCCAGGCGCCACTGCCCTGCTCCGGGCGACCCCAGTTTTCTGTCCCAACACCCCACCGAGAGTCTGGTTATCCAGGCCTCTACCTCCCAATCCTCCTTCCCGTCCGCTCCTCCGGACCGGGATTCCAAGAGACTGGAACAGTTCGGTAAGAAGCTGTTCTCCTCACTCAGTTTGGGCCTGCGGCCATTGAACACCGCCTGTCTCTTGGACCGTTATTCCCACTCTCTGTGGGATACGGTGGAGGACGTGCTGCCACTGTGCCCGGAGGAGGCCCGGGCGCGGCTTTCCTCGGCTCTGGCCGATGGGAGAGATGCAGCGCGCCATGCAATCCGATGTGGACTAGACACTACGGACTCGCTGGGTAGGGCGATTTCTACCACGGTGGCGCTTCGACGTCACGCCTGGCTGCGGTCCACGTCCTTTTCAGGGGATGTCCAGAGCACACTCATGGACATGCCTTTTGATGACGCTCGCCTTTTTGGTGAGAAAGCGGACAGTGCGCTGGCTCGCTTCAAGGACTCCCGGGCTACGGCCACGTCCTTGGGCCTCTCGGCCCCGCGGCCACAAACTTCCGCTTTTCGCTCCTTTCGTGGCCAAGGAAGGGGCTCCTCCTCCTCACGTCCGCCTAGCCACCGGCCGCAGAACCAGCCTGCACGCGGTCGCAGACGTGGTTTCCGCCGCGGCGGTAATGGAGGACGACGCGGTCAGTCCACATCCACCCCGGCAGCATCCGTCTCAAAGCCTTCCTAGTCCGAGCTTTCAGGCCCATTCCTCGCCAGTGGGAGGCCGGGTTCGCCATCACCTGCTCCACTGGCGTACCATTACTTCGGACAGGTGGGTGCTGCAGATCGTCCGAAGGGGCTACTCCCTCACCTTCGAGACGACCCCTCCAGCCATGCCACCGCAGCACCACCGTATCTCGGAGGATCATTTGAATCTTCTCCAAGAGGAAGTTTCGGCCCTCTTGGCCAAAGAGGCCGTCGAGCGCGTTCCGAGCCCAGAAGTAGGTCGTGGTTGTTATTCCCACTACTTTCTGGTTCCCAAGAAGGGCAAAGGAGGCCTACGCCCTATCTTGGACTTCAGGAACGTCAATGCCTTTCTCCGGAAGGAACGGTTCAAAATGTTGACTTTGGCTCAGGTTCTAGCTGCCCTAGACCCTGGAGACTGGATGGTAGCGTTGGACTTGCAGGACGCTTATTTCCATATCCCCGTCCTGCCGGCCCACCGGCGTTACCTGCGGTTCACGGTGGGTCAGGAGCACTTTCAGTTCACCGTGCTCCCCTTCGGCCTTACCAGTGCCCCTCGGGTGTTCACGAAAGTGATGGCGGTGGTCGCAGCTCATCTGTGCAGATCAGGGGTTCCAGTCTTCCCCTATCTCGACGACTGGTTGTTGAAGGCGGGCTCGCCCCAGACAGTCGTCTCCCACCTCCAGACTACAGCGGATCTCCTGCATTTGCTAGGATTTTCCATCAATGTGCCGAAGTCACACCTGAGCCGCTCTCAGAAGCTCCTCTTCATCGGAGCGGTTCTCGATTCGGCGCAGTTCCGGGTTCATCCACCGGAACAGCGGGTCTGGGATATGCAGGCCCTGATTCCCATCTTTCGGCCTCTATCCTGGGTTTCGGTCAGGCTAGTCTTGCGGCTTCTGGGGCTGATGGCCTCCTGCATCCTACTAGTGCATCACGCCAGGCGGTGCATGCGGGCTCTGCAGTGGGACCTGAAGTTTTCAGTGGGACCAGCATCACGGCAACCTGTCCGACCATGTCTTGATCTCGGAGGGCACTGCACAGCAGTTGCAGTGGTGGCTCACGGACCGCGATTGGGTCACGGGCAAGAGCCTCTCCCTACCCCTACCGGAGCGTGTCGTAGTGACGGATGCGTCCCTCCTGGGATGGGGTGGCCACATGGGAGAGGCGGAGATCAGAGGACTCTGGTCTCCGGCGGAGTCTCGCCTCCACATCAACTTGTTGGAGCTGAGAGCGATCCGACTTGCACTGAAAGCTTTCCTTCCCTCTGTCCGGGGAAGTGTTGTGCAGGTGTTCACGGACAACACCACCGCCATGTGGTATTGCAACAAACAGGGCGGGGTGGGGTCGTGTCGTGGACCCTTTGTCAGGAGGCTCTGCGCCTCTGGACATGGCTGGAACGCCAGGGCGTCACCCTGGTGGTTCAACATCTGGCGGGCTCTCTGAACGCCAGAGCAGACTAACTCAGCCACCGGTGCATGATGGATCACGAATGGCGTCTGAACTCCGAGGTGGCGCAAGGTCTCTTTCAGCAGTGGGGAGAGCCTTGGTTAGATCTATTCGCCACCGACGAGAATGCGCAATGTCAGCAGTTCTGCGCGTTGGAATTTCCAAGGCGGTTATTTGGACCGCACAAAACAGTTCCGAGTGGACGACCAGCTTTTCGTTGGCTTCGTGGGTGCAAAGAAGGGAAAAGCTGTGCACAAACGGACCATCTCTCGGTGGGTCGTTTTGTGTATAAAAATCTGTTACTCCTTGGCTAAAAAGGACCCTCCTGTTGGGCTGCGAGCCCATTCTACTCGTGCCACGGCGGCTACTACTGCTTTGGGGCGGGGAGTCCCTTTGCAGGACATCTGTCAGGCGGCGACGTGGGCTTCGCTGCACACGTTTGCCAGACATTATTGCCTAGACAGCCAAGTCCGGAGGGATGGCTTCTTTGGCCGTTCGGTCCTCCAGGACTTTCTGGTGTGATCTTGGTTCGCAGACCCACCACCGGGGTTGGTATTGCTTGGGTATCTATTCTAAGGTGAGGAATCTAACTAACGTGTTTCTTTCAGATGAACAAGTTACTTACCTTCGGTAACGATGTATCTGTAAGAAACATTAGTTATTTAGATTCCTCACCGACCCACCCATCCTCCCCGTTCTGCGAACCGACATCTAGGGTTAAGGTTATCCTTTTCAGGCCCCTAGATTTTTTGGCACCAGTGTCGGTCTCTTGCATGGCTCTGCGTTCCTGGCGCGGAAAGCTGTGTACAAGAACTGACGTCAGCGCGCGAGGGCGGCGTCTAAGTACTCCGTCATTCCGGCGCACGACGCCAACGACCGACGCGGAGCCGCAGATGACGCCTAGCGACGCGCAAGGGGTATTGCTGACGAAAAATCTTCCGGATCCAGTCTGACGCCTGGGGATATTCTAAGGTGAGGAATCTATACCGAAGGTAAGTAACTTGTTCTTCAAGTCACTGCATTACACAAAACCATACCCAACACAAGCATCAAACCTACACAGCAAGCTCAGAATTGCAGTGATCACTGCTGGATGAGGAGCAAGATCTGCCAAGTACTGCCACCGCATCACATTGTCACCTTGTGACTCCTATCTGACCACATACATAGAACGAGTCAATCAAATTAGTGCTAGCGTAGTTATGCAAAAAGAAATTCAAATAGTCATTTAAAAGCCTCATACCATCACACAATCTGTTACTGAAGAGAACACTTGTTACAAAATAATCTAATAATGTGCCAGTCGCTGCAAAGAGGCTCCAATAGGTAGCTAGCTACCTGGCTTTAAAGATCTCCATAAAATTCACATTGGGGGTGGCCTTACGGAGGGAAATTCAAATAGTCAAAAACATCATACAAATAGTTTATCCAGGAGAAAACTATGTTAAAATGACAATAAATACAAATGTTGGTTAAATAATTTTAGATACTCCACCAAATGAATGTGCCCGAATATCAAATCAAACCGTTCTTTTTGACGTGCACTTTTGATTCTTTATGCCAAATCCATTCTGAAACCTTGGGCTAGAGTATAATCGACCAGCCAGTAGCCCTGGCTAACAATAGTAGTAGTCTCAACACAAAAGCTCCCTTCGCCCAAACTGGGACTGTTACATCCAGTTATGATTGAAACAAGCAATGTAGTTTGGCCTGGCTATAAAAGCCCCAAATTTTGTATAACCCACTTTGTAATCCAGCTCTGCCGTGCAATATCCCTAGTAGGATCACTTTAAAATGGCCAAATATCCCCTCATTGGTACTTGGCAAGACCCGCATATTTGATGAATTTAGAAAGTCAAACAATGATTTCACATGTGCCAGCAAAGACATTCTTGCAGGGTCGTCAAAGGTATAACCTCCTATAAGCAATCTTAAGAAGCCTGAATAATGCAAAATGACAAGTGTTTAATACCGCTCATCGAATCTATAGTGTTTTTGTCCATATTGGTGTCCTAAGACCTACCCCTAGCAATCTATAGAGAAAGGTTTTTTTGGCTACATGCTATTAGTGTAGGTGAACTGAATGCTAAATGTCAAAATGTGGAACAGGTGCTAAAGGAACCCGATCCAAAACAAGCATCCTCTTTGGGTGACGATTTGTCACATTTTTAATAATTGCATTTTTCTTCTGAAAGTAGTTTACAAAAAGTTGTGAAATACTGTGCATGACCCTTTCTGTGGGAAATAACAATATTAAGTACTTAGGGTATTGTTCTTTCCTGGGCGTAAGCCCATAAAACAAATAAAGTTTTATGTATGCTACATATTTTATGATTAAATCAAATGAAATGCAGACAATTTCAAGCAATAAAATGTTTATAAGCAAAAAAGAATTTCCTAACACATGCTAATGTTTACGCACTAACATCCAACGCACCCAGATAGATGAGTTCAAAAGTTTATTGTGACAATAATAATTCTGTCTTCTCTTAACATGTTCTGCCAAGAAGCACAATTCGTATACAATATGCCATGCCAATGAAAATACATTTTATTTGTAACTAGGGCACTAATAAGCACAGATTAATATGTTTAGATCTACAGGTTAAACTATGTCATTGCCTTTGTGTAACTGACTGAAGAAACTCTGCTTGATGTGTCCCAGGTTCAATTCTAGAATTCTGGAATCACTTTGCTAAAGAAAACAAACTGCGCCATTCTTCTAAGGCCAAAATATGATTTAACCTCACTGCACAGATTTACCTTCTTGTGCACTGGTTGCGAAAAACTACTTTGGCTTAGAAATTCTGCACATAAAAATACAGCATGGCATACAACATACGTGTAGTTCTGCAGTGCAGAATGTGCTATAACTGATAGAAAACTCTAGCTGCAGATTCTGTAGCCTTTGAAATTCCCAGGCTGGAGCCGGAAACATTTGCTCGGACAATACCCCTTGCTCATGCCGTCGGGTGGCTCTTGGCTCCGAGTAACGTCGTCCGCGTCGGTAGTGTCGGTTATGACGTCGCAGTCGCATATATAGGCACCACCCAGGTGCATTGACGTCAGTTCTATTCTTTCTGTGCCAGTTCTGCGCCGATCCGGGAAGAGCTACTCCTCTGTCGCTTTGTGACAGGCCTTTGTTTTACTTTTTGTTGACTTTTGAATTTTTTCCAACTTCGTGTGCGAAGATATCTTCGAGGAAGACAGGGTTTACATTGTGCAGTGCCTGTCACAGCATGATGTCGGTTACTAACCACCCACCTCTTCTTTCTCTGGTGTCTCGAGCGCTACCACGATTGGAAGTCGTGCTCGGACTGATGGGCTATGGCTCCAAAGGCCTTGCAGGAGTAGGCTATGAAGCGCCTTGCGGCCTGACAGTCGAGACCATCCAGCGAGACTCCGCGGAGGGCCCAATCGAAGAAGAGGTCGCGGGACTGCTCCAGGAGCCCCAAGTCCTTTTTGTCCTTCTCAAGGTCTTTGGGAAGAGGCACGAGAATAAGTTCAAGCGGCCTTCATCTTCGCCACGACTGTCGTCCGTCGATGAACGAGGTAGAGAGCACCAGCGCTCTATGCATGGTTCTGCTGAGCCAGAGCTAGGGTCGACTTCGCGTCTCCTTCCATTCTGGGAGCCGAAGCGATCCCTCCTCAAATTAAAGAATTGTACGAGGCCATGCACCACGTTTTTGAGCGGGCCGACCCCTCTGGTGAGCCCTCAGGCCCCGCGGGGTCGGAAGGGGTCCCATTGGATTGGACGTCATCTGCTGCAGTCACAGCGCTGGTGGGGCCTCAGGAATCCGATCCGGGACGACATGGTCGTGCCATCGTGACCTCCCCTGGCATTGGACTCTAAGTCGGTGCCGCCGGTGCAAGCCCCATCCTTATCACTGACGACACGTAGCCGCAACGGTAGTGCCCGACCCTCGATTCTGACGTTGATTGAACCCAGGGGTTCTCTGTTGTCGCCTGAACACTTCGAAGATGTTTTAGGCTTGGGAGAGGAATGTGAATTGTCTTTGGAATGCCAGGATGTCTCTGCAGAGCAGATGGACTGGTATTGGGAACTTGGGGTGGCTAGTGCATTGGACACTTCCCCCAGATACTGGCAAGCTCTCTATTGCAGCTACTGAGGAGGGGGCTCATTATGCAATGGTGGTTAAGTGGGCAGCTGAGGTCCTCGGACTAGAGTTGTCGTCTCTGCAGGTCAGGACTAATCACCTGACCTAATTGCTTCAACCTGGTGCTTTCACACCTGACCACTATTGCCCTTCAATGAGGCACTAATTGATGTCCTACAAGGCACGTGGTCCAAGTCTAGCACAAGGGCTTCTGTAAATCGGTCAATTGCACGCCGCCATCGCCTAGCTCCGTACGACCCAATAGGCCTCAGCCAACACCCTACCCCTGAAAGCTTGGTGGTAGAGGCTTCTACATCCCAGTGCGCATTCCCTTCCGACCCTCAGGATAAGGAAACCAAGAGGCTGGATTCACTTGGAAAGAAGATGTTTTCTTCCTCTAACCTCGCATTGTGGTCGGTAAATACTGCATGCTTATTGGGCTGTTTCTTCCACTCCCTTTGGCAAATGTGTCAAGTCCTGGAGGAGGCCTGGGCTTTGATCTCTCTGGCGGTTAAGGTCCGGAGAAATGCAGCAACATTCACCATAAGATGTGGCCTTGACATGACTGATTCACTGGGCAGATTTGTTTGACAGTGGTCTTGAGGCGCCGTACCTGGCTTAGGACAACTGACTTCTTGGGCGCTGTCCAGGCAAATTTGATGGACATGCCCTTTGATGGATCCTCTCTTTTTGGGGGAGAAGGCAGACTCGACCCTAGTGAGGTTCAAGGACTCTCGATATATGGCCAGATCCTTGGGCCTCTCTTCTAAACCTTGTGGCTAGTCTAGCTTTCACCCCTTTCGTGATAACAGAAGGGGTTTCCAGCCGCGTCAGCCCTATCCCAGCTACCTTCCTTTTCAGACTTCCCAAGTTGTGCAAGGTCATGGACGCGGTTTATTTTCACCAAGGAATGGCAACCAGAAGTCATTGGCAAACCTGCCCTCGGCAGCCGCCGCCTCCTCCAAGCATTCCTAGTTAGACTCTGCAAGACCACATCACTCTGGTTAATGGGATAATCCATCATCATCAATTCCCCCACTGGAGGTCCATAACATCGGAAAAATGGGTCTTGCAGATCATTCAGGAGGGCTATTCTCTGCCTTTCCTTTCTTTTCCTCCTCCAATTCTAACAAATGAAGAACGGCTGGCAGAGGATCATTTAAAATTGCTCCAAGAGGAAGTTTTAGCTCTTTTGGCCAAGAGAGCTATAGAGAAGGTCCAGCTCAGAAGTAGGCAGTGGCTGTTATTCCCGCTACTTTCTGATTCTGAAGGAGAACAAAGCGTTGCGGCCCATTTTAGATCTTTGGACCGTCAATCTCTTCCTCATGAAGGAGAAATACAAGATGCTCACTCTTGCTCCGGTCTTGTCTACCCTAGACCAGGAAGACTGCATGGTAGCGTTGGACCTGCAGTGTGTGTGCTTTTGCAGCCCCATCCTACTGGGCCACAGGCGTTACCTGTGTTTCAAGGTAGGCCGCGAGCACTTCCAGTTTACTGTGCTCTCCTTCCGCCTTACTAGTGACCCTCTGGTGTTCACCAAGGGAATGGCTGCTGTCACACCTGACTCCTTCTGAGACGCTCCCTTTCATCCTGGCTGTTCTGCACACTGCAGTTTCGGGCCTATCCTCCCGAGCAGCGAGTCCAGCATATTTGGGTTATGATTCCGATGTTTCAGACTCTATCCAGGATTTTGGGGAGACTGACTCTGAGGCTGTTGGGCCACCTGGGTCCTGTTGGTAAAGCATGCCAGATGGCGTATGCGGGCTCTGTAGTGGGACAGCATCAAGGAAATCTCTGATATGGTCCAGATCTCTTAAGGAAATGTGAGAGATCTGCAGTAGTGGTTGACGAGCCACGATTGAGTCAGCGGCAGATCCCTCTCCCTTCCCCAACAAGAGCTCAGTCGTGACAGATGCCTCACTTCTGGAATGGGGTGGCCATCTGGGAGAGGTGGAGATCAGGGGACACTGGTCTCTGGCAGAGTCGAGGCTTCACATCAATTTGTTGGAGCTTTGAGTGATTTGATTGGCATTGAAGGCATTTCTTCCCTTTGTCAAGCGGAAGTTAGTGAAGGTGTTAATGGAGTACACCACTGCCATGTGGTACTGCAAAAAGCAATGCGGGGTGGGGTCGTGGACCCTTTGTCGGGAGGCCCTGCGTCTCTGGACATGGCTCAAACAGCAGGGCATAACCCTGGTGGTCTAATACCTGGCAGGCTCTCTGGACGCCTGAGAGGACTAACTCCACCGTCGAACCTAGCGGATCACGAATGGCATCTCCAGGCGGAGGTGGCGCAAGGTCTCTTTCAGCAGGGGGGACCATCTTGGTTAGATCTGTTTACCTCCAAAGAGAACGCACAGTGTCGGCAATACTGCACGCTGGAGTTTCCAATGCGGCTATCGCTCGGAGACTCCTTTCATCGCGAGTGAAGCTCAGGCCTGCTGTACGCCTTTCCACCCATACCACTCCTGCCCAGGGTTCTGAAGAAGATCAGGAGTGACCAGGCCCAAGTCGTGCTTGTGACATCGGACTGGGCGAGGAGAGTCTGGAATTCAGAGCTTCTGAATATGAGCATTGATCTTACAATCAGGCTGCCCTTTTGGGAGGATCTTCTGTTGCACAGCAGTGGGTGGGAAGGGGGTCCTCCAACTGAACCTGATAATTCTGCTCCTCCATGTGTGGAGATTGAGCGGTGGCAGTTGATGGCTTTCGACATTCCTCCTGAAGTAGGTAACGTTATCTTGGCGGTCAGGCGGCCCTTAACTAAGGCGGTATACGCCTACCGTTGGCAGTGGCAGAATTTTTTTTTATAGTGTACAGAAAGGTCTTTTGACTATCTTTCTGCTTCTTTTTCCACTGTTGTTCTATTCATTCTAACCCTTGCCCAAAAAAGCTATGCTTTGGGAACTCTCAAGGGTTATCTTTCTGCTCGATCTGCTTTTTTGCGGCTGCCCGACCATCCCTCTCTCTTTAGGTCTTCAATTGTAAATAGGTTTTTGAAGGGGCTGGCTTACTTGTTTCTGCCCACGCCCTTTGTTATGTCACAGTGGGACCTTAATTTGGTCATCACTTATTTTATGTGTGCTCCCTTCGAGCCTTTACACAACTGTTCTCCCTGGCTGCTTACCATCAAGACAACCTTTTCTAGTAGCAATAACATCTGCCTGGAGGGTGAGTGAGTTACAGGTGCTATCTTGTACGCCTTTTTACATTGTCTTTGCCAGACAGAGGTGCTTAATTTTTGCCAAAATTGGTAACCCCATTCTGTCTGTATCAGTCTATCACACTGGCCACTTTCTTTGCTCCCTTGCATCCCTCTAAGGAAGAGGAGCGTCTCCACCGCCTGGACTCAAAAAGAGCGTTGTCGTTCTACCTTGACCACACAAAAGAGTTCCGGGTGGACGACCAACTTTTTGTAGGCTATATGGGAGCTTAGAAGATGGGGCAGTGCAGAAAAGGACCATCTCTCGCTGGGTCATTCTCTGCATTAAGATCTGCTATGGCCAGGCTAAGAAGCAGCTCCCTGAGGGATTAAGGGCCCATTCCACTAGGGGAAAGGCTGCGACTACAGCCTTGGCTCTGGCTTTCCCAGTCCTAGACATGTCAGGCAACAACATGGGCATCTTTGCACTCATTTGCCAAGCATTACTGCCTGTTCAGTCAGATCCGCAGGGTCGGGCATTTTGCCCGTTTGGGTCCTGCCAGACTTTCTAGTGCAAGGTATTGGTCCATAACCCAGCGCCGGGATGGTATGGCTAGGGTATCTAATTCAAAGGTAAGGAATCTGCAGCTAGATGTTTCTATCACATGAACAAGATACTTACCTTCGATAACGCATTGTCTGGCAGAGACGATCTAGCTGCAGATTCCTTATAAGCCACTCATGCCTCCTCGCTTTGCGGACTGATTTTGTTAGGACTAGGGTTACTCCCCTATTCTGGACCTTAGTTTTGCACACATTTCGTCAGTTACTTCCTGGCTCTGCTCTTCTGCCGTTAAAAAAACTAAAAGTACTGACGCCTGGGTGGCACCTATATAGGTGACTGCGATGTAATAACCAACGCTGCCGACGACGTTGCGTGGAGCCGAATGGAGCCAACAGACGGCTCACACAAGGGGTTTTTCTCGAGTTAAAGTTTCCGGATCAGCCTGACGCCTGGGAAATTAAAAGGTAAGGAATCTGCAGCTAGATAGTCTCACTAACAGATAATGTGTTACCGAAGGTAAGTAACTTATTTTTTTGTACCACTGCTGAGGGCAGGAAGGTGACTCATGATCTACTAGAGGCTTCAACAACGAAAACAAAGCTGTTCCTGAAAGTAAGATATGAGAAAGGGGAGGGAAAACTGTGTTCACGGACACTTAAAATATTGGATTTTGAGGCCCTCACACAAACTCAGGGCTATCGTAATTTACGTTACCCCCTTGAATGTATTGCATCATCATCGGGCTGCTCCTGCGTCGAGTCGGCTGGTGCAATACCCGACGGGCTCTTGTTCAAGGAGCACTTTTATGGAGATCTTTTAAATCCAATGAAGCCGGTGGATGCGTGCGTGTGTGGGGCTCTAAAGTGATGTAGATGAAAGATGCGTGGGTATTTAAAATAGGGGTCGAAGTACTTACTCAACTAATTTATTAGGAAGTCTTCTCCCCTAGTTAAAAGATTCTGAGGTTAAGTGTTATTAACTAGGAGTTATTAACTAAGTTATATACACTGCCTCAGTTAGGTCGACATGTTTCTCGCTCCATTTAGAGAAGTACTCTGGCGATTCTTCAGGACCAAAAAGATGTTTGTCTATCTACATCTAAACTAATATCTAAATAAACAGTATGCAATCTCTGTCACAAATTGGTATTACCTGCAGCTCGGTCTACCTGTAGGGGGATAAAGGCCAAGGAGGTTAAAGAAAGCATTGTTTAGTCACTGTTTATGTACATAAGATATCTCGTGAACCACTGAGTGCAACTGTGGTGAAAGTGCACTCTAAACGTGAAAGGTGAAAAGAAACTAAGTGAAGACTAAACCCTGTGAAGTGACTTCTATTATACTCCGTGTTGATAAAATTCATAAATGGACTTACCCTAACAATTCTTAAGGATATTCCACTGCAGTTCCTGGTAGATGAACGCAAGGAGTTCCTCTCGTTCTGTAATCATATATGAACACTGCTAGAGGAACAGGGGTTGTTTAAGAATGACAAACTCCAGGGTCATGTTGGCCCCTTCTCTTATTGTTGTGGATACATCCTAAATTCTGTAAAGATGCTTGAGACACTCAAATTATCTGAATAAAAACATTCCTTCTTTTGGTAATAGCGGTTCATTAATTTGTATGGAGTTACATGCATAGAGAAGTGGCAATGAACCTAATGTATGGTCAAGGTACTCTCCTTAGTCTAATATTTAAAACATGTATCTGCTGAAATGGCTGCTCCAACCTTTGTAACTGGGTCGCTATTTGCTGTGATTAGATTCATAGAACCCCAAGGTTATGCAAAGATCTTATTAGAGGCTAGCTCTTATAGACAATATTAGTTATTGTTTGAGTTCACTGATAAATATCAATTTGAGTGTCGAATCTTAAAGCTACGAAGTGGTGGTGATGAATGTTCCACTCGCGTTATCATTAACGCTAATGTTATTGACTCTATAAGGTCTCGTAGTTAATGTTAGTTACCCAGAGATAAATATCAAATACAATGTGTGGTCATCGTGAGCGATCAGTTAGCCTCCTCTTTAGAGCTTGTCCCTCATTCTACAGGGTACCCGTTTGGTTGTTAAGTAAATAGGTCCCGTAGTGACGAGTAAAACCTCCACACCCCTGCTTCGTGTTTGAAATGTAAAACAATAACGATCAGCAAATGAAATGTAAAGAAAGGCTACTTACTGACACGCCGAGTCCGTGTCTCGTACACACCTACCCCGTTCTACCAGGACTGGGCGGCGGTGTGTGGAATCCCCTTGCTGTATTTAACCCGGCGTTTGACGTTATCCCGGAAGTAATCGGAACACTAGTGATTGTATAGCTAACTAGCGGCCAGTGGCAAACCCGGTCGCCATCTTGGGTGGGGGACATAGTATGTTAATCATTTGTCGTGCACCGGCTCTTCCAGTGATGTTGCTATTGGGACCTAGTTGTTATTCGCGAGACACTTTGAAAAAAAGGGGGGGGGAGACTGATGTACAAGTGTATTCGGAGGTCGTATAGCTAACTAGCGGCCGGTGGCAAACCCGGTCGCCATCTTGGGTGGGGGTCATAGTATGTTGGTCATTTGTCGTGCACCGGCTCTTCCAGTAATGTTGCTATTGGGATCTAGTTGTTATTTGCGAGACACTATGATAGTATCATAGATATCTACGGGGGAACATATTTTTTAAAAAAAGGGAGGGGGGGGGGAATGATGTATAAGTTTATTCGGGGGTCGCCATTCCCAGTTGAATATTCTGCGTTGTGGGTCGTTCTAAATCATTTCCACAGTCTTTCCAGAAGAGGTTCGCTATATGAGCCTCTATGTCAGTATAGAAAAGTTTAGTGTATCAGGGAAATGATGTTATTGGGTACATAATTCACGGAGGTTTGATCGAAGCCCATGGAATAGCGTCGTTCAATCCTGTCACCTCTTGTGAACCATGGCTCCTTGCCATGCTCATCTATGTTAATAAATAGTAGATTACACTGTGCATTTGCTTGTGTACTGTAAATATTGTATAGTTTTTGTGTATCTTAGTAATTCTTCAAGACAAAACAATTTTTGTGTGTTAATCCATTTAGGCATACTGTGCATATTCTCAATAGGTGTTTGGCAATTGCAATAAATGCTTACAAATTGTGTTTCCATGTATCGTTCAATAATTCACATTACCTCAAAGGTTAGTTCTGTTGATGGTGGTTGGACTGTCCTGATCTTTAAATGCCTTGCATGTACGAGAGATATATCTCAGTCTAAAAGTAGATTAAAAAAACGTGTGAGAAGAAAGTTTTTGTTTCATAGTGTTGTGTTGTGTATTTAACCTGTCCACCTTACCAATGGTGTTCCCCCGTGCGCCCCTCCCTTCCGTGGCAGCCATCAGCTGGAATGTTGTCAGCTGAACGTTCTGATGTTGACAGTTTAGACGGTTGTTTCACATACTGAGATTTATTATGCGCTGAGAGTGTGTCGTCCATTTGAGAATAAATACTTACAACCTTACCTCGAGTATTCATCTTTACAATTTGGCGACGAGTCATGGTTGGACGACGCACGGAGGAACCCACGAGAGGAAGTGAATGAATTTGATATATGATAAGAAGGAAAAGAAAAGACTTTGAGAAAAAAGTGAATTGAGAAGCAAAAGAAAAGAAAAGCAAATTAAGTACATGGAAGGAAAAAGAAATAAGAAGAATATGAAGTAAGTGCGGCGGAAAATGTGTGAACATTAGTGGCACTTCAGAATAAGTAATTGAAGAAGAGGAATCGATGAAAATATATAAGCGAACTGTTGTAAAACAAGCATTTTCTAATGCAATAGGTCTCGCATTATTAAAGTTTGAGCTATTGGCATTGGTAAATAATGCAACACTAATAGCTCAAAGTTTAATAATGCGAGATAGAGCAGGTTCTGCAGATGATAAGAAATATATGGAATAAAATGTAGTTATTTGTGAATTTGAATAATGTAAGAGGTATGCAAATATTTTTAAGAATATGAAGGTGATACGTATTGTGTATGGTAATAGTTGTGTAAGGTGAGCACATCACGGAGGGAAGTGGGGAGGAGTACACATGGGTGAGCACATCATGGAGGGAAGTGGGGAGGAAGCACACAAGGGCGAGCACATTATGGAGGGAAGTGGGGAGGAGTACACATGGGTGAGCACATCATGGAGGGAAGTGGGGAGGAAGCAGACAGGGTGAGCACATCACAGAGTGGGGAGGAAGCAAACAAGGGTGAGCATATGACGGAGGGAAGTGGGGAGGAAGCACACAGGGTGAGCACATGACGGAGGGAAGTGGGGAGGAAGCACACATGGGTGAGCACATGACAGAGGAAAGGGGGAGGAAGCACACAGGGTGAGCACATCATGGAGGTGTAAGTGGGTAGGAAGCACACAAGGGTGAGCACATCACGGAGGGAAGTTGGGAGGAGTACACATGGGTGAGCACATCACAAAGGGAAGTGGGGAGGAAGCACACAAGGGTGAGCACATCATGGAGGGAATTGGGGAGGAGTACACATGGGTGAGCACATCACAGAGGGAAGTGGGTAGGAGTACACATGGGTGAGCACATTACGGAGGGAAGTGGGGAGGAGTACACATGGGTGAGCACATCATGGAGGGAAGTGGGGAGGAAGCAGACAGGGTGAGCACATTACGGAGTGAAGTGGGGAGGAAGCACACAGGGTGAGCACATGACGGAGGGAAGTGGGAGGAAGCACACATGGGTGAGCACATGACGGAGGGAAGTGGGGGGGGAAGCAAACAAGGGTGAGCACATCACGGAGGTAAGTGGGTAGGAAGCACACAAGGGTGAGCACATCACGGAGGGAAGTGGGGAGGAGTACACATGGATGAGCACATTACGGAGTGAAGTGGGGAGGACTACACATGGGTGAGCACATCACTGAGGGAAGTGGGGAGGAAGCAGACAGGGTGAGCACATTACGGAGTGAAGTGGGGAGGAAGCACACAGGGTGAGCACATGACGGAGGGAAGTGGGGAGGAAGCACACATGGGTGAGCACATGACGGAGGAAAGTGGGGAGGAAGCACACAGGGTGAGCACATCACGGTGGGGAGGAAGCACACATGGAGAGAAGTGTGGAGGAAGCACACATGGGTGAGCACATCACGGAGAGAAGTGGGAAAGAAGCACACAAGGGTGAGCACATCACGGAGAGAAGTGGGGAGGAAGCACACAGGGTGAACACATCACAGAGGGAATAAGGCAAACAAAAAGGGCTTACAGTCATAAAATTACATAGTGTATAAAATTATAGAAGGCAAATCAAAATGCTTTCTATAATAAGAGGGCCGCGTAAGAATTCTGACAGTGCAAATCTTCTATACCCTTGGTTTGGCAGAGGGAGATGACCAAAACCCGTTTCTACTATAGTGATCTGTGAGATTTTGTGTAACAAAATATGTAGCTGTAGGCTTTAATACAGAGTAATAACACATCTACCCTTAATTGCCTATTGACTTTAACGTATGGTTTCCACAAGCAATATATCGGGCCTACAGTGTCTTCATCATAACTTTTCATTATATAATTATATATCTCCCCCCGCCGGCCCCCACCCCATCTCAATGCCTAATCCTGCTGGAATATTTCCTTCGTAATCCACAAATTAGCAGACCTCTTCATGTGAAGTTGTGTGTACAAAAGGTACATGGTGTCCTACGTATTTTTAAGGATAAGAAAGACCATCCAGAAATTGGTAATCTCGGACTACTTGCCTTTAATGGCAAAGCTAACACAACGCAAAGCTGGGGGAGGCCTTGATACAGGGATGTTTCAATAGCCATTAATCTGGCACCGCCTTCGCCCATATCACTGGGGGTGGAGAAAGGGGGGGGGGGCTCATCCTCAGGCTGGTAACTTCAGCGTACTGTATGAACAGCTAATACAAACTTTTTGCCCGGAAGCACCTCTCTTCACGACCGGCCCTTAGAGAGTTACCTTAGACATAGGCAACGGTTTTATTTTCCGCTCTTTTCCACAAAGCCCAGACGTGGGGGCTCCCAGAGTCCCAGGCCAGAGTTTCTTGCATAGCAACACCGCGAGGCAGCATACTGGCACGAGGCACCTCTCCAAGACTGTCACTTTCCCGCTCATCTGTTGTGTGTGTGTGCCCTGCAGAGTGTACTGCGAGGGCGCGAGCAGTCAGAGGTGACCCATCCACAGAGCTGGGCTAGGACCTGCAGGACCACCCGATCAAAGGCAGGAGGGTACGAGTACGGTGCTCGGAGTACCAATGGTGTACGTGGTGGTAACGCGACGGTGAGAGAGCCGAGAATGCCCGGGGAGGTGAATGCCTGGTCTTGGGTGCAGCAGCATAGCTCGGACTCCACGGAATTAGAATAAGGTTGGGGGGGTAGTGAGGTGCGGGAGGCGCGTGCCTGAACAGCTTGGCACCAGCGGAGAAGGGTGCACGCGCACTGGGAGAGGGGCAGTACTGGGTGTGCATGCGTCTGGTTTCAGGGACCGAGGATCGCTTGCAGACCCCTATAGGTGGAGTGCGAGCGGTGGATTGGCAAACTATGGTGGGACCCACGAAACCTGCACCTGCTATACCGAAAACAGGATTCCCATCCCGCTCACCCCAACCCACCCAGCGCAGTTGGAGCCAGACTATTTTGTTACAGCAGAATTGACAAGTCCATCATTATTAGCATGCATATGTCTTAGTAGAATAAACGAATGTATACAGTACTAAATACAATATTACATCTACAACCATAATAAATTACTCAAATTAGAGGAGCACTATCTCGCACCGCGTTACCTGGAAGATGGCGAATCTGGTGGAAAGGGAAAACGCTAGGACCCCACGGGTCTTACAGGGAAGTTCCGGGGTTGCCCAGCAGCTTGCCTGATTGCATGCCGAAAGAACAAGCCCGGCGGAGCGTGGCGCGCGAGCGCGCGCTTGGGGGAGCAAACCCTTTGAAGTGCTCCCAAAAAGCGGAGTGCATGGCGGCACCAAGCGCGTGATTGTGCGCGTGCTAGCAATGCAATCCGCTTTTTGGGAGCACTTTTAAAAGCCCCTATAGTCTCGCTTTGCGATCGCTTACGCGATAGCAAGGCGAGACCTAAAAAGGATAGTGAAGAGAAGAAAAGCAGCGTTTAAAGGAAAAGGGAAGGAATTGTGAAGGAAGTCATTACTCGCTTACGAAGGAAAAAAAAAGTAACAGCGTCGTGAGGAAGACTGCACTCTATGAGGAACAGAAGGAGTTGTGAGGATGACTGAGACCCAAGTGTGACAGAAGGAGTTGGAATTTAGCGTAATGGAGGTAGATTAACGATGTTGTCGAAAGAACGCAGATGAAGCTTTGCGATATAACTCAAAAGCAATGAGAAGTGAGTGAGCTTACTACGTCTAAGAATTTTCGCCTCAGAACCAAGGCGCTGCAGATAGAACGTTGTGACGTTGAAGAGGAGGAGGAACCACAGGAAGTTGAATCTACGTTCTAGTCTTTCTAGCGCAAGCACGTACAGGAAGTGTGCGTGCCACAACTTTCGTTGTAGAGGCGGAAGAAAGGAAATTAGACGAACGAGCCTGACGGAAGGTTACGGATCTTCGTTTTTCATGCGCAAAGGAGCGAATGTGAATAAAAGAGAGAGAATCGACTGGGGTTCTACCGCAAGGGCGCAAATAAGAGCAGGTGAGAGTATTTATGTCCGTGGAAAAATAAATGGAAACCGTGAGTGATAAATGAGAAAAGGCTGTGACGCCTCATAACATTTGCATCTATAGGAATAACGGAAAAGAATAATTGTGCAGTTAATAACGTAAAGAAGTAACTGAGCATGGCAACAGGGAATATTTATAATTTACAGCCACCAGAAGCGTTCTTAAAGGGTACTGGTGTACCAACTGTGAAGTGGGAACAGTGGAAGGAATATTTCAGTAATTATATGTTCGAGGCATATGAGCTGCAGATTGTACACTTTTGCATAGATCGCCATCTGGTGTTGGGCCCGGATGTTTGCAGTTTGTTTTTGTTCTTGGACAGTCTTTGGAAGTCACGAGTTCGGTGACTCCTCCTTCGGTCCGTACTGCGCATGGGCTTCGGCTCCATCCTCAGATTGTTTTTTTCCGCCATCGGGCTCGGATGTGATACTTCGTGCTCCGGCTTCGAACTTTTCCAGTTCCAGCCTCGACGGAAAATCCTCGTCCATCGAGATTCTTCATCAAAATCATTATCTTCATCTCTCTTAGAGGCACTTTCTCGATTCCACTCATCGGCACCGGCCTTCGGGCCCTCCTCGATTCCGATCCCGGCCGATGGAAAGGACTCCGTTCAAAAAGTGCCCAAAATGTGGGTCTAAATTTCCACACACCGACCTCCATCAGGTGTGTAGCCTTTGCCTCTCTCCCGAACACGAGGCTCGTGACTGCCCCGCCTGCAAGTCTTTTCGATCGAAAAAGACCATCCGGGATCGAAGGGCTCGACGCACCATGGCGCACTCATCGACCTCGGCTCCACCGGACATCTTCGGAGACGACACCGGAGCTTTGGGGCAACAACACACCGAGCAGGAGGAAGACATCGTCGGCGCTTCCGAGGCCGACGACTCCGACCTGGAGGACATCACACCGGCGCAGAGGGTCGTGAGTACTCTACCCCCTCCCACCCCCGCGCCCATATCCAAAGAGACTCAGGTTACACCTTCGCCTCCGGGCCTAGGGAAAACCAAACATGCAGCTTCTATCACCCCACCTTCGGGCCCGGTGTCGAAGCATCACAAGTCTCACGGCAGCTCGGGCTCGAGCCAGCCTACTCCTGGTGCCGAAGCCTGGACTTTCGGTGCCGACGAAACACAAGCATAAATCCCTCAGCACCGACGCTCCCGCGCCGAAGCCCACCTCGACGCCGAAAAAACCGGAGGTTTCAAAAAAGCAAGGCGCAGAGAAACCACCCAAGCCCTCGGCTCCGAAAACATCGGCGCCAGCGGACGATTCGGCGCCAACGGAACTATTTACACCTGATCCTTCTCAAAAAACCTTGTCAAAGGATCCAAAGACTGGGCTCTTGATTTTGTCTATCAAGAAAAGACGTCTTGACACACCAGCTCCTCCTCCACCGCCGAAACGGAAGGACTCTGCCACATCTCCTCTCAGAGTGCCCTCCCCACCACCTCCTACACCTCCTCCACCTCTTCCACCTCCTCTCCCTCCCAGGTCTCCGTCTCCCTTGCCTCATCACTCCCCCACCCCATTCCCAGAACCGGATTACGGGGATCCAGATTATGATCCAGCGGACGCCCCGATGGACCCCATACCCCCAGGGACCCCAGACCCATGGGAGGATTACCAAAACCCTTACATACCAGATGTGCCTCAAGATGACCTCTACCCATCCAGGCCATCTCCCCCGGAGGACTCACTAGGGTTTCACCACTTAGTGCAGCGAGCAGCACACTATCATGGGGTGGAACTACATAGCGAACCAGTGGAGGAAGACTTCTTACTGGATACATTTGATATTCAGGATAAATCTACAGCCATCTTGCCCATGCTTAAGGGTGTTACCAATCATGCTGCAGAGGTGTTCAAAGACCCAGTCAGGGCCTGGGTCTTAAACCCCAGGATAGAAAAAAAGTACAAAGCAGCCCCCACAGATCCTGCATACATTAAAGGACCTGCTCCTTTAGATTCCCTAGTTGTGTCCACTGCTAGAAAGCGGTCCAACTCCCAGTCCTCAGGTGAGGCTCCACCGCCAGATAAGGAATCAAAACTCTTAGATGCGTCTGGTAAACGCACTGCCTCGCAAGCCGCAAACATCTGGCGCATTGCGAATACACAGGCGCTGCTTGCGCGTTATGACAGAGCACACTACGATGAGCTAGAGGCTCTTATGCAACACCTCCCAGAGAAACACAAACGTAAAGCTCATGACCTAATACAGGAGGGAAAGCTCAGAACTAACACCTCCATTAAATGTGCCCTCGATGCAGCGGACACTGCTTCTAGAGCTATAAATACTAGTGTCCTGCTTCGCCGTCATGCCTGGCTCAGGATCTCAGGGTTTAAGCCAGAAGTCCAGGCATCCATACTAAATCACCCCTTTGACCAACAACACCTATTTGGGCCAAAGGTGGACGAAGCATTAGAAAAAATGAAAAAGGACACAGCAAAGTCTATGGGGGCATTACAATCCCAAACCCCTAGACGTTCCTTTCGACGTTCGTCCTTTCGTAGCACAGGCAGAGGCTACTCCACCGATACTGCCTCTACCTCCTACAAGTCCCCTCCTCAAACTACTTTCTCAAAGGGCTACCAAAGAGGTGGATACAGGGGCAACAACAATAAGGGCAGGGGCAAAACCAACACCACCCGTTCTGCCACACCGCCCTCCCAATGACTTCCCCTCGCTCCCCCCAGACCATCCCACTCCGGTAGGGGGCAGACTGCAAAACTTTATTCACGCCTGGGAGTCCATAACATCGGACAAATGGGTGACCCAAATTATTCGGTCAGGGTATTGTCTCGAACTAACATCTACCCCACCCAATATTCCACCAAGGCACCGCACAATGTCACAGGAACATTCCACACTGCTCAAACAGGAGGTGATCTCCCTCCTACAAAAACACGCTATAGAGCAAGTCCCCGTCAATCAGCATAATTTAGGGGTCTACTCTCTGTATTTTCTAATACCGAAAAAAGACGGGACCCTGCGGCCTATTCTGGACCTTCGGCCTCTAAATGCATACATACATTCGGACCATTTCCACATGGTCACCCTCCAACAAGTCCTCCCACTCCTCTGTCAGGGAGACTTTCTCACTACCTTGGATTTGAAAGACGCATACTTTCATATTCCAATACACCCTTCTCACAGGAAGTACCTCAGGTTTGTGGTGGACGGTCAGCATTACCAATTCACGGTTCTCCCCTTCGGGGTCACCACCGCACCACGGGTGTTTACCAAATGCCTAGCGGTAGTAGCAGCACACCTCAGACGCCAACACATTCACGTCTTCCCTTACTTAGACGACTGGCTGATAAAAGCCGCGTCTCACGACCAATGTGTGCAACATACAAACAGCACCATCCAACTGCTCCACCAGCTAGGCTTCACGGTGAATTACCAAAAGTCCCACCTCATACCATCTCACACAAAGCAATATCTCGGGGCCACTATAGACACCTCCAAGGGTATAGCCTATCCCAATTCAGCCAGGATCGCAAGCATACAAGCCTTGCGCCACACGTTCATTGCTCAGCACTCTCTCCCAGCAAGAGTGTTCATGAAGCTAATCGGGATGATGGTATCTTGCATTTTCATAGTGCCCCATGCAAGACTCCACATGCGCCCACTCCAAGAGTGCCTAGCACGACAGTGGAACCAAGCCCAGGGACAGGTGATGGATCTGGTGTTGGTGGACGGCCGCACTCATCCCTCTCTGCAGTGGTGGAACACCACAAACCTCTCCAAAGGGCGGCCGTTCCTGGACCCGGTTCCTCAGGTGATTCTAACAGCGGATGCATCGCTCTCCGGCTGGGGAGCGCACCTCCTACACCTCACAATGCAAGGCCTATGGACGCCACAGCAAAAGTCGCTCCACATCAACCATCTGGAGCAATTGGCGATCTTTCTAGCCCTAAAATCCTTTCAAAAACAGATTTCAGCCAAAGCAGTCCTCATTCGCACAGACAATATGACTGCAATGTATTATATTCAAAAACAGGGGGGGGGGGGACACTCTCCCGCTTAGCACAGAGCATATGGAGATGGGCAATTCCACAAAACATCTTTCTCCTGGCACAACACGTCCCAGGCATACAAAACACCATGGCAGATCTGCTCAGCAGACAAACGCAACAAATACACGAATGGGAACTGCATCCACGAGTTCTTCGCCCATTCTTCCGCAAGTGGGGGCATCCTCAGATAGACCTCTTCGCCACCCACGAAAACAAAAAATGCCCAAGCTTCGCCGCCAGATACCCACACCCATTGTCCAAAGGCAATGCGATATGGATGAACCGGTCAGGCAAATTTGCATACGCCTTTCCACCTCTCCCACTAATTCCATTAGTGGTCAGGAAACTACAACAGCACTCCCTCACACTCATTCTGGTAGCCCCAACATGGGCCAGGCAGCCGTGGTACACCACACTATTACAGCTATCAGTGGTACCACATCAAAAACTGCACCTGTCCCCATGCCTCCTAACTCAGAACCATGGAGAAATCAGACACCCGGACCCAGCTCAGCTCAACCTTGCAATCTGGCTCCTGAAATCTTAGAATTTGGGTACCTTAACCTTCCCCCTGACTGCATGAATATTATCAAGGAAGCCAGACGTCCTACCACTCGAGCATGCTATGCCACAAAGTGGAAGAGATTTGTTGTTTACTGCCGTAACAATACAATCAACCCTTTAGATGCATCCATACAACACATTATATGCTATCTACTCCATCTTCAAAGGTGTAACCTGGCATATTCTTCCATACGCCTACACCTAGCAGCGATTGCTGCTTACCTGCAAAACAGACAGCATTTATCACTGTTCAGAGTGCCCACTATTAAAGCCTTTATGGAAGGACTTAAACGCATAATTCCGCCCAGGGCACCACCTTCTCCTGTATGGAATCTAAATGTAGTTCTTACAAGGCTAATGGGTCCGCCCTTCGAACCACTGCATAAATGTGAGCTACGGTTCCTCACCTGGAAAACAGCTTTTCTCGTAGCTATCACTTCCCTTAGAAGGGTTAGTGAAATACAAGCGTTCACTATACAGGAACCCTTCTTACAAATACATCACAGCAAAGTGATACTTCGTACAAATCCAAAATTTCTGCCCAAGGTCATTTCCCCCTTCCATCTTAATCAATCGGTGGAATTACCTGTCTTTTTCTCGCAACCTCAATCTGTTGTGGAAAGGGCTCTACATACACTTGATGTTAAGAGGGCTTTACTGTACTACATACAAAGAACGCAACCTTTCAGGAAGACTAAACAATTGTTTGTCTCCTTCTCTCCACTGCATAAAGGCAACCCCATCTCTAAATCAGGGATAGCTAGGTGGATTGTAAAGTGCATACAAATTTGCTATCACAAGGCAAAAAGAACATTAACTGTTCCACCTAAAGCCCACTCTACAAGAAAGATAGGGGCTTCTATGGCTTTTCTAGGGAACATACCCTTAGATGACATCTGCAAAGCAGCCACATGGTCAACACCGCACACCTTCACAAAACATTACTGTGTAGACGTGCATTCCAAGCAACAAGCTAGTGTGGGCCAGGCTGTACTAAAGACACTATTTCAAACCGCTGCAACGGATACCGGTGGTCGCCGCTAGGGCTGGGTACTGCTATATAATCTATGCAAAAGTGTACAATCTGCAGCTCATATGCCTCGAACGGAATATGCTACTTACCAGTATGCATCTGTTCTTGGCATGTAGAGCTGCAGAGTTGTACACGCCCACCCGCCTCCCCGGCTACCTGTATCCGTTCCAGTCTATCTTATTTAGATACAACACACATGGGTTTCTCACTGTTATCACTACGCTCCATCATTTCCCTGTTGGCGAAAAACAATCTGAGGATGGAGCCGAAGCCCATGCGCAGTACGGACCGAAGGAGGAGTCACCGAACTTGTGACTTCCAAAGACTGTCCAAGAACAAAAACAAACTGCAAACATCCGGGCCCAACACCAGATGGCAATCTATGCAAAAGTGTACAACTCTGCAGCTCTACATGCCAAGAACAGATGCATACTGGTAAGTAGCATATTCCATCCACATTTGATAAAGAGGATGAACCACTTAAACAGGAGGAAAAGAAAAAAATATTGTTACATTGTTTAGGTGCTGGTGGTCTAACAGTGTATAACAACATAACTAAAAAAGTAAGAGATGGAGGAGAAAGACATGTTTATGATGAGGCAATGGAGGACTTAGATGGTTATTATAAACCCACAGTATGTGTTGCGGTGCACAGGTATGAGTTCTACAGAAGGAAGCAAGGGAAAGAAGAAAATATAGATGATTACGTTGCAGCTTTAAAGAATTTTGCGCTTTTATGCAAGTTTGAAAACATGCATGATGACTTAATTAGGGATCAGATAGTGATGTGTGCTGCGAATTCTAACATACAGGACGCCTTATGGGCTAAAGGTGAAAAACCTCTCCAACAGGTTATTGAAATTGTAAAGAAAGCAGAATTGACTGGTCGTTGTGCTAAGGAAGTCATCAATGAGGGAAAAGGAAAAAATGAGGAAGCTAATGTGGTTGCAAAAATAAGTGGGTACAAGAAAAGCACTAAAAATGGAGTAAAAGACACAACCAAATTTAAAGGGAATGTTGGTTCGTACGAGCAGTTGAAGTGTTACAGGTGCGGTAGCAGTAAGCATTTGGCTAATGACTGGAAATGCCCAGCGAGAAACAACAAATGTACCCAATGTGGGATAATAGGTCATTTCCAGAAAGCCTGCAAAAGGAAGTTGAAAGAAAAAGTAAAATTTGTAGAGGATGAGGACGAGGAGGAATTTGAGCAGGACTCTTCAGATGATTCTGAGTACAATTTATGTGTACTAAATGTAACTTAGGCAACGGATAATGAGAATGAAGAAAGGAGTAAGAAAAAGAAACCTATGTGCTTGGTGGAAATTGGAGGTGTGAATATCGATATAGTAGCAGATTCTGGTTCACCGTGCACAATAGTCAACCGTGATGTTTGGAGGGAAAAGTTTAGAAGCAAGGTAGGGAGACAATTAGAAAGACCTGACATATCACTCAAAACATTCACGGGAGAACCAATTGAACTTATGGGGTTCAGAGAACTTACATTTGCTTTTAAAGAAAGGAAAACAAGCAGCAAGTTGTATGTTGCCATCACCGGCCCATCGGTGCTAGGTTGGAAGGACCAGGGAAAACTTGGGATAACTCTAAACCCAAACAGTGTGGAACAGGTACTGGTTACACAACATGAGGAGTTACCGGGATATGAGTTGGTAAACAAGTTTCCTAAAGTATTTAATGGGAAAATAGGTAAACTCAAGGGATTCCAACATGTAATAAAACTAAAAGAAGATGCAGTGCCCTGCCTGCATAAGGTGAGACAAATATCATTAAAATTAAGGAATGAGGTGAGAACGGAAATTAATAAACTACTGGAAGCAGAAATAATCGAAACAACAGAATCATCGGAATGGGTCGCACCTTTGGTGGTCGCAAGAAGGGCCAACGGAAAGTTGAGGTTGTGCATAGACTTGCGCGATCTAAATAAGAATATTCTTATCGACCAATTTCCCCTACCAAGAATAAATGAGATGTTCTCTTACAAAAGATATGAAAATATTTTCGACCATAGACTTGGCTGCTGCTTACCACCAGGTAGCACTACACCCAGAAAGCAGACACCTTACCACTTTTGTTTCACCCTTCGGGTGTTTCAGGTTTAAAAGGGTACCTTTCGGTCTTGCTTCAGCAGCGGCACTATTCCAAAGACTGATGCAGGAGATATTCAAGGGGGTAAGAAAATTACTTATTTTTCAGGATGACATCCTCATTATGGGGAAAGACCAAACTGACCATGATAACCGGTTGGTAGAAGTACTTAAGATCTTAGAGAAAAGAGGTTTGACGGCAGAATACAAAAAGTGCAGTTTCAGCAATAATTCCGTCACCTACCTGGGTCACGAAATCACTAAAGACGGAATAAAGCCAAAAAAAGAACTAATAAAGGCTATCAAGGATGCCCCGGAACCACAAAGCAAGGAAGAGCTCAGAGCGTTTTTGGGACTGGTGGAATATTATTCAAAGTTTGTAAGGAACTTTTCCATGAAAACTTACTGCATCAGGACCCTACTTAAGAATAAGAATAAATTCGAATGGACGAAAGATTGTGAGGACAGTTTTAAAAGCTTAAAGAAAGAAATCTGTGACGCTCCGCCCCTTAAGGGGTTTGACAACAATCTTAAATGTGTGGTTACCACTGATGCAAGTGGAAAAGGTATTGGTGCTGTGCTGACACAGGTTGAAGGAGATGGTAAGGAAGTCACAGTTGCTTTTGCCTCCCGTTCCTTGACCCCAACGGAGGAGAAGTACGCCGTTATTGAGCGTGAGGCATAAGCGTGCGTGTGGGGTCTGGAACATTTCAGGCAGTACATCTGGGGGAAGAGAATTTTCCTACGTTGTGACCACAAGCCTTTGACCAAAGTTCTCACCGTTAAAGGTTTATATAATGCAACACCTAGGTTGGCAAAGTTGTCCATAAAACTCCTGGACTACAACTATGAAGTTCAATATCTGCCTGGTACAAAGAATGTAGTTGCAGATTTCCTGAGCAGAATGCCTTTGAAGAATGTGGAAAAAACAGTAAAAGAAGAAGAACTATGTGTGGCAAACATTAATGAGGAGTTCCCGAGCATTAAAAAAGAGGAATGGGACAAGGAGAACGAAAGAGATGGAACCTTAAACGAGGTTAGGAAGCTAATTGTGGATGGATGGCCCAAAAAGGTATTGCTGAAAGATGAGTTGTGGCCTTTCTGGGAATTAAGGAATGAATTGTCAACGGAAAATGAACTTGTTTTACGACAAGGAAAGGTTATAGCTCCTACAATGTTAAGAGAGAACCTCATTGAACTGTGCCATGAGGGACATTTGGGCATAAACAAAACCAAACAAAGAATTAAAAATTGGTATTGGTGGCCTGGGTGCGACATACAAATTGAGAGAGCGGTGAGAAACTGCATGCAATGTGAAAATTCAGACAAATCACAAACGACCCTTAAACCTCCTCTCCAACCACTGAAGTGTCCGGACATGGCATGGGAGAGGGTGGGCATTGACATACTCGGTTCTGTGAGATGGAAAGAGGAACAGGTGCATGTAATGGTCTTAGTAGATCACTTTTCTAAATGGCCTGAAATTAAGATTTGTAGGAAGGTCGACGCCTCTGACATTATAGCATTTATGGAAGAAATATTCACTAGAGAAGGCATACCAAAAAGCATTGTCAGCGATAATGGAAGTCAGTTCACTTCTGAGATCTTCAAAAAGTTTGTAGACAGGAATGGCATTAAACACAAAACTACTTCGGTTTACCACCCTGCTGGTAATGGTGCAGTAGAGATTTAATAGGGTCATAAAAGGAATCATCCAGTTGGCCAACAATAATGGGAAGTGCTGGAGAAAAGAATTGAACAAAATGGTCTGGGGGTACAGGATTACTCCTGGAGAGAAAACCTTGGTAAGTCCTTTTGAGATTATGAGAGGAAGAACTCCCGTTTCAAAGGATAATATCGGATGGCTCAAAAGTGCAAGGAAATCGGAGTGGTCTGTAGAAGTAGTCAGGAAGAGAATACAGGAGGCTAAAGATCTAAGCAAAGGAAAGTTTGACAGCAAGTATAAATGCAAAGTTATCAGACTAAAAGAAGGTGACGAGGTGAGAGTAAAAAAAAGTGGAAAAATAGTAAAAGGACAAAGTAGATTTACTAGTCCGCTAAAGGTGGAAAAGGTGTTCTGCAACTCTGCACTCCTCAGCGATGGAAGAGTATGGCATGCGTCTGCATTGTCTGTTTGTAAAAGGACAGATGGTGTCAAAAAGGACATAACTGGACAGGAAATAAAAGCAGCGGATGAGGAAAGAGATGTGCTATACAAGCAGGATTGGACAAAACAAGTATCATCTGATTCTGATGATGATTATGACGGCATGTTACCACAAACCTTGGGAGAGAACAAAGGAGGATGTGAAGGTGAAGAGGATATCGAAACATTAGGGGGAATGAGAGAACCCAGCACAAGTGCATCTGAGGCATCCCCTGGTATGGCTAGTGATAATGTGTTGGTGGAAGAGCAAGAAGTTTTGGAGCCTAGTAGTGAAATCAGTTATCCCGACGCAGGGGCCACTAGTAGTTCCTGGGATTCAGATGACAGACAGGAACTGAATCGTGAACTGGTGCCGGAGAACAACACTTTGGATGAAGGGACCATCACCAGCAAATGTGGTCGCAGTGTGGTTAAACCCTGCAAATATAAAGACTATGTTTGCGAATAGTCAAATTAGGCAAGGAATCTGTCAGTGGTTTTTGTTCCTGGTTTCTCCTTTCTTCTTTTAGGTTCAACTATTCATATGGGAAGGAGATGTGTTGTGTTGTGTATTTAACCTGTCCACCTTACCAATGGCGTTCCCCCCCGCGCCCCTCCCTTCCTGCGCGCGGCGGATATCAGCTGGAATGTTGTCAGCTGAACGTTCTGATGTTGACAGTTTAGACGGTTGTTTCACATACTGAGATTTATTATGCGCTGAGCCTCCGGGTTGAGTGTGTCGTCCATTTGAGAATAAATACTTACAACCTTACCTCGAGTATTCATCTTTACACATAGCTAAATATAATCCTTACCACTTTCTGTTAAATTGTGTGTGATTGAAAAGGGTGTGAAAGGGTTACTGAAGAGTGGTGTCCTGATATAGTCATCAACTAAGTCGGGCAATCTCTAAGCGGTTGAAGATTATCAATCACGATGACCTAGTGATTGAGACTATCCACCCCCTTAGTTGGGTGGGCCACTACCTGGTCGAATTTATTATCTCCCCCTTGGTAGCCCACAAAAAGAGCGAGGATCCCCCCTTTAGACAACACTACTGCAGGAAATTGAACAAGTTCACTGCTGCCAGTTGGGTGGCAGCCTTAGCCTCTACCCCTGATAAGAGGCACAATACCCCCCCCCCCCCCCCCCCGTTATACAGCAGAGGGTTTTCGAGACTGGATAAATGGGGCTCTGGACATAGTTGCCCCCTTTAGGAACTGCATTATAAAAAGGATTAAACCCTCCGCCCCATGGTTCTCGGAGGAGCTCAAGGTTCTGAGGCGTGAATGCCGCAGACAAGAGCGCAAATGGTGCATTAATCCCTGCCCTCAGGAGAAAAACAAGCAGCGCTCTCTGCTAGGGAATTTCAAGGATGCTATCTTCCAGACTAAATCCTGTTTTCTCACTGGAAAGATTGTGACCGTTGATAATTCATACAACATGCTGGTTAAAGTAATCAAGGAAATCTCTGAACCTCCCCAGCAACTGCCCATGACCCCCTCCCAAGTTTTCTGTGATAAGATAGTAATCTATTTTCAAGAGAAAGTTCTGCAGATTTATCAGGAGCTCGCTCCTTCTGATGATAAGGTATCCACCAGTGAGGAAGTCGGGGATGCTGAGGCTAAACGGAGTATGGTGGAGCACCCTCAGACTACCAGAAAGAATGTTTTGTCTTCCTTTGCCCTGATCTCAAGTTAACTTATTAAAGATCTCTTATCCCGCCTTAAATCCAGAGCTCCCTCTGATCTCTGAAACGCCCACTATTCTTAAAATGGCACCAGATTTAGCAGTCAATTTCCTGCGTAAGGCATACAATGGAATACTTTATTTATTTATTAAAAACCGCTCCCATTGCATCAGGTACAAAGGACATGCACATACAATTAGAAATCTTATATGCAATATACAGTCTATGGTGTCCACACATTACACCGTGTTCACAGACAGGCTCACCATCCCGTGAGCACAGTATTTGTCTATTATAACAGTAAAAATGCAGTTTATATTTTTATGTTCATGGGACCTATACTCTTATAGCGCAAAGTCGACTGGAAGGAGTTGGAGCGCTTTACTTGAGCTCTAGTTACATTACACAAGGGCACATTCATTTTTACAAGAAGGGAAAATGTACGATATTTGCCAAGAATCAGAGGATGTTGCGCCGGCACCGAGACTCAAACCTGGTTCCTCAGCTCTAAAATCAGCAGCTCTGGCAGTAACACCACAGCCTATCCTTGCTCAGTGTTTCAGCCATCTACACTTGACATGCTGGTAACTGCAATGGGCATTTGTTCAAGAATATGTAACCGCATATTAAGTGTAGGAAGAATTAACATTTTAACTTGTTTGCACGTGCATAGCTTAAAGCAAAAAAAAAAAAAGCGAAATGAAGATGACATGGTCTGGCCTGGCCACGTCGTGTTGCTTAAAAAAAAAATTAACACGCTAAACCTATTGGCTTTGTAATGCTTGTCAATTAAATAATGAAGGTCAACACACTGTCCAGACAACCCATTCCCCTCACCCCAAACACAGACTGCGAGGTTCCTAATACCCAATTTTGCTAAAGTTAACTTATCTTAAATGCTTGTCGACAACGTCGATTATATATTTTGCTTGTTGATTGTTTTAAAAGCAATGCAGTTCTTTGGTATCTCTGTATTTTAATGTCTTCTTCCCAAAGGTTTGCAATAAAACTGAACCACAACTGTTAAATGTAGCTTGGAGGTTATTGGGCCATAATGCAAAGTTGTTTTTGACTTAATCAACAAGGGTGCATTGTGCTCCGGAGGCCTTGTAGAGTGTGTATCAGTTGCTCCCTCAAGGAAAGGGGGATGAAGTCTTGTTTCTGTCACATAACAGCTACAGGACCCAAACACTACCAATGAAATTGCAACAACTTTCAGTAACAGATAATATGTAGGATACGACTTGTAAACTAAATCCATGCCAGTCCATGTCTCCTTTGGTCCAATACTGTTTGCCCTTTCATACTAACTCCTACTGAGCTCACTGACCAAGCCTCTATAAGCATTTTAATGGAATTGCGGTACTCGTGTCCTTTTGAATTTCCCCGTGCAGCCCCTCTCCAGAGGGATAGTAACTAAAGTTACTGTAACTTGTGCCCTCGCCTTGCACTGCTTATGACTTCACAAATTCCATCCCATCATCAATACCATCAATGCGGCATCTGCAATGGCATCCTTGATAACACTGCATGGTGGAGGCGCGAGTTATAGTTACTTTAGGTAACTATAACTTGTAAATGTCAGTGTTTTTTGTGTTTAAAATTATAAAAATGTAACATTTGTAACGCATAACATGACCTTAACCTTGTTTTTTTTTGTGACTCTATATGTATACATGTATACACACATATGTTTATCGTTTCCGGGTTTGTCCTAAAACAGAGACGCACTCCGCAGCAGATGACTCTTAAAAGTCATTTATTTTCAAAGCTGAAACCGGCATTTTACATCCAGATAATTGCTCTGCTATGGCACAGAACCCACTGTAGGATAAAAGTGAGCTAAAAGGCACTTCAAGTCCCATTGATGTTTTGCTCACCTGCGAGGCCCACAGGAGGAGGGCAATATAATTAACTCAGCATGCAGATGATGGTGCCTTTTCAGCATTGCTGCAAAGTTCCATGAAAGCCTGTGAACAAGGGCCAGGTGCTCTGAAACGTGTTAGGCTAGAATTTTATCTGAATGAAGCATGCCGGTTTTGCTTTTGAAAAATGAAGGATTCGTACGAATTATTCAGCTGCAGAGTGCGTCTTTTTCAATCAAGGGCAAACTTTGAAACATATACCGCACACACTGTTCCACCATCAGCAAAGAAAACGCCGTACGCCTAATGTTGGTGCATAGAATGTGCTTTATCTCATTGCATTATGGCTGGGTGCCACAGACCCAATGGGTTTCGGCTCCTGCCCACAAGTCTTGATCGTCACCATCCAAACCACAAATTTAAAGTGAACATATGCTTATTTAGATAAAAAAAAACATAGAATACATACTATTATTTCCTCATAGTCTTTCTTCTATTTTACATACTTCGTAATTTCCTGATATTAAAAGAAAAAGGGGCACCGTCTACCATTGGCAAAGATCTGACGGATAAATCATTGCAGATTGCAAATCATCAAAATACAACCAGAATTTTTTTTTTATCTTGCTGATTCCATAATGTTTAGCAATTAAATCAGAATATATTTCTAATTGATTTAAGAGTATTTGCGCTCTTTGGTTTGACCAATGGTTGTCCTCATCTTCAACACTTTGAAGTGTCTATAACACTATAGCCCTAATGGGCTTTTAATCATTCATCAAATACACTTTGCATATGTACATTACCTCCTATGTCAATCAAGCCCAAATGGGCATCCAATCATTTGTCAAATGTACATTCTATACATGCTATGCGCAGTACTGTTTTTGATGTTTCACTAAAGTGCATCTACAACTGGAAAAATAAAGACAATAGGGCATTAATTTTGAATGAAAATAGGCTGGAAACTTCCCAAAGTTCTCACTACATACAAACTTCAGACAATTCTTACTTGGTAGTTGGAGCAAAGCCGGAGAAAACATGCCACAACCTTAGCACTCATGTGTCCAGATGTATGGCTAGATCTTCATTAGCGTTAAGTCCACCTGGTTCCATAGTCTCTAAGTTAATGATGTATTCTGATTCTAGCCTTAGGCACCGGTGCCCCTTTTTTTTGGCATTTTCTCACGCTATTGAGCCCAAAGAAGGCTATCGCTGTCCATCACTCCTATGATTAGTCTGAAAATGGCATACCACTGGGTACTTGGAGTCGTTCATGATAGCCCTTACTTGCACTAAGATATGTTTTGTAACATGGAACATAGTACTGCCGAGGTATCTACAGGACACACTATGCAGTACACTACATAGTCTGTTTTAAAAGTATTGTATTGTTTTATTAGATTTTTTTGAAACAGGCGTTAATACATTTTTACATTTTTGCATTGAAATTAGCACATTAGGTAGGTACATGACATGTTGCAGATACAAAGAAAATTCCAGTGGTTTATACAGAAGGTGGGATTAGTCATCACATAATGTTTGTACATATTTGAGTTGCCATCGCAGCTATCCCACTCCCTCTAGGCCAACATGTTAAATTCGGGTCTCGGCGTACCTCAGTCTGCAATTAAAACTAAACCCTTTCTGCCCCCCACCCTCCAGTCCTGCGGAGGAGAAAAACACATATATTTATAGAACATCAGGTTTATGGCACAGACCAGCCATGCATAGCTCTATATTTACAATTAAGATGACTACAACATCTGCACCTGATAGGTCTGTCCCATCTTACCCATGCGTGCATTTCGTTCGGGTTAGGTGTTTCCAGTATCGCAATTATGCTGTTATTATTTAACAGGGGCGGCACTAGAGCCCAGATCCAGTGTTTTCATGGCTTCTAACATAATGTCCCATTCCATAGTTTTATTTATTTCGAATTTATAATGCGCATGGCTGCCACAGCAACGAGGCGTCCCAGCGCAGCACAGGGGACCAGAAACAAGAGCTTAAGAGAGTCGAGGCAGTTAAAGGGTAGCAATGGGAAAAAGCCATGTCTTCAAGGCCTTGCGGAAAGCCAGGTGATTAGAAATAGTTCTAGTAGAGGTCGGAAGTGAGTTCCACAGTTTTGCCGCCAGGCAGCGGAACGAACGTCCCCCTGCCCTAGCCCTCCACACTCGAGGAGCGCAGACCATAGCTTGATCAGCAGAGCGCAATGGGCGCTTGGGTACATAGGCCTCCACCAAATGGAGAAGGCCCGGCGGAGCCTGTTTTGCAAGGATCTTGTGTGAGATGCACAATGCTTTAAATTGTATCCACTTATCTACTGGCAGCCAATGGAGTTTGGGAAGCACCTGGGCGACTGAGCAGTGCTTAGGTAGTGAGACCAGAATCCGTGCTGCTGCATTCTGGACCCTCTGGAGGGGCTTTACGCTGGCCCTTGTTGCTCCCGAATATAGGCAGTTGCCGTAATCCAGTCTAGATAAAGCAGATGCCTGGATGATAGTCTGGCGCACCGAAGGGGGGAAAAACCCGAGCAACGGCTTTAGACCCCGCAGGAGTCCAAAACAGACCCCTGCGACAGCTTTTGTTTCTTTCTCAAAGGTCAATCCTCGGTCAAACCATACCCCAAGATTTTTTACGGTATCCTTAGGGACTGGGGCAGGTTTTAGGCGGTCCGGCCAGTAAAGATCGGTCCACAGCTCCCTGTCCTTCCCAAATAGCAGGATTTCCGATTTACCGGAATTAAGCTGTAGGCAATTAGCTGCCATCCAATCGGATATAGCCAACAGATCGTCCTTGAAATTGTCTAGATTGATGGTACAATTCCTAGAGAAGGCTATCACCAATTGGGTATCGTCAGCGTACGATACCAACGACAGCCCCCTCCCCTTCGCCAGCTCCGCCAGCGGGCTAACATAAAGATTGAATAATAGTGGGCTCAATATGGAGCCCTGTGGTACCCCCTGGTGCAGAGCAAACTCCTGTGAGGAAAAGGGAGGTGCCAAGACCTGAAAAGATCTTTCCGATAGAAATGATTTAATCCAGGCCAGGGCTGAATCCCTGATCCCAATTTCCTGCTGACGTTTCAGGAGTATTTTATGGGACACCGTATCAAAAGCGGCACTTAAGTCCAAGAGGACCAAGGCCGCGGAGTCCCCGACGTCTATATTACTCCTAATGGCCTCCGACACGGCCAGGAGCGCAGATTCGGTACTGTGCCGGGGCAGGAAGCCATGTTGCGTAGAGTCAAATATGGCATGTTGCTCAACAAAGTTAGCCAGAATGGAATTCACATGCGCCTCCGCCACTTTGGCCAGGAAGGGTAATTGAGAGATAGGTCGATAGTTACCCGGTTCGGCAGTGTCTAGGGAAGGTTTTTTCAGCAAGGGGACGACTTTAGCATGTTTCCAAGCCCGTGGGACTGATGCCATTGACAATGATTGATTAACCACATCCAGACACACACCTGAAATGGAAGGATAGAGCTGATGGAAGCGAGTGGGAGTCACTGGGTCTGCTGGGGAGCCTGATTTAATTTTTGAGCATAAAGCCACAAACTCCAAAGGCGAGATGGAAGGAAATGCCACCAGATTACGACCTTCCACAGCCTCACCCCCTTTCGGGTCAACTTCCACAGGCAGGAAAGCTACTTGTGGAAGTTCCAGATAGATCTGTTCCACCTTATTGATAAAATGCTGGGCTAGCTCATTGCATTGATGATTGGAGGCAACAGGAGAAACCCTGTTGTCTCCTGTATTCTTCATGTCGCCCAGCAAAGAAAAAATAGTCTTGGCGGGGTTGGAGCTGCCCAGAATTTTACTGGCCACAAAATCCGCCCGCGCTCTTCGGATACCCTTATGGTATTGCTTGAGGGCCATCCGATATTCGAGTTTAGCTGTTGCATCATAAGAGCGTCTCCAAACACGCTCCAGCTGTTTGCAGCCCTTCTTGGCTAGTTATTGGAATATTTCGTACACCTTTAGCTTCCTCCTGTCTTATTGCTGCACTTTCGACACTGCCCCAACGTATGAACTCGCTATGCCAAGCATGACCCGTGGGCGGGTTCTTTGATTTCCATTGCATTGGGATGGCTCGTTTCGCTAGGATGAGTGCCAGATTCACAAATTTATATTGTATTTGGACAATTTCTTGTGCAAGCCTAAGATGCATCCCTCCATAGTGTTGTCTGGCTCTTTTAGTGTGGCCACCGGTATGTGTTGCCTAATCGAGTCCCAGAACCCTCGTAGATAAGTCAGCGCCCTCCAGCTGGTACCTGGGGAAGAGATGTTGTGTCTGTGGGAACATTTTATCTAATCTCTTGCTCTTGGGGGTGAGATAGGCTCAGTGTAGTATCATAGTCTGTATGAATTTGAATTTCACATTTCTGGAGACTTTCTTGGGATGTTCCATGATTTTTAGCCATTCCTTATCCTCTAGTCCCAGTCCCAAGTCCTCTTCCCAGGTATGACGCAGTGCATTAAGTTCGACCGCCACATGCGCGCGTATCCCCACATAGAGCCACTTATTGAGGTGTCTATCTCTGCCCATGTAGTATAATGTTTTAACAAGTTCATGTGTGGGGTTTCTTGCCATTTCGGAGCCCAGTGTGTCTTAATATATTGTAATAATACAGCGTGCAATAAGTATAAATGGTCAGGTGCCCCCGTTTCTCTCACGAAATTGTCATGGTCCATGAGTGTTCCGTTGTTAAACAAATCTGATACCGTGCTGATCCCTTCTAGCCACTTCTACTGCGTTTTGTTACCCTTCCAACCATCAGTGGTATCCACAGTAGTGGAATATTCGCGGCATATGTAGGATGTAACTGCGCATACAGTAGCGCCGCTTTCCAGCACTGTAGTGCCGTGCATAGCAAAGGTGGAAGGGTCTGGGGAGTTTTGCAGCGAGGTAGTAATAAAGTGTGCAAGTTTCCCCGATCTATATCTTGTATGGTGTACCCTATTTCCTGTAAATTGCGGCCAGCTGTCCAATACGAAAGCCACAGTAATTGACTACCATAGTAATATGCTCCAAGATCTGGTACTCCCAAGCCTCCCCTTTCTGTGCCAAGTTGTAGTTTTTTAAGGCTTATTCTCCAGTATTGGGGTGTCTTTCATAGATTCACATGCTTGAATATTCCCCGTCGTCGGAGTGGGAGTCCCACGGTAAATAAAATAGCAATATATATAGTCATAATATACATAAATAATCCCATAAATAGAGCCATGTAGGTGTAAAAACACCAAGAATGTACCTATATGAAATCTCCATAGGGATACATGGAGAGAGGAAAAAAAAAGACATTTGCAGTCTATCTCTGTCATTATCTTGGTCCAAACTACAGACAATCGGGCGTCAGCACCTCTCCAGAACCTTCTCCTCAGAGTTCCTGGCCTCAGATTTTCTACCGCACGTCGTGTGACAGGGAGTCTCCCTGAGCTCTGCTCAGTTTTTGTCTGTCAGAATGTCTTCAAGTAAGAGATCTCTGTTTAGACCTTGTTCTTCGTGTGGAAAACTGCGTTTATTCTCTGAGGACCCACACAGTAAGTGTATTTACTGTTTGTACCCAGATCATGAGGTGGCAAAATGTAAATTTTGTAGAACCTTTTCTACAAAAACTTTGAAGGACAGGGAAGGCCGTCTCTTATTGTGGCTACAGAGACTGAAAGATAAGGAGGATCCAGTTTCTGATATGGAAAGCCTTATTTCTGGCCGTTCCCAGACAGCCTCAAAGCGCAGTAGTGTGCAGGAGTTGCCATCTCCTTTCCTGAAGAAAAAGAAACTGTCTTTGGCTCTTACATCGGCCACATCTGTTGATTCACCTACTGTTTTGTCACCTTCGAGACCTAGTTCTCAGGCTGTTGAGGCGTCTACTTCCAAGTACATTGATTTGGAACATATGACCTTGTGGGCACTGTTCAGGTGTACATTAACAGGTCTCTAACTTCTTTGCCTACTTGAACAAACTCTTCTGATATATTAACTACACTTGAGAATATCTGTCTCTCATAAATTTAATATTGTACTGGTTTATTAAAATATTTGTTTATATGTATTTTTTATAGGTATTGTCCTATATTTACTGAAGGTCTCTACATAACGTTTCCTTTAATTGATGTAACTCTATGCAATAGTTCTTTTTCGGTAAGTGATATATGGCTATTAACATCTTATCCCGATATATATCGAAGCTATTAATACGTATGTATTAAAAAGTAGGTCTTTGCTCATCTTTATTTGTTCTAGATGTCTGACGGTCATTTAGGGTTCACATGCTTCTTTTCTCCTTTTTTCATCATATAGTTTTTTTACATCCTAAAAATCCATCTTAAGGAGAATGATGCACATGTTTGTAAAGGAAGATTTGTCCTGACACGAATGATCAATGAGATGATATGCCTAATATGAGCTCATTTACAAAGTTCTGTCATTATTTAAATACAGGATTATTTTAATTTTGAATGCTAGATACAATAATTATATAAAGGTGATATAATGCTGTTACATCTTGTTTTGTCCTGTTCATAGGCCCTCTTCTTTTCAGTATGATCAAATTTTTTTAAAAAAAACAAAAAAATTTTTTTTTTTGATGTCTTTAAATAAGATGCACTGTTAATAAACTTTCTTCATAAATTTAAGTTTATAGAATGTTTGTATATTTGAATGTATATATATATGTTGGTTTTTTGTGAATTAAAGCATACTTTGTATGTATTTTTCTATAGCCCTGAAGAAGTTTCCTTGTAGGAGACGAAACGCGTCGGCTATGGCTTTCTTGTGCTATCAAGACTGTGACATTCCATACCTGTGATATGATGTAATAAAGAGAAGAATTATTTAGAAAATCAAAGTGACTTCTTGGAAATTCATTTAAATACTATGGACTCTCTTTAAATAGTGCTGAACCCATTTGCATGTATGTTTTGAAAGGACTTTGTCCTGACCAAAGGAGCTCAGAGGGAAGTGTTCCTTGGTTCGTTGCACTATTCAAGTTTATACTGAACGACACTATTCATTTGTCAGGTGCGGTAATACAGCCTTCTCCCTCTTCGTATTTGATTATACCACACAGTAAGTGTATTTACTGTTTGTACCCAGATCATGAGGTGGCAAAATGTAAATTTTGTAGAACCTTTTCTACAAAAACTTTGAAGGACAGGGAAGGCCGTCTCTTATTGTGGCTACAGAGACTGAAAGATAAGGAGGATCCAGTTTCTGATATGGAAAGCCTTATTTCTGGCCGTTCCCAGACAGCCTCAAAGCGCAGTAGTGTGCAGGAGTTGCCATCTCCTTTCCTGAAGAAAAAGAAACTGTTTTTGGCTCTTACATCGACCACATCTGTTGATTCACCTACTGTTTTGTCACCTTCGAGACCTAGTTCTCAGGCTGTTGAGGCGTCTACTTCCAAGTTTTCTGGAAAAAAACTGGCAGCCTCGTCGATGATGCTTCCGACGACGAAATTGGCAGTGACCGGCTCGTCGACGGTGACTCTGACGACAACATCAGCAGCGTCTTCGTCGACGATTGTCCCGTCGACGTTAGCCTCGTCGACGGTAACCATCAGTGCCACAAGGTCGGTGACTTCTATATTACCCATTACATCGTCGTCGACGAGGAAGGAAAAGGTTCCATCGACGAAGACTTCGTCGTCGACGAAGGTGTGAGATCGGCTTCGTCGTCGAACTCGTCGACGGCTATTCCGTCGACGAAGAAGAAGATTCCGATGACAGCTCCGTCGACGACAGCTCCGTCGACGACAGCTCCGTCGACGACAGCTCCGTCGACAATGAGTTTGTCGACGCAAATTTCGTCGATGATAGTTCCGTCGACCACCGTTCCACCGACGGTAGCTCCGTCGACGAGGCCCTCTCCGAAAACGTCCTCGGAGAATACCATGCAGCCGTCGACGGCAATTTCATCAATAAGGATACAGGTGAACAGACTATCATCTGCTCAAAGGTCATTGAGAGAGCAGCTGCCTCCCGCGACTTCAGCGCCGGTTTCATCTTTCACTGTGGTCCCCTTGATGCCATTGCCACCTAGTACTGGCCTAGATAGGCAAGACGAGATTATTCCTGTAGAGGAGTCGCAGCTTCCGTCACCATTATTTGCGACAGATTCTGAACAGGAGTCCGAGGAAGGTTTACCTGACTCTTTTGGGACAGCGCAAAGCCCATCCGACTTAATAATTAAATGCCAGGATGACAGTAGTGAGGATGAAGATCCAGTTTACAGGCAGCAGGTTCCTGCGAAACATACAATGGCGACTCTGCCTTTGTCACTCATAGCTAATCTCCAACGCATGTTGGATGATTATAACCAACGTTTTCCTCTGTCACCCCAACATCCTGGGGTTCCGTCAACGCCTGTGGTTCCGACAAATATAACTCCGGTGCCGATTGGAAATCCTTCACCCCTGATGCCGTCAGCACCACCAAGACAGCCTTCAACGAGGTTTTTACCTCACCATGAGTTCGTGGAGGAGGTCCCTCAAGAAAGAGAAGAGAGTGAAATTCCAGATGATGATGGTGATGTTGATAATGATGATGATGATATGGCGGAGTGGGATGAGTACCAAGCACAAACACCATCCCCCTCTCAAGTAGTATCTGGTGACTCACCTCCAGTGGACATAGCGACTTTTCACCAACTAATGGAAAGGGCGGTGTGAGAAGTTGGCCTGATGTATGATGTCACTAGTTCTAGTGTACACCTTATATCAGTCCAAATACCCTTATGGTGATTGGTTGTAAAGTCAACCTTATAGACCAGCTATCCTAGTGGTAGCATGGACAAGAGCAGTCTTAGGCTAAACTCTGAATGGCATGTGAAGCCAGCTGTGATACCATATATAATCCCTTGAATACCAAATGAAAGGACACCACAACAGATATATATATAAAATAAAGTGTATTTATTCTAGTCAAACCCTCAGCACTCTTTATGAGATTAGAGGTAAGTACAACACAGTCTTATTTAAGCATACATTAAGTCACACAGGTAAGTAATACAGTTAGGCCCTAGGGGCCACGCAAACCATATACTAAGTAAGTGGTATAAGGACCACTGTCACGGAAATAGGATAGGCCTAGGCCTAGGGAATCGCTGGGGCTACACTATACTACCAAAGGTTAGGAAGTGGGAGGCCCACGGGATTCAGGTGCAGAGTGGAAACACTCACGCGTAATGCGTAAAAGTCGATAGAAATAGTATTTGTTAGAAATTAACAGTTTTAGGACACTTCTGGTATAGCTAGAAAGTCGAGACTCGGAAACTAGACCCTAGGATAGTCACTACCCTTGTGAGCACCGAAGTACCCAAGTTACCTAGCCCACAGGCTGCGGGTGCATAGGTGTGAACTTGCGTCGGGTTTCGTCGTGGACTTCTATGGATGCCTGAAGGAAAGTTGCTGACAGGCAGTCAGTGAAGAGTGTCCGGTGGATCCCAAGGCTGGGATCAAGAAGAGAGGAGACCTGCAAGCAGAAGGGACAGAGTCAAGGTCACTAGCCAGTGACCACGTGGAACGAGGAAGGAACCAGGCGATGTCGTGAAGATTGCAGGTGAAGGTGAAGCTTGTCGTTGCAGCCACGAGGACCAGGGAACGTCGAGGACGACCAGGACCAGGAGGCGAGCTGTCCCACGAAGGCTCTTGCTGTCGGCGGCGTCGAAGTTGGACTAGGACTCACCAAGCCTTGGCAAGCGGAACCCACGAAGAACGGAGGACTTGCTTCTGGTGCAGACCAGGAAGGTCTGGGGTGCTTCTCTTTTTCAAAGAAGCAGGAGCCAGTCTGGAGGAGCCAAACCAGCGCTGAAGATTACGGGTTGCGTCGTCACGAAGGCCACTAGCCAGCGGGCAAGCAACCGGACATACGCGGCAAGCAGGAAAATGCAGAAGGGCCCCACGCAGGACTCGTGGAGTGTGGGGGGCTGGTCTTCGGTGCAGATGGTGCTTGGGGGTGGGGCTTCTCAATCCCCGGTGCACAACTTCGAGGGTGCCTCAGAAGCTGCGCTTGAAGATACTAGCCACTTTTCCCAGGTAGCCGGTCCCACGTCTCTCGTCGCCTCCACGGATCTCAGCTCTGCTGTGGATGTGGATCAGGGTCGGAGAAGTCTGGAAGTCAAGGCTCTGGTCGGGCTCTGCAGTCGGTCCCTCATAGAACTTTAGCAAAGCAAAGGGTAGTCGCTTGATGGTGCCTGTTTGCACAGGGTAGCCACTCCTTGGCCACAAGGGAGATTCTTCAGTCTTCTTCTTTCGTCGAATGTCGAAGGTCCAGAGTTTCTGTTCAAGTTGCAGGTTCAGGATAATCTAAAGTCTTGAGGCCCAACTCCCACTCTTATACTAATCTGGGGGGCTGGGATACCTGCTAGGTCACGCCTTATGGGTGGGACCTGGGAGGGGGTGGTTACACCCACTTCCCTTTGTCCAGTTTCGCGCCAGAGCTGGGGCTGGAGTGCCCCAGCGCCGGTTTGAACTGGACTATGCAAGGAACACCTTGTGTGCCCCAGGCATGTCTCATTCCTTTCAGCCCACCATGCCCCAATACACTAAAGGCTGTCTGGGGAGGTGCTAGCACCTCCCCAAGCAGGAAACCTATTGTCCAGGCCTCCCTGGCTGGGATCACTCCCAGCAGCAGGAGGTCAGACTTGTGTCGTGGCAGCAGCATCCATTTTGTGATGCTGAGGCTTTGGTCAGAGGCTAACAGTAAAGTATGATTTCAACATGTCTTTCCCTCTAGAAGGGGGGAATAATATCCTCATGTCCAGAAATGGTATGGGGGTATTATTCCACAGTGTTAGACACCTTACACGACATGTTTCGATAAAGCCAAACCATAGTTACCATAACCGTTTAAGATTATAAGGCACTTTAAGAGTATATGGTAGGCTATATCATAGAACAGCTATAAGGACATGGTTCCGAAAGCTGCAGACAGGCTCAGCTCATGCTAGAGCACCATCTCACATGTTACCAAGCACTCTGCCTCCAGGATTGTTAAGGCCTGCCATAGGAGTGGCTGATAGGTACACATGTGTCTATATGTAAGTTAGGTATAGGAATACTACACCTAAGCAAGGGGTGATTACACGACCTTGCCCCAGCTGAGTGATCAGCCAGTTGTGTCAAAATGGAAGGCCAGGCCAGGGGTGGCATAATACATGCTGCAGCCCCTGGTAGGTCTAGGGTACACCTATGCCCTGGGTACCTAGGGTACACTGTACAGGGGCCAATAAGGTGATCCTATCCAAATGGGTTATGCACCTAAAGTACATAGTATCAATTTAGAGCAGGGCTGTGGGTCTGATTAGCAGGCCCACAGCCACATCTAAGTCGAAAACCAGTAAAGCAAAAGCAAAAAGTGGGGGTGAACATAGAAAGCAGACCCTACTCTCCTACACAACCCCCCCCCCCCCAAACTTAGGGACATTAAACTAACCTTGACCAGTTGAGTCTTCATGTTCTAAGTGGAAATATCTGGAGAGTCCATCTGCATTGGCATGGTCAGTCCCAGGTCTATGTTCCACTGTGAAGTCCATCCCCTGTAGGGAAATGGACCACCTAAGAAGTTTGGGATTTTCACCCTTCATCTGATTTAGCCACAAGAGGGGCTTATGGTCTGTCTGAATCTTGAAGTGGGTGCCAAACAAGTATGGCCTCAGCTTCTTCAGGGCCCAAACTACAGCAAAGGCCTCCCTCTCAATAGCTGACCAACGTTTCTCTCTAGGGGTCAGCCTTCTACTTATAAAAGCAATGGGCTGGTCTTGACCATCTACATTCAGTTGTGAAAGAACAGCTCCCACACCTAACTCAGAAGCATCTGTCTGGACAATGAACTCTTTGGAGTAGTCTGGACTTTTCAGAATAGGTGCACTGCACATGGCCTGCTTCAGGTCATCAAATGCTTTTTGACAGCTTACTGTCCACTGAACTTTCTTTGGCATCTTCTTGGAGGTCAAGTCATTAAGTGGTGTCACAATGGACCCATAGTTCTTAACAAACTTTCTGTAGTACCCAGTCAGGCCCAAGAAAGCTCTGACCTGAGTCTGGGTAGTTGGAGGAGTCCAGTCCTTTATGGTCTGGATCTTGCTCTCCAGTGGTTGAACCTGACCCCCACCAACTAGGTGGCCCAGGTATACAACCTTGCTCTGCCCTATCTGGCACTTAGTGGCCTTGATAGTGAGGCCTGCCTTTTGCAGGGCCTCTAAAACATTCCTCAGGTGGACCAGGTGATCCTCCCAGGTGGAGCTAAAGACCGCATTATCATCAAGATAAGCCGCACAATAATCATCCAACCCAGTAAGGACTTGATTCACCAACCTTTGGAAAGTGGCAGGTGCATTCTTCAAACCAAAGAGCATTACCACAAATTGATAATGTCCTCCTGGGGTCGAGAAAGCAGTTTTGGCCTTTGCATTCTCAGCTAGTCTGATTTGCCAGTAGCCTGCTGTTAGGTCAAATGTGCTCAAAAACTTAGCAGCTGCCAGTCTGTCAATGAGCTCATCTGCCCTAGGTATTGGGTGGGCATCTGTCCTAGTGACAGCATTGAGACCTCTGTAATCCACGCAAAACCTCATCTCTCTCTTACCATCTTGGGTGTGAGGCTTTGGCACAAGGACTACAGGACTAGCCCAAGGGCTCTCTGAAGGTTCAATGACTCCCAGCTCCAACATCTTTTGTACCTCAACTTTTATGCAGTCCCTGACATGGTAAGGTTGCCTGTAGATTTTACTCTTCACAGGCAGACTGTCACCAGTGTCCACCTCATGGGTGCACCAGTTTGTCTGACTTGGGGTCAGAGAGAACATATGTCTGTAGGACTGCAGAACTTGCCTGCAGTCCTGTTGCTGATGGACAGTGAGGCTGTCAGAAAAGACCACACCATCAACTGAGCCATCATCAGGGTTCTGAGTCAACAGGTCTGGAAGAGGGTCACTCTCTTCCTCCTGCCCCTCATCTGTAGCCATGAGTAGCCCCATGTCTGCCCTGTCAACATATGCCTTCAATCTGTTGACATGAAGCACCCTGTGGGGGCTTCTGGGAGTCCCAAGGTCCACCAAGTAGGTGACTTCTCCCTTTTTCTCAACAATAGTGTGGGGTCCAGACCATTTGTCTTGGAGGGCTGCTGGGGCCACTGGCTCCAACACCCACACTTTCAGTCCTGGCTGGTAAACAGTCAGTACAGCCTTTTGGTCATGCCAAGCTTTTTGGAGTTCTTGGCTTGCCTCAAGGTTTTTAGAAGCCTTCTTCATATACTCTGCCATCCTGGAGCGGAGACCAAGTACATAATCCACTATGTCCAGTTTGGGTTGTCTGAGAGGTCTCTCCCATCCTTCCCTTACCAAACACAGGGGTCCTCTTACAGGATGCCCAAACAAAAGCTCAAAAGGGCTGTAGCCAACCCCCTTTTGTGGGACCTCTCTGTAAGCAAACAGAAGGCAGGGTAAAAGGATGTCCCATCTTCGCCTAAGCTTGTCTGGTAAACCTTTTATCATTCCCTTTAGGGTCTTGTTGAATCTCTCAACAAGCCCATTGCACTGTGGGTGATAGGGTGTGGTGAACTTGTAGTTCACACCACACTCCTTCCACATTGCAGTCAAGTATCCTGACATGAAGTTGGCACCTCTGTCAGAAATGACCTCCTTTGGAAAGCCCACTCTGGAGAATACTCCAAGCAGGGCCCTTGCCACAACAGGAGCTGTTGTGGTCCTCAGGGGAATTGCTTCTGGATACCTGGTGGCATGGCCCACTATCACCAGTATGAATCTGTGCCCAGATGCTGTTTGTGGGTCCATTGGTCCTACAATATCTATGCCCACTCTTTCAAAGGGGACCCCCACCACAGGTAGTGGTATGAGGGGGCCTTGGTGGTGCCACCTGATTTGCCACTGGCTTGGCAGGTGACACAGGAGCGACAAAACTCCTTAGTATCTTCTGACATATGTGGCCAGTGAAAGTGAGGGACAAGCCTGTCCCAAGTCTTGTTCTGGCCTAAATGTCCTGCAAGGGGAATATCATGGGCCAAGGTAAGAAGGAAGCCTCTGAACTTCAGTGGTATGACCAACCTCCTGGATGCACCAGGCTTGGGGTCTCTAGCCTCTGAATACAGTAGCCCTTCATCCCAATACACTCTATGGGTACCTTGAGCATTCCCTGCAGCCTCAGCAGCAGCCAGCTGTCTGAGGGGTTCAAGAGTGGGGCAGTCTAATTGAGCCTGCCTCAGATCTGCCCTTGAAGGTCCCCCTGTCCCAAGAAACTCAACCTGATCAGGTTCAAGTTCTTCTAGGACAGTTCCTTCAGGGCTCTCAGAATCATCCTCCTGGGAGGGCTGATCCACCACCTGAGGCAGGGTGGAAGGCACAGCCTTAACCCTACTGCTCTTTCTCTTGGGTTGTGACTGGTTCATAGTTTAAGGATCCAGCACTTGTTCAGTGGTGCACTTTTTGGCCTGTGACCTGGTCACAGCAAGGACATGTGCATCTATCCCCAGCATTTCTGCATGGGTCCTATACTCCACTTCAGACCAAACTGAAGTTTCAAGATCATTGCCCAGTAAACACTCTACAGGAAGGTCTGAACTAACAACAACTTTCTTGAGGCCAGTTACCCCTCCCCAGGAGAAGTTAACAATAGCCACACTATGGGAGGTAGTGGCATTGCTAGCGTTGGTCACTAGGTAATTCTCACCTAGTATGATCTGTCCAGGGTCCACAAAAGCAGGTGTCACCATTGTGACACTAGCCCCAGTGTCCCTGTAGGCCTGAGCCATTCTTTGGTTGATAAAAGGAGTCTGTCTGTACTTGCCCAGGTTACTGGGGCCTACAGTAGAGGACAAAGCTAAGTCCCCATCACAGATCAGAACAGCCTGAGTAGGTATTCTGACTAGGCCAGAATCCTCCTCAGTTCCCAGGGTTAACCCTACTACACCCTTTTGCTGGGAACCACCACTTACAGCTGAACTAGGGGGTACAGTTGCCTTAGGGGCAATGGTGGCTGGGGGCTTATCCTTTTTGGTGCACTCACTAAACCAATGTGAGTTGGACTTACAATAGTTGCACCATGGTTTTTTTTGGCCTTCTTTCTTTTTATCCTTTTTGGGACCACCCTCCCCCTGAGCTTTTTGGGGGCCTGGTGAAGACTTCTGGTCTTTTTGTTTCTGATCATTACCCTTCTGGTCTGCCTTTTTCTGATCACCGCCCTGGTTCTGGTTTTTCTGCTTAACTCTAGTCCTGACCCATCTATCTGCCTTCTTTCCCAATTCTTGGGGAGAAGTCAGATCAGAATCAATCAGGTGTTGATGCAATAGCTGGTTTTGACAGTTGTTAAGGATTTGTTCTCTCATGATCAAATTATACAATCCTGTATAGTCCTTAACCTTACTTCCCATTAGCCAGCCTTCCAGAGCCTTAGTGGCACAATCTACAAAGTCAGTCCAGTCCTGAGTCTGTGTCTTCTGGGTATCCCTGAACAACAACCTGTATTGTTCAGTGGTTAGGCCAAACCCGTCAATTAGAGCACTCTTCAGGACAGTGTAATTAGCCACAAGATAGCTGCCCACTGACTTTGGGGTACCTGCTGTACTTTGCAAGCCCTCTCCAAAGCAGTTATCCATTTGTGGATGTCATCCCCACACTTGTAGGGAGGGACAATCTTGCTCAGGTTTCTATTATCATAGTGCCTGTCTCTATCCTTAGGGATATTGCTGCCACCAGTGGGTTCTGACCCACTTAACTTTTGCTCTCTAGCCAGAGCAAGCTTCTCCTTGGCAAGGGCAAGTTCTTCCCTCTGAATCCTCAGATTAGCTTCCCTCATTCTGGCTTCATGCTCCTTTCTCTCAGGGGAAGTCATTCCCCTATGAGAGGAAGCATTAGAGATGCTAGAGACATGGGAGTGGATGGATTCCCTTGAAGGGGATCTGTCCCTCCTGCTTCTCTGTGTAAGCCCACTTGGGGGTCTGTATGGGGGGACCCCATGCAAACTCCCATGTAAGCTTAGGTTAGCCTGGCTAAGTCTTCCTACTTGGCCCTGGCTGTCTACCTCTTCATCTGAAGTCCCATCTGACTCATCTGTGGTGGGTAGATCCTCCTTTGTACCTAGGGTACCTGCCTGTGAGGCTTTAAGAGCATCATACTCCTCTAGGAGTTGTCTTAGCTGAAGGAGGGTAGGGTTTGCACCCTGTTTTATTGTAACGCCCTGAACGTCTCAGGATCGTTTAACAGACACGACAATGAGGACGCAACCACTAGTGAAGGGTTAGTTGTTTTAATGAAGGCAAATATAATACAAAGAATAAACAAGTTATAGTCACTGGAATCCTCCAGGCTAAGTACGTTACCAGCCCACAGCACGGATGGTCCTAACCGTTCTCTGCATATACGCCGGTCCCGGCGTATGCCAACAGAGGGCAGAAATGAAATGGCCGACAATGCCAATCGGTAGGCTGTGAGGGGCACGAAGAGTGTTGGGGAGAATCGAGGAGTCAGGGAAACACCCAGCCGGGGTCTCTACCTGAAGGGAGCAGCCGCTCAACCTCTTCCTCAGACTGCACCGGGACGCGGAGTCACCTCCTGGTGATGCGTCACCGATACCCCAATCACAAGCAAGAAGACTGAACCGAGAGCAGCCGCTCGATCGATCCTGTGGACTTCCGAGTCTGTAACGCGGCAAACACCTCCTGGTGTGCGTTACAGCTGGCAGTCCCTGTGTCTCTGGTCGGGCTGGGAGTTACGACTCCAACCAGCAAAAGCGCCACTGCGCTTGGACTCAGCCGAGTCAAAAAGCGAAGCTCAATGGTTGACCAGTAGAGCTTCCAGGTCCTTCACAGGTGACGATGGGGCAAGACACGGCCCAGGGAGTAACGACTCGACCTACCTCCGTTCTTGCCTTACTGGAGCACCACTCCGGAACACTGCTCTTCACGAAGCAGGTACGTCGGTGTGAACACAATATCCGACAGCGTTGTACCTCCCGGTTCCTCCCTTTATAGGGCGTGTTTTCCTTGAGTTATGTAACAGCTCTCCTGTTTACATAAGGGCGTGTTTCCTTGAGTTATGTAACAGCTCTCCTGTTTACATAAGGGCGTGTTTCCCTTGAGTTATGTAACAGCTCTCCTGTTTACATAAGGGCGTGTTTCCCTTGAGTTATGTAACAGCTCTCCTGTTTACATAAGGGCGTGTTTTCCTTGAGTTATGTAACAGCTCTCCTGTTTACATAAGGGCGTGTTTCCCTTGTATGACAGGAATTCTTGACAGTACATCCTCCCTCTCAGCGGCTCCCCACGGGTCCAGCGCTGGCAGGAAAACGCCGATGGAACAAGGAGACCAAGCGCGGAGCATGAACCCCTTCAGCCGGTTCCCATGAATGCTCCTCCGGGCCATAGCCTTTCCACGCAACCAGGTACCACAGCTTCCCCCTGCGCCATTTGGACGCCCGTATGCCCGACACTTCATACTCCACCTCCGACTCCACGCATACCGGCCGAGGTGTCCCAGACGGCTTGGAGGGTGCTGGTTTGAGCAATGATACATGAAAGACAGGGTGTATCCGCAATGACTGGGGCAAGCACACCTTCACGTTCACGGGACCCATACACTTGGTAATTCGATAGGGGCCCATGTACTTGGGATGGAACACACTGTTCTTACGAAACCTCATGTTTCTTGTGGATATCCAGACGTAGTCTCCAGTGCGGTACAGTGGCCCGGGCCTTCTCTTCCTATCTGCCGCAGCCTTGTATCTTCTCTTGGCCTCTATTAGGACAGCCCTTGAGCGCATCAATGTGTCTTTTATGTGTGCCACCCTGTCCGCTGTGGCGGGAATCCTGTCCTCTCTGAACGGATGTAGAAATGGCAAGAACCTGGGATGTTGGCCATAGTTGCTATAGAACGGAGATGACTGTGTGGAGCTGTGAGTGGCGTTGTTATAGGCTATCTCTGCAACCCATAGCAAGTCGACCCATTCTTCCCTGCCCTGGTCCACAAAACATCGCAGATACTGTTTGAGCGTTTGGTTCAGGCGCTCGGTTTGGCCGTCCGTTTGAGGGTGGTAGCTGGCGGTCTTAACATGCAGCGCAGTGCACCAAGTCTTCCAGAATTGCGCAGTAAACTGCGACCCCCGGTCCGACACGATCACCCCAGGTGATCCATGCAGTCGTACCACATTCTTTAGGAGTAGTGACGCCAATTCCCCGGCCGTAGGGACTCTCTTGCAGGGGATGAAGTGCCCCATTTTCGTCAAGTAATCCACCACCACCAGTATTGCCGTCATCCCCTGGTCTACCGGTAGGCCCACCACGAAGTCCAGTGATATGCTATCCCATGGTCTATCCGGGGTTGGAAGTGGATGTAAGAGCCCTTGGGTTCGGCCATGGTCGGCCTTCATGGTAGCACACGTAGGACACTCCTGTCCCCACCTCCTGACATCCACTCTCATGGTTGGCCACCAGAAATGCCGTCCCATGCTAGCCACCGTTTTTTCAAAGCCCAAATGACCTGCGCATGGAGAGTCATGGCACCAGATGAATGCTTGTTTCCTTAGCCTAGGCGTGGGTATCAATAGGCACCTGCCCTTCAGGGGTATCCCGTCCTTCAGCTGCCATTCTCTGTGACTGAGGAGCCACCTCCGCCATGCGAATGACCTGATCCCTCTCTTTATTCCCCTCAGGAAAGTATCCGGTTGGATAACCCCCAATACCATCCTCGGGGAAATGATGGAACGCTCGGTCGCAGGCAATGGTTCCTTAACTGCAGATTGACGGGACAGGGCGTCCGCCTTTCGGTTTTCCGTCCCCGGCCGATATGTGATGCGGAAGTTGAACCCCGCAAAGAAGATCATCCACCGCAGCTGCCTGGGAGAAAGGTGTCTAGTGGCAGTCATGAACTGTAGGTTCCGATGGTCCGTGTACACCGATACCACATGTCTTGCCCCCATCAACCAATGCCTCCATTCGGTGAAGGCGTCCTTGATTGCGAGAAGCTCCTTCTCCGCAATATGGTAGTTCCGTTCGGCGTCGTTGAGTTTGCGGGACATGTACGCAACGGGATGAAGCACCCCTGTGTCGTGGTTGCGTTGGGACAAGATAGCCCCCAGCGCCACATCCGACGCGTCCGCTTCCACCACGTAGGGGAGATCCGGATCGGGGTGAGCCAACACCGGCGCCTTACCAAAGGCGCTTTTCAGGGCCTCAAAGGCTTTGTTCGCTTCAGGGGACCAGACAAACTCCTTGGACTTCCTCAGTAGCTGTGTGATTGGGGCCACCACTCCTGAAAATCCATCTATGAACCGCCTGTAAAAGTTGGCGAAGCCAATGAAACTTTGGACGTCCTTCACGCTTTGGGGCACCGGCCATTCTTTCACCGCCTTGATCTTTCGTTCTGCCATCTCCTGTCCCTCTGGACTCAGCATCACTCCGAGGAATTCCACGGATGTGACGTGGAAGTCACACTTGCTGAGTTTACAAAACAGCATGTTTTCCCTCAGCTTTTGGAGCACAGCTTTGACGTGGTGTACGTGCTCCTCCACACTGGACGAATAGATGAGGATGTCGTCGATATATACGACCACGTAGATATCCAACTCCTCTCTGAATACCTCATTCAAAAAGTACTGAAAGGCTGCCGGGGCGTTGCACAGACCGAACGGCATGACGAGGTACTCAAAAAGGCCGAACCTGGTCTTAAAGGCGGTCTTCCACTCGTCTCCGTCCCTCATGCGCACCAGATGGTATGCCCCTTTCAAATCCAACTTGGTGTAGATACGAGCTTTCTTGACCTGTTCCAGAAGTACACTGATGAGAGGCAAGGGGTACCGATTTTTTATGGTTATCGCATTCAATGCCCTAAAGTCCACACAGGCTCTCAGCTCCCCATTAGCCTTCGGGATGAAGAAGAGTGGCGAGGCGGCCGGAGACTTGGACGGGCGGATGAATCCTAGCTTGAGGAGTTTATCCAGGTACCCCCGGAGATGCACGTTTTCAGGCTCCGTCAGGGCATACAGCCTGCCGCTGGGAACGCTGGCCCCTGGCACCAGGTCGATCTGGCAGTCAAACTGTCTATGTGGTGGTAGCACTTCCGCCTTCACCTCATCAAATACATCCTCAAAACTGTGATAAGCCTGGGGGAGAGCCACATCTTTTTCTGCCGCTGTAGCCACCGTCTGACTCCCGCTCTCATCTGCGTCAAGGGATTCCGTTCTTATTCCACAATGCAGGATGCAATACGGTGACGTCATTTCGATGCGATGTGTTGGCCAATCCACAAATGGGTTGTGTTTCTGTAGCCACGGCAATCCCAATATGACGCCATATTGGGGCGCTCGGATGATGTTAAAATCGATTTGCTCCAAATGGTTCCACCCATATCTCATCGGAAGGACCCCCGTGTGCTGCCCGATGGGCCCCGTCACCAATCGCCTTCCGTCTACAGCATAGACGTCTTCGGGTACAGCTTTGGGAAGAAGCACTAGCCCTAGCCTGCATGCCTCGTTGTGGTCCATAAACATGCCAGTGGCCCCTGAATCCACCATGGCCACAACGGGTATCCACTGGTCATGCACTCCCACGTGCACCGTGATAAACAGGTGTCGTTGTCCCTTAGTGACCGAGTTGGAAAGTGAAGGGATGGATGAGTGACTCCGAGATGCCCCTTCTCTGGTCTTGGAGTCCTCTAGTTTTCCGCCGGTATGTCCACCACGGCTGTTACCGACCGGTTGGCCCGATAACGTGACGTCTTCGGTTTGGCAGGGCATTCACGTACGTAGTGGCCTTTTTTGCCACAATATAGGCACAATCCTTGTTTACGGCGTGACTCTTTCTCCGTGGCTGTGAGGCTCGCTCGTATTGCGCCGATGTCCATGGGTTCTCCCTTGGATGCGGTGGAAGTTTCAGGACTTCCCACCGTCACATAGGATGGAAGGGATTTTCCTTTTCTCCCATGATCCCCCTTTCTTTCACTTAGCCTATGTTCCAGCCGTAATACCAGGTTGATAAGGCCCTCACATGTCTTGGGTTGAGGGTCAATATGAGCCACGGCGTCCTTGAGCTCATCGCACAGCCCTTGATGGAAGAGCGCCGTCTGTTTAGCAACAGGCCACTTGGTTTCCGCAACCAGCCTTCGGAACGCGTTGAGATACTGCACCAGGTCGTTGGATCCCTGTCTCAACTCAAGCATTTCACGGTCCGCCGTGTACGAGTCAGCCCTTCTGTCGAATACCTTCAGGAATTCCTCGCGAAAAGCACCCCAATCACATAAGAGGGGGTCGTCCCTGCTCACCAGAGGTACGGCCCATTGTGCCGCGTTTCCAGCCAAATAGGATATAAGGAAAGCCACACGAGCCTGACTCGTGGGGAACGCCTTTGGTTTGCACGATAAATGTAGCGCCACTTGTGTGAGGAATACCTGCACTGTGTTAGGATCCCCACTGTACCTCTCTGGTGTCGCCAAGGGGATGGCTACCGGCATTTCCACTACTACCGCAGGGGTCTGATTCGTGAGGGAGGTGCTGGGCGTGAGCGGGTCCAATTGGATAGCATCCAGTCTGGCTTTTACATCGGCTGTTTCTTGCCTAGAGGCAGCCACTTCAACTTGCATGGCCGCTAAATCAGCCAGCACATCATCAAGTGTTGCCATGTCTGTTATCGGCCGGGAGACAGTTAGTGTTATTAAGGTCGGATATTTTGTAACGCCCTGAACGTCTCAGGATCGTTTAACAGACACGACAATGAGGACGCAACCACTAGTGAAGGGTTAGTTGTTTTAATGAAGGCAAATATAATACAAAGAATAAACAAGTTATAGTCACTGGAATCCTCCAGGCTAAGTACGTTACCAGCCCACAGCACGGATGGTCCTAACCGTCCTCTGCATATACGCCGGTCCCGGCGTATGCCAACAGAGGGCAGAAATGAAATGGCCGACAATGCCAATCGGTAGGCTGTGAGGGGCACGAAGAGTGTTGGGGAGAATCGAGGAGTCAGGGAAACACCCAGCCGGGGTCTCTACCTGAAGGGAGCAGCCGCTCAACCTCTTCCTCAGACTGCACCGGGACGCGGAGTCACCTCCTGGTGATGCGTCACCGATACCCCAATCACAAGCAAGAAGACTGAACCGAGAGCAGCCGCTCGATCGATCCTGTGGACTTCCGAGTCTGTAACGCGGCAAACACCTCCTGGTGTGCGTTACAGCTGGCAGTCCCTGTGTCTCTGGTCGGGCTGGGAGTTACGACTCCAACCAGCAAAAGCGCCACTGCGCTTGGACTCAGCCGAGTCAAAAAGCGAAGCTCAATGGTTGACCAGTAGAGCTTCCGGGTCCTTCACAGGTGACGATGGGGCAAGACACGGCCCAGGGAGTAACGACTCGACCTACCTCCGTTCTTGCCTTACTGGAGCACCACTCCGGAACACTGCTCTTCACGAAGCAGGTACGTCGGTGTGAACACAATATCCGACAGCGTTGTACCTCCCGGTTCCTCCCTTTATAGGGCGTGTTTTCCTTGAGTTATGTAACAGCTCTCCTGTTTACATAAGGGCGTGTTTCCTTGAGTTATGTAACAGCTCTCCTGTTTACATAAGGGCGTGTTTCCCTTGAGTTATGTAACAGCTCTCCTGTTTACATAAGGGCGTGTTTCCCTTGAGTTATGTAACAGTTCTCCTGTTTACATAAGGGCGTGTTTTCCTTGAGTTATGTAACAGCTCTCCTGTTTACATAAGGGCGTGTTTCCCTTGTATGACAGGAATTCTTGACATTTATTCTTCTGGAGGTACACAATTGTCTCATCTCCTGAAAAGTTAGGGTATCATATCTAGAGGGGGTCTTCTGCAGACCTGACCCTCCTGAGAGAGCATCTACTTGATCTCCTCCCAGAGACATGATCTAGTGAGGGTGTGGTGTGTGCACCTACCTACACTAGTTGTTTCTACTAAACCTCTCTGGTAGTTGTCGTCAGGGTGTGTTACTCCCTTCAACCTACAACTACTAAGTCCAGTAGGGCTTAAGTATTATAATTTATGTTATATGTACCTAGACAATATCTGTGTGATCTTTCAATTTAGTATCTCAAGATTACAATAGTATTACAACAGCAAGCTCAGATCCCAACCGCTGCTCACCAATGTGAGAAGTTGGCCTGATGTTTGATGTCATTAGTTCTAGTGTACACCTTATATCAGTCCAAATACCCTTATGGTGATTGGTTGTAAAGTCAACCTTATAGACCAGCTATCCTAGTGGTAGCATGGACAAGAGCAGTCTTAGGCTAAACTCTGAATGGCATGTGAAGCCAGCTGTGATACCATATATAATCCCTTGAATACCAAATGAAAGGACACCACAACAGATATATATATATAAAATAAAGTGTATTTATTCTAGTCAAACCCTCAGCACTCTTTATGAGATTAGAGGTAAGTACAACACAGTCTTATTTAAGCATACATTAAGTCACACAGGTAAGTATTACAGTTAGGCCCTCGGGGCCACGCAAACCATATACTAAGTAAGTGGTATAAGGACCACTGTCACGGAAATAGGATAGGCCTAGGCCTAGGGAATCGCTGGGGCTACACTATACTACCAAAGGTTAGGAAGTGGGAGGCCCACGGGATTCAGGTGCAGAGTGGAAACACTCACGCGTAATGCGTAAAAGTCGATAGAAATAGTAGTTGTTAGAAATTAACAGTTTTAGGACACTTCTGGTATAGCTAGAAAGTCGAGACTCGGAAACTAGACCCTAGGATAGTCACTACCCTTGTGAGCACCGAAGTACCCAAGTTACCTAGCCCACAGGCTGCGGGTGCATAGGTGTGAACTTGTGTCGGGTTTCGTCGTGGACTTCTATGGATGCCTGAAGGAAAGTTGCTGACAGGCAGTCAGTGAAGAGTGTCCGGTGGATCCCAAGGCTGGGATCAAGAAGAGAGGAGACCTGCAAGCAGAAGGGACAGAGTCAAGGTCACTAGCCAGTGACCACGTGGAACCAGGAAGGAACCAGGCGATGTCGTGAAGATTGCAGGTGAAGGTGAAGCTTGTCGTTGCAGCCACGAGGACCAGGGAACGTCGAGGACGACCAGGACCAGGAGGCGAGCTGTCCCACGAAGGCTCTTGCTGTCGGCGGCGTCGAAGTTGGACTAGGACTCACCAAGCCTTGGCAAGCGGAACCCACGAAGAACGGAGGACTTGCTTCTGGTGCAGACCAGGAAGGTCTGGGGTGCTTTTCTTTTTCAAAGAAGCAGGAGCCAGTCTGGAGGAGCCAAACCAGCACTGAAGATTACGGGTTGCGTCGTCACGAAGGCCACTAGCCAGCGGGCAAGCAACCGGACATACGCGGCAAGCAGGAAAATGCAGAAGGGCCCCACGCAGGACTCGTGGAGTGTGGGGGGCTGGTCTTCGGTGCAGATGGTGCTTGGGGGTGGGGCTTCTCAATCCCCGGTGCACAACTTCGAGGGTGCCTCAGAAGCTGCGCTTGAAGATACTAGCCACTTTTCCCAGGTAGCCGGTCCCACGTCTCTCGTCGCCTCCACGGATCTCAGCTCTGCTGTGGATGTGGATCAGGGTCGGAGAAGTCTGGAAGTCAAGGCTCTGGTCGGGCTCTGCAGTCGGTCCCTCATAGAACTTTAGCAAAGCAAAGGGTAGTATCTTGATGGTGCCTGTTTGCACAGGGTAGCCACTCCTTGGCCACATGGGAGATTCTTCAGTCTTCTTCTTTCGTCGAATGTCGAAGGTCCAGAGTTTCTGTTCAAGTTGCAGGTTCAGGATAATCTAAAGTCTTGAGGCCCAACTCCCACTCTTATACTAATCTGGGGGGCTGGGATACCTGCTAGGTCACGCCTTATGGGTGGGACCTGGGAGGGGGTGGTTACACCCACTTCCCTTTGTCCAGTTTCGCGCCAGAGCTGGGGCTGGAGTGCCCCAGCGCCGGTTTGAACTGGACTATGCAAGGAACACCTTGTGTGCCCCAGGCATGTCTCATTCCTTTCAGCCCACCCTGCCCCAATACACTAAAGGCTGTCTGGGGAGGTGCTAGCACCTCCCCAAGCAGGAAACCTATTGTCCAGGCCTCCCTGGCTGGGATCACTCCCAGCAGCAGGAGGTCAGACTTGTGTCGTGGCAGCAGCATCCATTTTGTGATGCTGAGGCTTTGGTCAGAGGCTAACAGTAAAGTATGATTTCAACATGTCTTTCCCTCTAGAAGGGGGGAATAATATCCTCATGTCCAGAAATGGTATGGGGATATTATTCCACAGTGTTAGACACCTTACACGACATGTTTCGATAAAGCCAAACCATAGTTACCATAACCGTTTAAGATTATAAGGCACTTTAAGAGTATATGGTAGGCTATATCATAGAACAGCTATAAGGACATGGTTCCGAAAGCTGCAGACAGGCTCTGCTCATGCTAGAGCACCATCTCACATGTTACCAAGCACTCTGCCTCCAGGATTGTTAAGGCCTGCCATAGGAGTGGCTGATAGGTACACATGTGTCTATATGTAAGTTAGGTATAGGAATACTACACCTAAGCAAGGGGTGATTACACGACCTTGCCCCAGCTGAGTGATCAGCCAGTTGTGTCAAAATGGAAGGCCAGGCCAGGGGTGGCATAATACATGCTGCAGCCCCTGGTAGGCCTAGGGTACACCTATGCCCTGGGTACCTAGGGTACACTGTACAGGGGCCAAAAAGGTGATCCTATCCAAATGGGTTATGCACCTAAAGTACATAGTATCAATTTAGAGAGAGAACAGCAGGGCTGTGGGTCTGATTAGCAGGCCCACAGCCACATCTAAGTCGAAAACCAGTAAAGCAAAAGCAAAAAGTGGGGGTGAACATAGAAAGCAGACCCTACTCTCCTACAGGCGGCACAACGTTTTAAACTGACAACGGAGCGCAGAGAGGAAGATTGTTTCCTTTATGATTTCAAGAGTCAACCTTTTAAACAAACGCATACTATTCCCATTGTGGATTTCATTTTGGAAGAAGGCAAGAAGTTGATGAAAACACCTAATACCTTGCCAGCACAGGTGCCTCGTTTAGAAAAGAAGTATAAGGCGCCACTAGGAACCCCAGCATGCCTCACGGGTCAGTCAAGACCTGAGTCCGTCATTATGCAGGCAGCGCAACGTAGGGCGAAAAATCCTGCATCTACTGTCACCGCACCACCGGATCGTGACGGCCGTCGAATGGATGCCATAGGGCGTAAGTTTTCTTCAATGGCCTCTACTGTGGTTAGAGCGGCTAATGCCTTGGCCATTTTGGGTCGTTATGACCGACAAGTGTGGGCTGACATTTCGACTTTGGTTCAAGAACTGCCGGAGCCATCTAAAGGCGAAGCAATGAAGTTGCTCCAAGAGGGAGAAGCTACGTCGGTGGAAATGATTGATTGTGCAGTGGACATCGCATGCACGGGTTTCCGTCAGCTTGCTGGAGCGGCTGTTCTGCGTAGGCAGGGGTGGTTACGATCGACATCCTTTCGCCAGGAGGTGCAGTCCATGATTTTAAACATGGCTTATGACGGAGAGGCGTTATTTGGAAATCACGTCGATGAAGCGCTCCAGTCCATAAAAAAGGATACTGTGACGGCTAAATCTCTCGGAAATTTACATTTTCAAAGACAAAATTTTCGTGGTGCACGCGGACGCGGCACCTCCTCAAATTTTCGAAGGGGAAATAATCAATACAGACCCAATAATCAAGGATCCAACCGCTATTCATATAGCCAGCACCAACAATCATCACGACAGCAGGCCTCCAAGTCGTATAGAGGGAAATCCTCATACAGAGGAAATGCGTCAAAAAGACAATGACTCTTACCAGACAAACAAAGTTGGAGGTCGAATCTCTCTGTTCTTTTCCCAATAGTCCTCCATCACAAAGGACCGTTGGGTTTTGGACATTGTGAAAAAGGGGCACGCTTTAGAATTCATCAAATTCCCTCCGCCCACACCACCTTCTGGAGCACCACCAACTCCCATCAAAGAACTTTTACATCAAGTTCGACTTCTAAAGCAAAAAGGAGCTATAGAATCAGTGCCAGTATCTCAAAGGGGAAAAGGATTTTATTCCCGGTTCTTCCTGATCACAAAGAAGAACGGAGAGTGGAGGCCCATCCTCGATCTGAGGGCACTAAACAAATATCTAAAGAGCCAGTCCTTTCGTATGATGACGTTAGTAGAGATCTTGCGTTTACTCTCGCAGGAAGATTTCATGGCAACGATAGATCTCCAGGATGCCTATTTTCATATCCCTATATTACAGCGGCATCGGAAGTTCCTGCGTTTTCGAGTGGGTCAACACGATTTCCAATTCAAAGTGTTACCGTTTGGTCTGCGCTCGGCCCCTCGAGTGTTCACGAAGGTACTAGCCCCAGTGATAGCGTTTCTGCGACTCCAGGGAGTGCAAATATTTCCATATCTAGACGATTTTCTCCTGAAATCCCAGTCAAGCACGCACCTGCGACAACACACGCTTCTATGCCAGGACGTGTTTCGCTCATTAGGTCTTTCCGTAAATGCAGCGAAATCCCAAATTCACCCTTCACAAAGAAGGGATTTTCTGGGAGCAACTCTGGAGACGGTATCAGCAAAAGCGTTTCTCTCCCAGGAGCGTCTACAGAAGATACTGCGACTGGTCACTTTGATCAAAAGAGTCAGTTTCTGTGAGACTGTTAAAATCGTTTCTGGGGATGGCCTCATCGTCCATTGCCTTGATTCCTCATTGCAGGCTGAGAACACGTCCTATTCAGGAAGCACTGGATGCTCAGTGGCGTCAAGTAACGGGATCTTTTCACGACATGGTATGTGTCACAGATCAAATGAGGTCTGCTCTCGCATGGTGGACAATTCCAGCCAACTTGACAGAAGGCACATCATTTCTGTCGGTGACGCCGGACAGGACAATCACGACAGACGCCTCATTAGAGCGATGGGGCGCGCATTTGGAAGATCTCTCGGTAAAAGGAAGGTGGTCCACAAATCAAAGAGCTTGGCACATCAACAGGTTGGAGCTTATGGCGATTTTTTTCTGGCTCTAAAATCATTTCTACCTTTGATCCAAGGAGAATCAGTGCTAATACAGACAGACAACACAACCTGTATGCACTACGTAAACAAACAGGGCGGAACGAAATCTCCAAGTCTGTCCAGGTTAGCTCAATCAATTTGGGACTGGTCGCTCAATCACCAAATCATGATTACAGCAGTTCATCTACCAGGAGTATCCAATGTCTTAGCGGATTCCCTGAGCAGGTCCTCTTCTTCGACCCACGAGTGGGAGTTACACCAACCAACTCTAGAGAGGATATTCCAACAATGGGGTCGTCCGCGGCTGGATCTCTTTGCTACTCCGGAGAACCGGAAATGCCGCAATTACGCAAGCTGGCATCCCCACAAAGAATCGCAGGGAAATGCCTTTTTGATGAACTGGTGCAATCTATTTGCGTACGCTTTTCCTCCAATTCCCCTCATACCTCGGGTCCTTTGGAAGATGAAGAGACAACCTTGCCACCTGATTCTAATAGCCCCACGTTGGCCCCGACAGGCATGGTTCTCAGAACTGCTCCTGCTGTCCCAATGCCAACCAATCCTCCTGCAGTCTCGGACAGATCTGCTCACGATGAGCGAAGGGAGAATTTGGCATCCGAATCCTTCCTCACTGAGCTTATCGGCATGGAACCTGAACACCATGAGTTCGCCCATCTAGACATCCCGCAGGATTGTAGGGACATTTTGGCCCAGGCAAGAGCACCCTCTACAGTCAAGACGTGCAAGTTGAAATGGAAAAGATTCTGTCACTGGTGTGCTTCTAACGGAATCCACCCAATACATTCCACGGCACACCAATTACTACCTTTCTTCTTGCACTTGGCTAGTTCCGGACTATCCCATGCAACTTTACGGGTTTTCCTAGCAGCGATTTCCCGTTTCCGACAGGATGGATCAAATTCCCTTTGTTCCTCAAGAATAATCCGCCAATTCTTTAAAGGCTTATTCCAAAAATTTCCGCCAATTCGGCGTCCTCCTCCGTTATGGCATCTTAACGTTGTGTTAGCGCAATTGATGAGACCACCGTTCGAGCCCATTCACAAGGCCGACTTAAAACATCTAACTTGGAAAGTGGCCCTACTTCTGGCACTAACGTCTTCACGTCGTGTCAGTGACATCCATGCTTTTACCATCAAACCTCCTTTCCTGCAGTTCAAACCGGATGCGGTAGTGTTGCGTACCAATCCATCATTCCTACCCAAGGTGCCTTCTGATTTTCATATTAACGAGCCAGTCATATTAAAGACTTTCTTTGCTAATCCTCAGACACCTGCGGAGCAAAGGTTGCATTCTTTGGATCTGAAACGATGTTTAAAGTTCTACATCAGCAGGACAGCTTCGTTTCGAAAATCCGATCAGCTTTTTATAGCGTATGGACGCTGTCATAAAGGACGTCCGGTTACTAAACCGACGATTGTACGCTGGATTTCGACGGCTATTGTCTTCTGCCATCAAAAGGCAAACAAACCACTGCAGTCTTCAGTGAGAGCACACTCCACTAGGGCAGTATCATCATCTACCGCCTTATTTGCTGGAGTACCTTTGCAACACATCTGCAGAGCAGCTACGTGGTCCACCAGACACACGTTTACTAAGCACTACTGCTTGGCGGCTTTAAGCGAGGAGGATGCTGCAGTGGGACAGGCAGTGCTGCGCAATCTTTTTAAATAAGGTGAGCCTCTTCCTCCCGCCTCCATATTGTTTCCATTTACTGTTCTATACTATTCATTGCATTTAGATACATGCTGTATGTCAACAGATATAGGTATCTATCTATATATATATTTATATATATATATATATTCACTGAAAAAACCATAGGTTTGACACACGTTATAGTTAGGAATTAGCATTTAAAAAACCTTGCAAATTCACTGAAAAAACCATAGGTTTCACACATGTTATAGTTAGCGGAAATTTTACTGATAAAAAACCAATGAAATTCCCCCGTTATAGTTAGTGCAGGCAACTATAACTCACGCGACCGCAATCCTCTGCTGATGCTAATACTGTATTTAGACACTTATTTGCCCATGTCTTCTTCCATACATTTTTAGCTATACACATATTACAAATTTTTTTTTTTCATAAAGACACATATGTCATCAGCAGAAGATTGCGGTCGCGTGAGTTATAGTTGCCTGCACTAACTATAACGGGGGAATTTCATTGGTTTTTTATCAGTAAAATTTCCGCTAACTATAACATGTGTGAAACCTATGGTTTTTTCAGTGAATTTGCAAGGTTTTTTAAATGCTAATTCCTAACTATAACGTGTGTCAAACCTATGGTTTTTTCAGTGAATTTGTACGTTTTTTTAAATGCTACGTTACTTTACGCCATTCGTGGCGTGCGCACCCACTTAACGCAGTTCGTTCCGTGCGCGCACGGTGCGCTTCGCGCACCGTGCGTGCACAGTCAGCACGCGGTGCGCTTCGCGCACCGCGCGCACACTTTACGCAGTTAGTGCCGTGCACGCACGGTGGGCACGCGGTGCGCTACGCGCACCGCGTGCCCACGTTAAGCTGGATGGCCCATTTACGCACGATGCGCTTCGCGCACCGTGCGCACATGGAGGACATATGATTCACTTCGTTTTGAAAGGTAATATTTTAATTTTTCGCAAGCTCTAATAAGCCTTGTTCAAATGGTGCCATTCGGGCACCATTTGCACACGGGGTGGGGAGAGTGTGGATAATTTTTTTTTTAAAATATTTTTTTACCGTACGCGTACGGTAAGCGTAATCGGCGAAATTAGCGAAAAAATAAAAATTCCGTTTTTGGCCTTGGGGGATCTTTGGGGACTCCCTCAACATGGCTAGGTGTTTTGGAGCTGTCCAAACAGCCCCTTTACATGTTTTTGGTCTTTGTATTTTAATCATCACTCTCAGTGCGAGAGAGAAAATGGCGGCCGCCGCTTCCTGGTTTCGAAGCGTACCGTAAGCGCACCGTAAGCTGGCTCAGATATATATATTGATTTAAAGGCTATTTTCTCAGAATCTACTCAACAGATTTACACCAAACCTACAAAAGGCACTTCCTTGACCTGAGGACTACCTCTCTGCCAAATTTCAAGTAATTCTGTTCAGCCGTTCGGGCTGTAGCCCTGTCTAAAGGTCCTATGGAAAAATGCATGGGAAAAACACGTTTTGGGACCCCCCTTTTATCTCAGCCCCCGCTTGACGAATCCCCCCGAGACTTTCAGGGTAGGAGCGTAGCGTAGCGCCCCACCTATTTTGAAAAATTCACGAGGATTCGTCGACCGGCGCCAAAGTTATTCAAAATAGAATGTTGCGGATTTCCTATGGAAACGTGGTCCTAACTATAACTACCTACTGGCGACCGCCAGTAGGTAATATATATATATATATATATATATATATATATGATGTTTTTATAAGAAGGTTATGATCATTGCGATCTCATGTTGATGTCATTATGGAAACAATAATATGGTTACTGCTTTCTATTCATATTCAAGCATGTGAATCTATGAAAGACACCCCAATACTGGAGAAGAACAATTGTTACTTACCTGTAAACAGGTGGTTCTCCAGTATTGGTGTCTTTCATAGATTCACATGCGACCCTCCCTCCTCCCTTCAGAGGCTTTTTCCTCCTCATAAACTATGCATACACTTTGGTGCTACGAAAATCTGAGGTCAGGAACTCTGAGGAGAAGGTTCTGGAGAGGTGCTGACGCCTGATTGGCTGTAGTTTGGACCAAGATAATGACAGAGATAGACTGCAAATGTCTTTTTTTTCTCTCTCCATGTATCCCTATGGAGATTTCATATAGGTACATTCTTGGTGTTTTTACACCTACATGGCTCCATTTATGGGATTATTTATGTATATTATGACTATATATATTGCTATTTTATTTACCGTGGGACTCCCACTCCGACGACGGGGAATATTCAAGCATGTGAATCTATGAAATACACCAATACTGGAGAACCACCTGTTTACAGGTAAGTAACAATTGTTCTTCTCCGCCTACCAGCTCCCCATATGAGGTCTATAAGCATGGTGCTCAATAATTTAAAAGTGGTGTGTGGTATTAAAATTGGTAAATTAGTAAAATAATATAGCAGCTGTGGGAGGACTACCATTTTCGATATAGCCGCTCTGCCAATAACCGACAGCGGTAAGGTGGTCCAGAAGGCGACACCAGAGCTCTGATCGCTCTGTTGAGGTTGCCTTCTAGCATGTCTGTTTGCGTCTGATACAAATGGATGCCCAAATATTTGAACGTGTGGTGCGCCACCGGGAGCCTATAAGATCCAAACTCTGTCTGTAGGGTACACATTCTGCTGAAAGAAAAAAATGTGGTACTTTGTTGGATTAATGGCTAGCCCCAAGATTTGTTCAAATGTTTGGAAAATATCGGATATAGGCTCTAGGGTGGCCTGGAGGTCTCGGATGTACAGAATGTCATCCGCGTAGGCAGAAAACAGGTGTGTTGTGGCTCCTATCTTTAAACCCAGGGCATGTGCGTCTGTGCGGGCTTTGAGTTCATGGGGCTCTAATGCCAGTATGAACAGGAGTGATGACAGCAGGCACCCTTGTCACGTGCCCCTGTATACTGAGTATTTGGCCGATATATGTCCCCCTGTGCGTGCGCGGGCGGTAGAGGCATCATACAGTAACCGTAGCCATTGAGATATTCAGCGGGTAGCCCAAATCTCTCCATGGCCTTGAACATGTAGTCCCAGTTGAGTGTATCAAATGCTTGATGCAAATCCAGTGATATGCAACCTGCATGGTCGTGCAGCTCCAGGGCAAGTGACATTATGTGATGCAGCTGTCTAGTGTTCAGTGATGTGCTGCGGGCAGGAAGAAACCTGTTTTGATCCGTGTGAATCAATTTATGTAGAGTGGGCAGGAGTCTATTAGCTAGTACTTTGCTGAGTATTTTATACTCCATCGCCAGAAGTGACAATGGACGGTTGCTTGCTATATCGGTGGGGTCCCTACCTGGTTTCGGGAGTGACACTACCAGAGCCTGTGCTGTAGTAAGGGGTAGACTGCCCAATTCCAGTGCTTTATTAAATAATATTTCTAGTTGGGGGATGAGAGAATCTGCATATGAGGCATAGAAATCCATATATCGAGGAGAATCCATTCCTTCGCTTCTCTCTGGCAGGCCAATGACGCGGACATTGTCCCTCCGTGCCCTCCCTTCAGCGTCCTCTACACGGTCTGTTAGACTGGCAACTTGTTTCTGTAGTTGTTGTATGTGGGAGATATTCAGTTTATGTTGTGGGGACAGTTCCTCCAACGTGAGGGCATTAGTTTTGACCTTATCTGCCAGCTTAGCATGGTCTGCCTTAAGCAGGGTGAATCCGGTCGTGAGGGCACCGATTAGTTGCTCAATGGCTGCGCTGGATTCTCGCACCTCTTGCAAGATTAAGTCCAATTTTTTCCACTGGGCCTTCTACATTAGTAGGCGGAATGCAGCTGAGTGGCTGCGAAATGGCAGTGTGTTCCGTATTCTCCAAAATATGGTCCAGATTGGGGGGATTGTCTAGCTGTTTTCCTTTTGGACGCCCCATCACTGTGTGGCAAGGCTGCCCAGGGCTTATGGCTGCGTTATCGCTAGTTAGAGAGGTGGATTAGACGGAGCACCATAATTCCAACCAACGATCTGGAGTCCTGCAGGTGTGGGACCTTCTGCAGCGAGACTGGGCGTACCACACTGCTCTGTGCTTTCGAACTTGTTCCTCCCTCACGCTCCGGGCATGGGCCCCCAGTTGTTGGGGCGGGCTCGTCCGCATGCACAGCCCTTTGGTAGTTCGCCCCTCCGTCAATGAGCATGTCTGTACGATGCGCTGCAGGCGGACCGAGTGTGTGGCACACTGCTGTGGTACAGGCGCGTGAATCCTTAGGCTCTGGGAAGGTTAGCGCATGCAGACAGACGGCGCCCGCTGCCCCGTTTGATGGTGGGCCATGCTCATGGGGATGCCGGTCTCGAGCACGCCCACGTGTGCTCTATAATTCCTCGTGTTCTCCCTTCCTGCCTCGTTGTAAGGTGAACGTGCCCAGTGACAGCAATGATTCCTGTGGCCCAGTTCTTATACGGTCGTCGCCACGCCCGCGCTGGTATTCGGGTCGCGTGGCTACTGTCCCATGTGTCACTCCCACATTACCCTCCTATCTCCGAGAGGTTCCCACAATCACCGATCCCCTGCAAGGAGGGGCAGGTGTAGGCCCCTCGCTCCTTCCTTGACACAGTGTTCGTATTCCCAGGTCAGAAGGGGGGGGGGACAAACACCGCTATCTCGCCGGCTCACCAGTATCTTGTGTGGGGGGCACCACTCGCCAGCAATCCAGGGCGTCCGCAAGGGCTCAGCCAGCGAAGCCCCGCGTTTGCGATCAGTCAAGGGGGGGGGAGGGGTTGTAACAACACGGCACTCTCAGTACTCAAGCAGGGGCAAGATGCAGAAAGCAGAGTTCAGAATTCAAAGGGGCCACCTTCGGGGCCACCTTCAACGCTGCCTCACCAAGCAGGCCTCAGCCGCACTCCAGTAATCAGCACCTGGGCAGGGCCAGGATCACTCTTGGCTCCGCCCTGCAGTGGTCGGATCCTCGATGTTCCATATGCTGTTCCGCAGGGCAAGTGCTCCCTGTAGTGTTGCGCTCTAGTTCCCGAGCGCTGCGTGACGACGCAGCGCGCGGGAACGCGTGATTCGGAGCGAGTGCGCATGCGCGAAGACCCGCGATCTGCCGCGAGGTCCGTTTTGCCCGGCGCTCTTCTCTTGTTGGTAATAAAGTTATTAGTTCTTCGCACCCACGGTGTCCTGGAAGTTTGTGGCAAGCATTTGGTAGACCACCTTCCCCAGGGGTTACCTACAACATTACAGTGGCGACGAGAGTGGGATCCACATGCAGGAAGGACCAACAGTGGGGACCCAGAGGAAGACACACCACGTGGCATGGTGAAAAGCAAGAAAGACACCAGCGAGGGCCTCAGGAAGGGGAAAAAATACCCTCAGGGAGCACAACAAGGGGAGAGCGTGGCAGAGGCAGTGGTAAGACGGAAGGTGCTCCCAGGAAACAAGCACGGGCAAGTGCAAGACGGAGGAGACCTGTTGAGCCCAAGGAGGACCCCGGCGGACGCAGCAGCGCACAGGGTCAAGAGGGCGGACGAACACCAACGACAAGACCGACCGCAAGGTGAGAGCGCAGACGCGTCAGGCAGCCCGAGAGGCCCGGGAGCAGCGCCAGTGGCAGGCGCCAGAATGAGCGCACAAGCATCCTCGCTTACCAATCCAATCCCGTTCCTACCGAGACCAGGGGAACCCCAAATGAAGTGGGAAGATTGGAGAGAGTACTTCAAAAATTACATAGAAGCGCTAGAAGATGAAAATGGGGAAGCCTTTTCCAGCGCGCGAAAGAAACGGATTTTGCTGCACAATTTGGGCCCAGAAGGGATACGGGTGTATCAGGCCCTAGCACCAGCGGTCAGACAAACGGCGGACACGGACGTGTTCAAACATGCATTAGAAGATCTCGATAACCACTACCGACCTGCAGTAAGTGTCTCTATTGACAGATACAACTTCCAGCAAAGGAAACAGGAGCCGGGCGAATCCATCGACGACTACGTGTCGGCTCTGAGGAAGCTGGCGATAACGTGCAAGTACGGAGCAATGACGGAGGAGTTCATAAAGGACCAGATAGTCATGCACACCACCAACAAGAACGTACAGGACAAACTGTGGGCGAACAGTGAAGCATCGCTGAAGGAGGTGATAGCCTTAGTGAAAAAGGTGGAGATGTCAAAAAGATGCGCAGAAGCGGCCAAAAAGGAGACCAGTCGGCGCACCATGGTGAACAAGGTGGATGATGCAGGACCGCGTGGGCGGAACACACCCGCGGTGCCCGAAGGGAAAGGACAGAATAAATGGAAAGGGAAACCAGGACAGTCATGGAGGCCGAGCGGAGAGGCCAGCACAGGATGTTACAGATGTGGAAGTTCGACGCATTTCGCGCAAGACAGACGATGTCCAGCCTTCCGGGCAAAGTGCACATTCTGCGGGGTCGTGGGACACTACGAAAAGGTGTGCCGCCGGAAGACGAAGAAGCAGATAGTGAAGTATGTGATGCACGAACAACCAGAGGAAGAGGACGGACAAGAGGAGGAAGACTAGATATTGTGCGTCGACGAACCTGTATTGAGCGTGGGGCAAAAGCTCTCCCGAAAACCTCTGTGCGACATGCGAATAGGCGGCGTGCCAATACAGATTGTAGCGGACTCGGGATCGCCGTATACCATTGTGCAAAGGGCAGTGTGGAAGGAAGACTTCGAGCCTAGCCTGGGATCGAATCTGGAACCACCAGACATACGTCCAGTGTCATACACGGGAGAACCCATCCCCATGGTGGGATACAGAAAGTTGAACTTTGAATTCCAAGGAAGACGTGCAGAGTGCAAGCTGTACGTGGCGGAAAGAGGCCCGTCCGTCCTGGGGTGGATAGACCAAGAAGACCTCGGGATTAAGCTAGACCCCGGTGGAGTGACACAAGTCCTACTTACGGCGCAAGGGAGCTGGCCAGACTTGGAGGAAATGAGACGAAAATTTCCGAAAGTCTTTGGAGGGACAGTGGGGAAACTAGAAAAGTTCACCCACAAAATAATATTGAAGGAAAATTCGAGACCAGTCGCGCACAAGGTACGCAACATCCCCCTGGCCGTCAGAGAGGCGGTCCAGACAGAACTTCGAAGGTTGGAAGAGAATGGAATCATAGAACCAATTGACGGCTCGGAATGGCTGGCCCCCTTGGTAGTGGCGGCCAAACCCAACAGCAAGGTTCGGTTGTGCGTGGACCTTCGCGAACTCAACAAGTGTGTGGTAGTGGAGAAATTCCCGTTGCCACGCATTGAGGAGATGCTGTTGAAAACGAAAGGCAGACAGTGGTTCTCCACCATTGACCTTACCTCCGCGTACCACCAGATTGACCTACACCTGACCAGCAGGAAATTGACCTCCTTCATAACGCCGTTCGGATGTTACCAATTCCGTAGGATGCCGTTCGGCCTGGCTTCCGCCGCGGCAGTATTTCAAAAATTGATGCATCGCCTCTTCAAAGACATCGACGGCATCCAATATTTCCAAGACGACATCCTTGTGATGGGGTCGGACAGGGAAGATCACGACAGGAAACTAGACAAGGTACTTCGGGTGTTGGAAGCCAAAGGCTTGACAGCAGAATGGGAGAAGTGCTGCCTAGGGATGACGTCCGTCACCTACCTGGGACATGAGATAGGGGGCCATGGTATCACTCCCAAGCGAGAAAACGTGAACGCCATCTGCAACGCCAAGGCTCCGTCCACCAAAGAAGAAGTAAGATCATTCTTAGGAATGGCGGAGTATTATAGCAAATTCGTGCAACACTTCACTTCCAAAACACACCATCTAAGATAGTTAATACGGGACAAGACAGCGTTCAGGTGGACAGAGGACGCGCAGAAGGAATTTGAAGAGCTGAAGCGGGACATCAGCCAAGCGGTGCCCCTCCAAGGTTACGACCCGCAAGGGAAATCTATACTGATTACGGACGCCAGCGAGAGAGGATTGGGGGCAGTCCTCATGCAAGAGAGAAAGGGAGGCACGACGGAAACTCTCTGTTTTGCGTCCAGGTCACTATCTCCAACGGAACAAAAATACAGTGTGATCGAAAAGGAGATGCTGGCGGTGGTATGGGCCATGGGAAGATTCCGCCAATTTCTGTGGGGCACGATGTTCACACTCAAGACGGATCACAAACCGTTGGTGAAGGTACTTACCTCTAGTGGGCATGCAAGTGCCACGCCACGCATAGCCAAGATGACGGTGAAGTTGCTAGAATACCGGTATGAGGTGGAATACATACCGGGGACACTGAACAAGGTCGCAGATTACCTAAGCAGAGCGGCAGCGATGGAGACGGCCCCCGAGGAAACAGCTGAAGAGGAAGAAATGGTGGCAGTGTTGGAGGACCTCGAAAGGACCATAAGCAGGCAAGAATGGACCAAAGCATACGAAGGTGACCACGAAATACAGGAGGTCAAGGACCACATCATTCACGGCTGGCCAGAGAAACAGCGCCTGAGGGAGGAGCTCAGGAGGTTTTATGAGGTCAGAGAAGAGTTGTCAGTGGGAGATGAAGGTATCTTCCTGTACAGGGGTGAGAGAGTTATTCCCCCAGCTGCGTTGGTGTCCCGCCTAGTCAATATGCTGCATGAAGGACACTTGGGGATAGTGAAAACGAAGCTGAGAGTGAAACACATGTACTGGTGGCCGGGAATGGACAACCAAGTAGAGCGGCATGTCAGGGAATGCGACCAATGCCAGAGAGCGGATAAGACACTACAACCGCTAAGGCCTGAACTGGGGAGATTCCAAGTACCTAAAGATCCGTGGGAAGAAGTGGCGATTGACATTCTGGGCCCGGTATTGGACTGCCAAGGGACACCCAAATACCTATGCGTCCTGGTGGACAAGTACTCCAAATGGCCAGAGATAGACATACGAGAAACGATGGACACGGAGGCAGTGATCAAGTTCGTGACGTCAGTATTCCTTCGGGAAGGAATCCCCAGGGTCATCTTGAGCGACAACGGACCACAATTCACGTCCGACAAATGGTACCAGTATACGGAAAGGAATGGTATCAAGGTACAACATACGTCCGTGTACCACCCGTCGAGTAATGGACAAGTGGAGCGATTCAATCGAGTCATCATGGGTTTCATCCAAGCAGCGATTATGATGGGCAAGGACTGGGAGAGAGAGGTGCAGAAGATGATATGGGCGTACCGCAACACCCCCACTGGCACGGGGTACAGCCCTTTCCAAATCCTAAGGGGAAGGCATCCTTTCACCAGGGACAATGTAGTGTGGAGAGAAAAGACCATAACCAGTAAGTGGTCGCCGGCTGTGGTGCAACACAACCTGGAGAAAGCCCAGCAAATATACACTGAATATTACAACCAAAGGAGGAAAGTGAAGACCTCCACCCTGGAGAGAGGGGAATGGGTGAGAATTAGATCAGCAATGAAGAAAAGAAAGGGAGACCGCAAGTACAGCCATCCCCTACAGGTGAAGGAGGTGTACGACAGGGCGGCGCTGCTCAGCGATGGAAAAGTGTGGTCGAAAGACGAATGTCTAAGTGCAACCGAATTGTAGGTTGGCCCCAGGAGGAGACCGATGGTGAGACTCAGGAAGCAAGCACCAGGGAAGAAGAAGGTAACCACACAGCAGCAGGAAGACGTGGAGGAGAGAGCAAGGAAGTGCCGCAGGAGCAACCGTCTCCTGGTTTCGTGGGGCCGAGCAGAGAAGAGGGCAGAACCCCGAGGGGAGAAGGAGAGAGCACGCCGAGAGGCCAAGCAGGAAGCCCGGCGGGGGAGAGTACCCCAGAGAGTAGCCCCGCTCCGGCAAGGCGCACCAGGACAGGCAGAGTCGTGGTAAGACCCAGCCGCTTCAGAGACTATGAACTGGGGAGCAGCTGAACGTTTGGGGACACAGTAAGACTTTTGTTTTGTGTTTGGAAAAGAAGGGAGATATAGTGTTGCGCTCTAGTTCCCGAGCGCTGCGTGATGACGCAGCGCGCTGGAACGCGTGATTCGGAGCGAGTGCGCATGCGCGAAGACCCGCGATCTGCCGCGAGGTCCGTTTTGCCCGGCGCTCTTCTCTTGTTGGTAATAAAGTTATTAGTTCTTCGCACCCACGGTGTCCTGGAAGTTTGTGGCAAGCATTTGGTAGACCACCTTCCCCAGGGGTTACCTACAACATTACACTCCCGTGTGTAGTACCTCACCGCTCTGGTCTGACAGGTCTCATCCGTCGCACGGTCGGAGGGGCACCCCGTCGATGCCGGTGATGAAGTGCGCCACAGCTTGGTCCCCCACACCCCCCACACCCCCCTCCCCCCCCCGCAGCCTCCGTCTCCCTGTCCCGCAACCGCGAGGCGTCAGTATTTCCGTCGATGACGGGATCAGCGTGATGCCCACCCGTTGCGCTGCATTTGCGGTCAGTTTGGCGCCGCAATTCTTTCTCAGGATACAGTAAGAAACAGGATTGTGAAACTCGGGCTCCGTAGCCATGTTCGGCTGCTGGCCACGCCCGTATTGTTTTATTTGATATGACTTCTCTTGGAATGGAAAGCTGTATGTCGTTCTAGATGTACTATGCTTTTCTACAAGGAAAAAACTGAAGGTTCTGTATCCAACCATGTTTTTGTATTTATTGTCTGGAAATGGCTATGCAACAGCATATCTCTCGCTTTTCTGCTGCTTCAATATGTGATGCTTGGTGACAAGTTCTTTAATGGCTGATTAATTCCTTAAAACCTCACAATTTTTTCCTTATACCTCAGCCATTCTCTTTGTTTCTTTATTGAAGGTTGTGATCACTCTTACCTTCTTAGAGGTAGTCCTATCTACTGGGGAGACTTCTTCCTCTCGGGTACCTGTCCCATACAACAAACTCTGTCTATCTTTAGATTGAATTCTGGTTATCGCTGAATTAAGGGCTCCAACTCTGGAGCACCCCAGGATTAGACCTGTTTGCCACTCGAACCAACAAAAAATGCAAACAGTTTGCCAGCAGATTCCCTTAACAAGGCTCATGGGGAATGCTCTCTACCTTCGTTGGACAGGGATGTTTGCGTATGCATTTTCCCCTTTCCCTTTGAAATCAAAGGTTCTCTGGAAAATGACATTGGAACCATGTCACTTGATCCTCATAGCCCATGCTTGGCCGAGGCAGTTCTGGTTCTCGGAACTCCTACAGATGTTGGTGGCTCCCCTGAATTTATCAGCCTGGAACCTCATGAGTATGAATTGAAATCTCTAAGGAATGCCACGATATTCTCTCTCACTCTCTGGCAGTGTCTACTAACAAAACATATGCCGCAAAGCGGAAAAGGTTTTGTAAATGGTGCCCAGATCAAGCGGTACATCCCTTGCTTCCATCTTCAGATCAAATCCCTCCTCCATATCTCTTGGCTTTAGCCAAAGCAGGGCTATCTCACGCATCAGAGAGGGTGCATCTTGTGGCAATCTCAAGATATTGCAGAAGGCCATCTCAGACGTCGCTTTGGTCGCAGAGAGTGATTAAAGAATTCATGAAAGGTCTTTTTAGAAAATTCCATTCAATTAAACGACAATCAGTGCCGTGGCAGCTTAACACAGCTGATGAAGCCACCGTTCGAACCAATTCACAAAGCTGACATGAAATTAATTTCCTAGAAAGTGGCTGTGCTCCTGGCTCTGACGTCGGCCAGAAGAGTCAGTGAGATTCAGGCTTTTTTCTACAGCGGAACCCTTTTTACAGTTTAAAGCAGATAGAGTAATACTCAGAACGAATCTGAAACCCATTCTGAAAGTTCCAATGTCTTTTCATCTCAATGAGCCTATTGTTTTGCCTACATATTTTAAAGATCCATCTTCGGCAGCAGAACGATCTCTTCACACATTGGATATTAAAAGATGTCTAAAATTCTATGTAGACAGGACGAAATCCTTTAGAAAAACAAATCAACTATTGATTGCGTATGCTGCTCCCAGGAAAGGTGTTGCTCTGTCAAGATCGAGTATTTCCAGATGGATTGCCTCGGCTATTGCTTTCTGTCACAAAAAGGCTGGAAGGGGGGGAGGAGCCTAGCGCGCAACCAAGATGGCCGCGTAGGTGCGAGGCTCCCGAGGACCTCCGCGACCTCCTGAATTAATCCTGCCGATATCCTGTCCTTGTTGAGGGGACTGTGTCGGTGAACCCGAGCTGAGGCGCCACCCGTTTTTTGGGCTCGAATCGGACCCCGAACACCGGTGGGAGCATCGATTGAAGGTTGCGGCCTTCTCCTCGCGGGCCCCCCGGATTGGAGTAGTGGGGCGATCCGGGGACGAAGTGAATAACAGCGGCGAGCGGGGCTGGGCGACTCGCGTACCCCGCACTTTCACTTTCGCTTTTGCGCCCTCCTTGCCTCAGGCGGGGTCGGGCTGCGGAGCGGGGTGCGGTGGTGTTGCCTTGTCCAGGTGCCCGGCTGACCCGCCGGCGGTGGGTTGACCCGCGGCCCGGTGGTCGCCCCCGCCCCCCCCCCTGACACCCGTGATTTGGTGTGGCGGCCCGTTTGGAGATCTTGGTACGACGGTGGAAGGGCCAGCATGTCCACCAAACAAGATGGCGACCGGGCGAAGATGAAGACAACCCGCCGTGGCACGGCGCACCAGGCCAATAGTATGGATCGCTATACGCTCCAGAAGGGTTCTCCGGAGACATCGCGGTCATCCCTGGTGGGCCCGACGGAGGCGCCTGCCCAACCGGTGGATCTGACCCTCCGGGACGTCATGGGCGCCATCGCAGAGATGAAGGCCTCAGTGGACCAGCGTTTCGATACCTTGGCGCAAAAAATTGACTCGGTCCTGGTGGATGTGGGCCTTGTGAGGGCAGACTTGTCAAAAACGAACGACCGAGTTGACTCCCTGGCCCACACCACAACGAGCCTCACTACGGACGTGGTGGCCCTCCAGAAGGAGGTGCGCCGGCTTGGCCAGGCGAGCGCCCTGATGGACCGGCGACTGGAGGATTCCGAGGGTCGGGCCCGGAGGAACAATGTTCGCATTATTGGTGTGCCGGAGGGCCGAGAGGCGGAGGCGGCAGATCTCTTCGTGGAAGAACTGATCCTGACCCATCTCCAGCCCCGGGGGCTGAGTAAGCTTTTTGCGGTGGAGCGTGCTCACCGGGTCCCTGGGGGCCGCCCTAAGACCGGTGCCCCGCCGCGGCCTATTATTGCCCGGATTTTTAATTTCCGGGACAGAGACGCCATCCTCCAGACCTCCAGGCAACAGGGACCGGTCAGGCTGGACAACATGGATGTACACTTCTACCCAGACTTTACTCCGGCGGTCCAGAAGCAGCGACAGAGCTTTCTTGGTATTAAACGTCGCCTAAGGGACCTAAACCTCAAGTACTCAATGCTCTTTCCGGCTAAGCTGAGGGTGGAGGTGGATGGCCGTACGCACTTCTTCGACCGGCCCGAGGTGGCTGGGGACTGGTTAGATACTTTGCCTGGAGATCGGGGTGGGGGGGGCGCGGCTGGCGGGGAGGGCCCGCCGGATCAGAATTGAGGGGTGACTGTATAGGCCTTGCTCTGGATATTGTTCCTTTACCATATATTGTTTTCGTATGTTCCCCTCCCATGGAGGTCGGGTGGGGTCTGCTGGGGGCTTCCCTCCTCCTCGGGGGGACTAGTTAGTACTTAGCTATGGGGCGACAGGCACACTGCACTTTGGGGGGGCTGTCTGGGCTCATGCAGGGGTGCAGGGAGGGGGGAGTTCTGTTGGGACCGGGGGGTGGGGGGGGTGTGTTGTTTGTTAGCACCGCAAGGCAAACCCGCAACCGTTTTGTTGTTTTTAAGATGCTCGGTGGGGGGCGACCGATTGTTTTGACGTATGATGGGGGGTAGGGATTTGATTGTGTTGTCATGGAATGTTAACGGCCTGGGGGATAGGATTAAGCGTGGTGTGGTCCTGCAGTATTTAAAACGTATTTCTCCAGATGTTGTCTTCCTGCAGGAAACACACCTTATAGGTAACACCTTTCATGCAATGAATCGGCGGGGATATCGTTTGGCGGCCCACTCCGGCTTCACTTCGGGCTCGCGGGGGGTGGGTATTATGGTCAAGAACTCGCTCCCGTTGGAGATTGACGAGGTGCGCCATGATGAGAGGGGACGTTACACTGTTCTGGTGGGACGAATGGAGGGTAGAGTGTTTATCTTTATATCAGTGTACGTCCCGCCTGGGTTACAAGCCACTACATTTGCGGACCTGGGGCGCCTCCTTCTGGACCTTCCGGGTGGCCTGTTGGTGGTTGGAGGGGACTTTAACGCGGTTGCCTCTGGGTCTATGGATCGCCATCCCCCTAGGGACCTCCCCCGGGCACAGGCGTGGCTGCCCGGCCTTTTAGACACGCTGGGCCTGGTGGATTGCTGGCGCTTAAAGCATCCCGTATTGCAACAGTACACCTTCCACTCGGGGGCCCATGGTAGCCTCTCGCGGCTTGATTACATCCTTGTCCCGGCGGCCCAGGCAGGGAGGGTGGGGGAGGTGCGCCATTTGGCACGGGGTATCTCAGACCACTCCCCATTGTTGTTGCATTTCGATGTCTTCCCGAGGGGGGATGGCAGAGTGGCCCCGATCAATGCATGGTATTTGCGCGACCCCACCATTCGTGCCGACTTGATCAAAGCCTTACAGCGCTATTTCGATGAGAATGTGGGGTCGGTCCCGTCTGCCATCTCCCTGTGGGAGGCTTTCAAGGTGGTTCTTAGGGGGGAGGCTCTCTCCTTTATTTCCAATGCCCGGCGGCGCGAGCGGGAGGAGGTGACCCGGGTTGAGGCCGAGATTGCAGAACTGGAGGGTGACCTGGGGAGCGGGGTAACAGACGCCAAGTTGCATGTTTTGCACTTAAAGCAGGCGGCCTATCGGGCCCTCGTCACGGAGGCGGCCAGGGGCCTCAGTAGAGAGCAGCAGGGGCGATTGTATGATGTGGGTGACAAGGCTGGCAAATTGATTGCGTGGTTGGACAAGAGGGAAAGAGCGAGCCGCGTGGTGCCTTTGATTGAGAGCGTGGATGGTGTGTGCGTCACTGAGCCGGAAGCCATTGTCTCCTGCTTCGCGGATTATTTCCGCGAAGTCTACTCCCCGGTTTCTCCCTGCTCGGAGGAAGATTCCCATGCCTTGCTTCGGGACATCGCACTGCCCTCCCTTACGGTGGAGGACAGGGATTCGCTGGATGCCCCGCCCACCTCGGACGAAATTGCCTCGGCTATTCGCTCGGTTGCATCCGGCAAGGCCATGGGCCCCAATGGTATTCCCATTGAGCTATACAAGCTACGCCCGGATGTGTTGGCGCCCCACCTGCGCGCGATGTTCCTTGCGGCCCACTCGCAGGGCTCCCTCCCGCCGGACCAGCGTCTGGCTACAATTGTGGTGATCCATAAGGAGGGGAAGCCCCGTGAGCGGGTCACATCCTATAGGCCGATTTCGCTTCTGAACGCGGAGCCCAAAATCCTCGCCAAGGTGTTGGCCAACCGGTTGGTTGGCGTGGTGGGCGATTTGGTCCACCAAGACCAATCGGGCTTTATACCACACCGCAACACGGCGCTTAATCTGCGGCGCTTACACGGGGTGCTCGCGCGTGTCCCATTTGTGCGGGAGCCGGCCATCTTGGCGTCCTTGGACGCCACCATGGCGTTTGATACGCTCGAATGGCCATATGTTTGGGCGATGCTGGCGAAGTTTGGGTTCGGCCCGGGTTTCGTCAGCTGGGTCAAATTGCTATATTCGGGCCCGTTGGCGCAGGTGGTGGTGAATGGGCGAGTATCTGCCCCATTCGCGCTGGGACGGGGCACGCGACAGGGTTGTCCCCTGTCGCCTCTCCTGTTCGCCCTGGCCATGGAGCCCCTGGCGGAGTGGTTGCGGTGGCACCCTTCTATCCGTGGTCTCCGCTGGACCCCAGAGCATGAGGACCGCGTGTCCCTCTATGCTGACGATATCCTTTTGTATCTCGCCTCCCCGCGCAAGTCACTGATCGTCCTGGTTGATGTTTTGCGCTCCTTCGGTCGCAACTCAGGCCTGGTCATCAACTGGGCGAAATCCTGTGTCTATGTGCTCTCCGGGGAGGCCCCGGTCTTGCCACGGGACTGTCCGATCCAGATTGCCTCCCAGGGTTTCCGGTACCTGGGTATATATATCACTCTTGACCCGGAGGCCCGCTATGAGCGGAACTTGCTGCCCCCCCTCCAGCGTCTGAGGGAGGACGTGGTGCGCTGGCGGCGTCTGCCGCTCTCGCCGCTCGGCCGAGCGGCCTTATTTAAAATGATGTCCCTGCCGCGCTTCCTCTACGCCCTTCAGAATACCATGGACCTGGTCCCGGCACGCTACTTTCGCGAGGTGGAGGGCCTCCAGCGGCGCCTGTTCTGGGACGGGAGGCCGCGTATTGCTCTGGCTAAATTGACGCTCCCGTGGTACGATGGAGGGGTCGCCCTCCCGGACATCAAACGGTATTACTGGGCCTCCCAACTAGCTGCAATTAATCATGGCCTTTAAGGGCCCGCCTTGAACCCGGCATTTGAGATGGACAGGACGCTTCTGCCCGGTGCCGATTATAATCGAGCGCTCTACTCTGGCGCGCCCGACTCCCGTTTGACGGGACCGACGCGTGTCATGGTGCGTGTCTGGCACGCGGCTAATGCAGCTATGGGGTGGAAGGACCGTTTGACCCGAGCGCCTCCGCTGTATGCATCTGAGAGGCTGGGCTCCCTGTGGACGTCGAAGGGCTTCGAGAAGTGGGACACGATCGGAATCAGCACGGTGGGAGATCTCTGGACGAGGGGGGGATTCAAAACTTTTGAGACGCTGCAGGCGGAGTTTCAGCTGCAGGGCAGTGAGTACTTTCGGTACCTACAGGTCCGCCATGCGCTGGGCTCCGTCTTCCCGGATGTTGCATCCATTCCGGAGTCTTCCCCCCTGGAGGACAGAGTGCTAGATGGCCATGTCCCGGACAGCACGATCTCCCTCATATACAAAAAATTGATTAACGATAGATCGTGTCTGCTGACTAGTCTCCGCGAGGCTTGGGTTGCCGACGGGTTGGAGCTGGACGACGAGGATTGGATCTCCGCGGTGGCCTCTCCGAAAGAGGTGGCCATCCCGGCTCGCCTTCGTTTCGTCCAGCTCAAGATCCTTCACCGGGTCTACATGACGGGGCCAAGGCTTTTACATATGGGTTTTGCCGGTGATGGAATGTGTAAGCGTGGCTGTGGTGCGTTGGCGACTTTCATGCATATACTGTGGGAGTGCCCGAAGGTGGAGCGATTCTGGCGTGGTGTGCATGAGGTTCTACGCATGGTTACGCGTGTCGCGCTGCTGCCTGAAGCGAGGAGATGCTTGCTGAATGTCTGGGAACCAAATGACTACTCGGTCCCGCAGGCGCGGTGGGTGACTCTGGGATACATGATAGCCAAGCGTGATATTGCCCAATTGTGGGGATCCCAGAGGCCCCCTGCGGTGTCGGCCTGGAAAGAGCATATGGATTGGTGTATGTTTCGTGAAAAGGTGGTGTATGTGGCGAGGGGTAAGCCTGGGGCGTGGATGAAACTCTGGGGCCCCTGGAACGCCTACCGCGGGGGTATTTGTGAGCCGCCGCTGCTACCGGCGGCCTCGCCGGCTCCGTCTCCCTAGATGGCGCCCCTCCCTTGGCCGCGGGCGCGCGGTCCCCCAGTCCCTGATCTACTCCCGTCCCCCTCTTCAGAATTTTGCTGCTGGTTTGGATCCCCCACTTATGGAGCACGTGTTGTCACTTTGGATCGAGGGTTGCCTTGCGGTTGTGGTTTGTTCACGTTGTTTTGCTTTAAGAAAATGGAACCGTACTGTGGGCATGGAGCTGTGAGGCCTGCACCATTGATCACTCCTGTCTTCCTACTGTGCACCGCTGAGAAAGTTTTTGCTGTATGTATGTAATATGCTTTTGATGCTCTAGCGGCCGGCCGTGTGGTTGTAGGCCCATACCTGTAACTTCTATAAACTGCAATAAACGGTTTCAACAAAAAAAAAAAAAAAAAAAAAAAAAAGGCTGGAAGGCCTTTATCCTCGACAGTTAGAGCTCACGCAAAAAGAAAAATGGTGACTTCTGCCGCATTGTTTGCTGGAGTATCATTACCGGACATTTGCAGAGCAGCAACGTGGTCAAATGTCCATACATTTACCAAACACTACTGTCTCAACACAGCGTGGATCACAGATTCAGCAGTGGGACAAGCGGTACTGCACCGACTGTTTCTTTAAGGTATTGTTTCATGTATGTCTTTTGATGGTCGTAAGACTCTTAATATGTTTGTTTTTTTAAATCGTAAGATTCACTATTGTACATGCTGAGACACACAATCCAATATATTATCTATACTATTGTGTAAAAATGACATTTCATGGAGGAAATACTGCTTGCTATTCTGATACAAGCATATGAATCTATGAAAGATTCAATACCTGTACACTGTGGTTCTCCAGTATTGATATCTTTCATAGATTCAAATGCGACCCGCCTGCCTCCCCTTTCTAAGGTAGAACACTTACCTCTTGACATTCTCTTGGCTCACACTTTACCTGGAAATCTGAGCTATGGTGGCTCTGCTGCGGATTGTGATCTGAGGGCTGGCCTCTCATTGGTCGGTATTTGGACCATATAATGATGGTACTGGGTTACTAAGTATAAGGCATTTTCTATGTTACTGGAGCAGTTTTTTCTTTGGACTGCTATCTATTTATCATTCCGTGAGACTCCCACCATGACGACTGGGAAGATACAAGCATGTGAATCTATGAAAGATATCAATACTGCAAAACAATAGTGTACAGGTAAGTAACTTGTTTTTTTGAGTGGTCGGTGGGTGTGGGGAGGGGTTTCAAGTGCTGCGGGCCACCAGGAGTTGTCCCAGGCGGAGCGAGTGGAGCCCATGATGAGGACTTCAGTCTTCTCCGAGTTGAGCTTGAGGCAACCGTTTATCATCCAGGTGGCGACAGCCTTCATCCCGTCGTGGAAGTTGTTCTTGACGACTGTGGATTTGTTGGTGAGGGAGAGAATCAGCTGGGTGTCGGTGTAAGAGATGATGTTGAGTCTGTGGTTCCCGATGATGGATGCGAGCGGGTCCATGTAGATGTTGAAGAGAGTGGAGCTCAGGGAGGAGCCCTGGGGCACTCTGTAGCTGATCATCGTGGGTTCCGAGTGGAACACCGGTAGTCTGACTCTGTGTTTGGCCTATGAGGAAGGAGCAGATCCCTTCCAGGGCTTTGTCTTGGATTCCGGAGTCGTGAAGTCTTGTGCATAGGGTGCAGTGAGAGACTGTATCGAAAGTGGCTGAGAGGCCCAGGAGGAGTAGGGCTGCAGTTTTGCCTTGGTTGGGGAGGGTGAGGACATAGTCTGTGGCGGCGAGGAGGGCTGTCTCGATTCTGTGGTTGCTTCAGAAGCCGGATTGTGAAAGGTCCAGGATGTCGTTTGCTTCGATAAACTTGGAGAGTTGGGCATTGATAACCTTCTCTATGCCCTTGTCTGGGAAGGGGAGAAAAGAGATGAGTCTGAAGTTCTTGAGGTCTGTCAGGTCGGCCAAGGCTTTCTTCAGCAAGGGGTTGATCTCTGGGTGTTTCCAGTCTTCTGGGAAGGTTTCGGATTTGATGGAGTAGTTGATGGTGCAGCAGAGTTTGGGGCGATGGTGGTGCTGGCTCCTGTGAAGATGTGGTGCGGGCAGGGGTCTGAGGGGGCACCGGAGGGGATGCTCTTCATGACCTTGAGGGAATCGTCAGCGGTGAGGGGAGTCCAGCTGAGTAGGGTCTGTTGGGGTCAAGTGTCGTGGGTTGCAGTTAGAGGGTCTTGGCTATCAAGGCTGTCGAATCTGTCGTATATCTTCTTAATCTTGCGGTGGAAGTAGGTGCTGAGGTTGTTGAAGAGGTTTTGGGAGGGTGGGATTGTCTGCTGTCTCTGTGCTGGGTCTAGCAAATTCTTTGACCAGGGCAAAAATTTCTTTACAATTGAGTGCATTGGCATGATGAGGTGGTAGTGTGTGGTGACAGCTGTCTTAAAAGCAGAGTGGTCTTCGGGCCTTTCTGCTCCTCCATATCTCCTCGAGCTGTCTATGGGCGCATCTGGACTCACGGAGAGCAGCAGAGAACCAACTGGTTTTCTTGGAGTGTTGCTTGGGGCTCTCTTCAGGGGAACCAGTGTCAGCACAATCTGAGAAACAACAGTGGAGGTTGCGTGCTGAGGTATTAGCGTCCATGGATGTCAGGGAGGTGGTGACCTTTGTTCCAACTTCTGCAAGGGTAGTGGTGGGTTTGGTGGTGCACAATGGGTGTGGTGAAGAAGTGGACACAGCTGTGGTTCGTCCACAGGAGCTCGTGGTGTGCCTGAAGGTGATATTGTCACTGGCAGAGAAGATCGGTCCTGTACAAACAATGGGAGGCTGACAATAAAATAGTAAAATTGGTAAACGAGGAAACTGCTGCCAGAGATGGTAGACCAACACCAGGCAAGGAAATAGTAGGTGTTTTGCGGGCTCGCGACAAGCTGTGCACTTGGTGTTGGAACGTGCTCCAGGTCGTGCTTGAAGTCCAGATTTTCTTCTTCCTCAAAGTCAATAAAGTAGAGGAAGAGAAAGCTCAAGAAACAGCGCAGGAGGGAGGCTTCTAGGGGTAGGGCTCCTTCCCTTTCCACACTTGAGCAACAAGTCTTACTTGGAGTCGGTAGATGGCGCCTGTAGGAAGCTGGCTCTTTTTACAACAGACCAAAACAAGGTACACTGTATTAAGAGTCTAGGCAAACCCCAATCGGTTTAGAGGCACAAATGATATTCCAAATGCTCTCTTTTGTGGTAGTGTGGGAGAGCAGTTAGGTGTAGGAAAGGGTAGTGCTAAACATTTGTTGTACTCAGAGAGGCAATCAATGAGACTCACACTCAAGAATAAGTCAGACATCAATTTAGAAAAATAAGTTTGTATTTTTATAGACATTTAATTATCAAGTATGTACTTTTTCAGTTATTAATTTTAACAGGTAAGTAAAAGAGTTCAATATCATATCTTTGCGCACCAATGCTTCCCTATCGGAGAAAAGGCATATGTGGCATACAATTATTTGTGATTGGTTTCTGGGGTCTCCTTCGAGACTTAGGTTTTAGGGGTCCAAAGTTCCACCGCAGTTACTTGTTACCTGCCCTGGGGTGTCTGGTTGCAGGGGTGTTGGTTGGGTTGGTAGCCATTGGAAAATATGGGGGCAAACCTAGAAACAAGCTGCAGAGGGGGGGGAACTTCAGGACAAGTCCGGGAGCTCCCAATGGGGGGGCTCGGGTCACAAGGGTTCTGGGGAAAAGGGGCACAGTCTGTACTAGGGCTGGGATGCTAGCATGCGGAGTAAAATGGTAAGCCTGGCTCTGTGCGTCGTAGACCGTTTCAGTTGTCTGTCTCAACGGTTGAGGGTGCAAAAATCAGGACAGCTGGACCACTCAGGAGGTGGATCTCTGCGGTGCTGACGTTCTTTGACGGCTGCTCGGTGTGATGTTGGAGTCCGGATTCGACTCTCACAGTCTTTATTTGTTGCAAGGGGTCCGGTACCCCTGGTATTGGTCCTGTGCAGCTCCGGTTGGTCCTGGTGTCCTCTCAATTGGTGGGGAGACCGATCTGACCTTCAGGAGCGCAGGGACCTCTTCAAGGGGGGCTGCTGGGCAAATCGGTCGACTGGACTTTGCTTTGCCATGCCGGCGTACTGCAGGGGAGTAGCTCCTCTTCTCCAAGGGAGATTGCTTGGCAATTTGTGAAGGGTTGGCAGTCTCTTAGGGTTCTTGGAAGCTGGTTGCTGCAGGATGAGTTGCTAGTCATGATTGTCGAGACTTGGTGTAGGCAGGGTTTGTTGCCAAAAATCCACAGCATTCATACATTCTAGCTTTTCATGCTGTCCATCTTTGTCCTCTCTTTTTGATTCATCAAATCTAAGTTCCTGGTGTCAGGGGTGCCACCTCAATACTCCATTTAGGGGTGTTAGGGGAGTGACAGGCAGTAGCCAACGGGCTACTTACCTTTAAGGGCGACTACACCCACTCTATGACCACTTCCTGTGGGAAGTGGGCCTAACCCTGACTGAGTGAGCCTAGTTCCACCAAAAACCAACATGGTGGATTTTGTTTTTCAGGTTCACATCAGATAGCCCATCTTGGGGGTTATACTAGCTTGATAGGGAAAACACCTCCTTACTATGTAATGTTCCCACCTGTCCTGGTGACAAATGGGCCCAGGGCAAGGGGTGGCATTTCCCCTGTCTGTAGTAGCCTTGGGTGGTGTATCAAAGGTGGCAGAGACCTTTAAAGCCTCCTGCCTTGATTTGCTGATTTCTTGGCCATCCTGCTTGAACCGGAGCAGGTGTTGTTTTTGCCTACATAGAGTGTGGGCTCTCACCTGCAGGGGGTCAGAAACCTATCTGTGGTGGCAGACTGGACTGCACCAGGCAGCCAGTGCACAGATTGTCTCAGTAGGTTTTCACGGGGCACCTCTAAGGTGCCTTCTGGGTGCATGTATTAATAAATCCATCACTGGAATCAGTGTAGGTTCATTAACACAAGATGTTTGATACCAAACATCTCTAGTTTCAGTGAAACCATCATGTCGTCGGGGAACTCGTAAACACCAGTGTCCAGCACATGTACTCAAGAATAGACTCAGACATCACAGGGGCATATCTGCTTGTGTAGATGTACACACATGTAGTATATTGCACCCTGCCTTAGGGCTCCAAGGCCTGCTGTAGGGGTCCCTTACCTATACTGCATGCAGTGTCTGCAGGCATGGCACACAGGAGGTGTGCCATGTTGTGTCTTTGCTTATCTCTGCACCATGACACGCAACCTGCAACATCAATTTGCATGTTTGGTGCCGAGGGGTCTCTTAGGGTTGACAATTCTTGCTGCAGCCCTAAGAGACCATCTTTGGCTTCCCTGCCATAGGTATCAGGGGTACCATTTACTAGGGACTTACAGGAGGTGCTAAAAGTATTGCCAAATGAGGGAACAATTGTACAATTTAGGGAAGGAGATCTGGCACTGGGGACATGGATAGCAGGAACCCAGTGCAAAAAGTGGGGGCAACCATGTCAAAGCCCCATTGTCAGAGCCAGCTTCGGACCTGCTTCGATCCCAGCACCAACCCTTCCTCCTGTGTATCCAGAGTTGCCAATACTGATCTTACAGAATGCGTTCAGCTATGCCTTGTTGGCATTATTGCATATCGTCTCAGTTCCCCCTGGCATTCCCTTTGATTCCCAAGACTGGCGTACCACCAGTGGGCTGTTCATTAGTACCAGTTGACCTCTGATGACTTCCTAATGGCTTGCTCAGGTAGTGCTGCTCCTGCATCCAAGGATCCTCCGGCAACTTCCCCACCCACATTGGCTTCGGAGCCAGTCCCACAAAAGAAATCCATCCTCATGCCCTGAAGGAGACGGACAAAGAGGTAGAGGAGTCCCAATACAGGTAAGAGTCCCAGTCCAGGCGTTTGTGCTAGTCATTGACCTTTATGATGATGACAACAGTGAGGCAGCCAACCTATTATCTCCTGCTGTCACAGACACTGTAGACAACTTAGCCCTCTAAAATGCAAGCAGCCTGTAAACGCCTCGGAGTTAGAATTTGAATGCCGTTTGGGGCCGCCCTCTGCTGATTGGCCTCTTTCATTGCAATATTTAAAAACCTCATGTAAGTCCTGGAACTGCCTCTATCTATGGAGGGTAATCAGTCCAATCTCATGACAGAGATTCTGGATGCATCATAATCAGACCCTTTGTTCCTGTTTAACAATGCTCTGAAGAAGCCTATTAACTTAGCAGTGGCCAAACCATCTTCTTCTGCCTTAGTGGTGCCCTTTCAGATTTTCTATAGTCTTCAGTTGGTCCCAGGGGATCCTAGATTTCTCTCAGCTCATCATCACCTGAATGTCTTCCTGCATGAAATAGAATTCAGGGCTCTTTACCAGTGCACCTCCTGCCTGGGAGTTTAAAAAGATAGATATCATGGGAAAGAAGGATTTCTTCTCTGGAGGTCTGGCTCTTGGGTCCACTAATGCCACCTACCTTTTGGCCACAATCTGTGGGTCATGGCCCAGATGGTTGTGCCTGGCTTCTGAAACACCTTAATGACAACTTTGCTGAATTGGTCCATAATGAACAAGATGCAGCATAACCGATTTTAAGGGCGGGCCTTGACACAGTAGATTCAGTAACAAGGTCCATGGGCTCCACAACCTCCATCAGATGCCATGTCTGCCTCCGTTATATGGGCTTGGTCCGCTGGCTTCTTGTATCCTTCTGGCTTCGAATAACTAATGTACACTGGCACATACATGCCCTCCAGTGGTTCTAACATGGGGCACTTTGGCAAACAATATCAGGTTCACCCTGGAAGCAGCAGCAAATCTTCAGTGGTAGTCAGTGAGGCAGACATTTGCATATAGGAAACCCTTCTGTCCCCCACAAGCAGTGGCCACAGTGGTGGCTGATGACTCCACATGAGAGAGAGATGAACATGTGGTGGATCAGCAAGGTTGAAACCCGGGCAATCATCTGGGCACTGAAGGCTTCTTGTCCTTCATTTGAAGTCTGTCCAGTTCCTTATAGACAACACAACTGTGCTGTGGTATGTCAAAAACCACAGTGCAGTGTGGGCTCTCGCCTTCTGAGCAAAAAAGCACTGAGACTGTGGACTTTGGTTCCGGCTCTCAGGACTTCACTTGTTGCCAGTCTCTAGGCAGGCTTCTTGAATATGAGGGCTGATCAACTGAGTCAGGGTCATTGTGCTCACCATAAGTGACATCTGCACCAGGAGGTGGTACTCTCCATCTTTGCCCTTTAAGGCACCCACTTGGTCGACCTCTTTGCCACTCACAAAAACATGCATTGCCTACTGTTCTGTGCCCACCAGAGTCTGATGGAAGGAGCCCTTGGAGATGTGTTCTGCCTGATCTGGGAATTTCCCCTGCCCTACGCACCTCCTCTCATACCTCTGATTCCTCAGGTGCTGAAGAAGCTGCACCAGGACTTTGCAGAGGTGTTTATGATCACCTCGAACTGGGCGTGAAGGTTTTGGTATGATGCCTGTCTGTATCTTCCTCCTACTCCCTCTTAGGGAAGACGTTATCTTGCAGTTGGAGGGCAGGTACAGCAGTCCAACTTCAAGAGCATCTAACTTCCTGCCTGAAGATTGAGTGGGGCCATGTGAATTCCTTCCATCTACCGACAGAGGTGATGGACATCGTTTTTTCAGCATGCCGCTCCTCTACGAAATCAGTCCCTGTTGGACTTTGAAATTCTATTGTTTCCTGGTGTGTGGGGAGAATGATGATCCTCTGAAGGACAGCACCTGTCGGATGTGCAATACATTGCACTTTCAATATCCCAGCATGATTTTCCAATGGACACTGTTCAAGATTACATTTAGACTTTGTTTGTCTACCGGACCATCCTTCACAGCTTAAGTTCTCGATTGTTATGAGATTTGTTAAGCGGTTATCTTATATGTTTCCTTCTTCTCTTTTCATTACGTCTCAGTTTGACTTTTACCTAGACCACAATTCTGACTGGCGCTCCGTTTGGGCCCACTTATAGCTGTCAATTGCGACCAGTGGCAATAGAAAGTTTTCTTGGTTGCCATCATGTCTGCAAGAGCCTGAGGATTAGCCAAGAATGGTATTTAAGTCTAAACACCCAATTTACAGATTTCGTCCTGTTGGGAAATCCTGATGGCTCTTGAAATGGTCAATGGACCTTTGCCAACGTTTTTGAATGAAGCATGGAGTGGAAACAAGAACATAAGCTATACATATATCATCAACTTTTGGATTATTAATATTATTAATGTACAGCCAATGATGAGAGGTTGGTGGAGTTTCAACACCTTTATTTTAAAGGATTAGTATCGAGAGGGTGGTATTGATATCTCAAGATCGTCAGACCCTTTGTGCTGTAGGGAGGTGCTAAATCTACCCCCAGAGGCGTGCCCTTATGTCATGGTCCTGGCAGGTGTGCCCCAATTAAGGCCAAATCAGACAGAATCAAGGGAGCAATTATGCCATAAGAGCTTAGACTGGCTATCCAAACATAAAGGGTTTAGGGCATCACTTACTGACCATATTATTATGGTACGGAGAGTTGGTTGTGTGTGAGACTCCCTAAAACGTATTAAAGGGGACTGTATAGTTATTAATTTTCGGAGACCTTCATTGGTTAGATCAATATTATTGTCCCAGGAGGCACAGCCTAATTTAAACACCAGTATCTGGGCCCTGCCATTGGGGTATTTTTATAAACCTTCCCTGGAGGCATCACTTATTGATATGCCTTTTGCCGCCCATCCCCTCTCGTTACACAACAGATTCACACCCTTATCTGGTTTGGATAGCCAGGACTGACTATCTTCTTCCCGACCAGAATTAGATTTAGTAGAGCTAGTTCCCTCTCTAATTGTATCCTGTCTTGTGAACTCGACACCCGAGCCACCCTTAACGCTGAACCCACTCTCAAAATACTGAGTTGGAATGTGGCAGGTCTCGCGTCTAAAATGAATTTGCTTGACTGGTTGGAGTTAATTCACAAACAAGATATTGTAATGTTCTAAGAGACCTGGGCCACTCAAGAGTTGTTTTTAGAGGGGTTTGAATGCTTTAATACTGTAGCCCCCATTCCAGACTCTGGAAGACCAGCTGGAGGCCTCTCAATTTGGATTAAAATTAGGGCAGGGGGCCGTGCTAGGGCGCTCACCACCAATAACGACAAATTTCAAGCCCTGGTCTACAAACAGGGAATTTCGTTTTATTTAATTAATTTTTATAATAATGATTTTAGGAATGTTCCCAAAATGAACTAAATTGATCTGTTTAACTTCATCTCCAATTTACAGACATCTAACCGCGGCATTAAACCTGAGGGCATTTGCCTAGGGGGTGATTTTAATATTAAGCTCCCGAGGGGCATCCACTCTGCTATCTATCCTACGAACATGGCACCATTATGTCATAGGGGGGCCCAATTACTAGGCCTCCTAATTATTTACAAACATAATGGAGCTCGCAGAAGTGTCGACTAGAGCGGGCCATCTTGAACCCAACTATAGAGGCAGGGGCTCGACTTCCACTACTGATTATATGTTTACTACTGTCCCTTTAGGGAATTGTGTATTAAAAGCTGAGGTGATTCCCACACTACAGGTGGATCACAATCCTGTCAATCTAACTCTGAGTTCTATGTCTAGACCAATCTATGATATAGAGTGTGGTGCTAGGGACTTGTCCCCCTCTACTGACAATCTCAGATTGGTCTGGCGTGGAATAGACAACAAAGCCATATTTGGCAGGATGGTAAGAACTCACCCTGAATTGATCGACACTTGTTTGTCGTTTAAGGAACATAACCCGGAGGTAGTCGTCGCCTGCTCACAGCTTTGTGTAGGCGTTAAAACCTTGTTGTCTAGGCCTAATAAGAAAGCCCACCTGGACCCAGGTTGGTTCAATTTTGATTGCTCCTCAGCTAATAGAGCCCTGCGCAGGGCACTTGTTAACAAACCCAGAGATAGTTCCCTTATTAAATCACTTAGATTATGTTATAAAAGAGCTATAGCAACTAGAAAGGAGGCAATTATAAGAGAGCATTGGGACAATCTTGCACGGGCCACCGCGTTAAAAAATGGTAAGGATTTTTGGTCGGCCGTTAAAGGCATGAGGTCTCTAGGGAACCCTATGTCTCCTATTAGTTGCAATATCTCTAGTGACTCCTGGGAAGCGCATTTTAGTAAGATCTATTCTGCTCCGGTTGTACCTATAATCATTAATGAGTATATAATGACTAACAGGGTTTCGATTGACCTATCGGAGGTAGAGGAGGCTATCTATCAGAGCCTGGGAGGTAAAGCCCCTGGCCCAGATGGCTTGCCCATCGACCTTATCAAAAGTCATCCTGATTTTTGGGCGCCCCTATTGTTGAATGTTTTTAATTCCCCTATACCCCATACTTGGTCCTCCAGTATTATTGTGCCTATTTTCAAAAAGGGGGACCGCTCAAACCCGAGTTGTTACAGGCCGATCTCCCTGATTGATAATACGCTGAAAAGTTTGGGGAGGGTCCTGTATAACAAAATTAGGTCATGGGCCGAGGAGTGTCAGATTTGACATCCTTGCCAGCTGGGGTTTAGGAGTAATATTGGTACTGTTGAACAATGCCTCCACCTGATTATCGGCAAATATAATGTAGCTAAGAAAACACCTATATATCTGGCATTCATGGATCTCACGTCGGCCTTCGACTTTGTTAACAGGTCTCGGCTGTGGACTACCCTTTCAAACTATGGTCTGGATGAGTCCCTTGTATCCTTTTTAGCTTATCTGCATAAAGACCTACACGCCCGGGTGCGCATAAGCAGGGACGGGGAGGTCTAAAAAATTATTGAAGTTGGTAGAGGGGTCAGGCAAGGATGTGTCCTGGTCCCTCTTTTATTCATTTTGTATATCAACGATCTGAATAAGTCTCTGATAACACTGACCCAAGACGTCCCACGCATTAATGGCAATAAACTTCCGGCCCTGTTATATGCCGATGACGCGGTGCTGATGGGCCGCACCCCAAAAGCCCTTCGTATTCTGGTGCGTGATTTTGTAGAGTTTATGGCCGCCTTGGATTCATGCACTAATTTCAAAAAATCTTTTTTTAGTGGCGTGTGGGTCAAAGAAGTATTTTAAGTCATCAATAGTTTTAAATTCCAATAGTTTACAGAGCACTCGCATTTACCCATATCTTGGTCTGGTATTTGCCTCAAATGGATTATGGGCGGACCATGTGGCTTATTGCAGGAGGAAGTTCACAAACTCTACTAACATGATACTCTGGCTATCAAAGCCGAGAAATACAGAGGTGGTATCTGCCACTGTTAAAAATTTTAGACTCCACTGTATACCTATTGCCACTTATGGCGCTGGAGTTTGGGGACATACTAATAGTGGCATCATCCAGGATGAGGAGAATAGATTCTGTCGTAAAATCCTGGGTGCACCTATTTTTTCCTCTAAATATGCCTGTCACTGTGAACTTAACCTGCCATATATTGAAGATTACATTAAGGCTCGCCCAGCATTATTTTGGCTGAGAGTTTGGAGAAATCCCGCGGCCCAACTAACCAGAGAGATAATATCAGACTGTTTGAAATGTGATAAGGGAATGAACATACCTTGGTTGGCAGCGGTACACAAACGTTTATCCAGTGTGAAATGCGAACACTTATTTTCAAATCCTTTAGACCTCGGCACTATTAGCAGTAAATCCCTTCAGATGGCTCTCTATGCATTCTATAGGGATGCCAGATTGGATAAAGAGCGCAAGAAAGTGTCAGTCTCTAGATATATGTGTATTGAGAATGTTTCACGTACATCTTCTAGCTATTTATTAAAACCAATTAGTAGCTGGGAAAGGGGGCTACTATTCCGGCTGAGGACTGACACCATGAAATTTATGCTCTCTTTTCCTGTTGGGTTTACCTCTAACCTTGATCTATTGCCATGTCCATGTAATAGCAAACAGAAACAATCGATGTTGCACTTTTTATTTTTCTGCTGCTATTATTCAATACTCACTAAAAGGTTTTTACTTCCGTATTTTAAAGCCTCACTAGAGACTGACTATAAGGCTGCATATGGGAAGGTCACTGCTCTAAAAAATGATGAGCTAACCTTTCGGGTTTGCTCTTTCTTGAAGGCGGCGGTACGTACTCGTAACTCTATGTGCCCCTGCTGAATTCTTTGTATTTTACCTTGATATTTTAACTTTTAAGTTATATGTCATTTTAATGGATTTTGCACTTTCTATCCTTTGTACTGTACTACTGGAGGACTAATTTTAATCTCAACTGGATTCTTTTTAACTGTTCTTTTGTTGCTGATATTTTTCGTTGAATATGCTGCTGTTTGTCTGCACTTTTATGGATATGTATTTGTATCCGAATAAAGTTTATATTGATCGATTGAAAGGATTAATATTGTTTTTGTCATCTTTATTCAGATTAGTCGATTTACAGAAAGATTGATAAAGATTGATTAGTGACCACATAATTCAAATACAAAGTGTTCCATAAAGTAAAAATTGTCATTAAACTAGCTAAAGAGCCTAACCTACCCCAAGTAGAACCCATGAAGAATTATTTTCAGAAAAGAGCAAGATTTGAAATGTAAGAAGAACTACCCATGAAGTCGTTTTAGAAAACGTAACCGAGTTCCCTACAGCTGCAGTGTTAGCTGTCAATAGTAAAATGATCTTTTCAGCAGCATTGATCAAAAGGTCTTAAGGAAAAAGGAAATGAAGTCACCTTAAGCAGTAGCTATTGGCAACAAGCAATCAATCAAATCTGTAGTAGAAGAGTCGCAAGGAAGGGAAGGAGTCTGGATCTGGGAGAGTCAAATAATAATCCCAACTAGCTAGGGAAACTCATCAATATAAAACCACACAATAATGTATTGAACTTTATTAGATGTTAGCTCCTTTTGTTTGATGGAAACCGCTCATACGATGGTGTTGTCAACTTCCGATGCTTCTTCTCCTGACTCCTACGGTAAACATGCACGCTGATATAGTGTAAAACATTGTTTCAGGACTTTGTTACTTGGAGGAAAGTTCTCATGAGTATCTTCTTACCTAAGTTAAAAGGTGCACTCTATGTTCTCTGCGAATACAAAGCAAGGCGGATATGATAGGGAAAACTAGCAATAATATTCTGTCAAGCATTCATAAAATATATCTAACGCATTATTTATTCAAGCAGTCACAGCAAAGCTCATTGTATCAGGGTGTGACCTAACATGGTGGGATGAACCTAAGGAAACATGAGTTTAAAGTCAGCACATTCTTAAGCAAGATGCTGGTGCTGGGCAAAATGTTCTAAATAAACGTCTATTAAGCTATGACAAACAGTCGAGAGAAAAAGTGTTTGAGGCCTAACTTAATAGGGCACATTTAAGAATGATAGCCTAGTACAAAACAAATTCTTTATATCATTCCATTTCCTACGAGCAAATACAGTCCTACATGCTAATTGTGTATGAAATATTTAGCGATTGTTAATTATACATTGGAAGGATTCTTTCATGTTATGGAGTGGGCACATTTTTCTACGTGCCATTTTCTATGTGAAAACACTTTCTGCAGCTGTTTAAACATATTCTAAGGTACAACTCTAACATGGTCTGCAATTCGAAATATGATTATTAAAGTACTTTCTTCCAATTCTTCTCGACATGTAAGCTGCAAGCAGTGTGTGTCTGCCGTCCCAGACAAGCTGGGTCTGAGGACAAAGCATAATTTCTTCTCAAGGTGGTAACCCATTTCGCGTTGGCCAGTCAATTACCCTCATCATTTTATCCTACGACTCAGCCCTTGAGGGATAGCAAACCTGGGTTTAAAGAAGGGTTGCAAGGCCCAACTCCCACTGCATAGGACCACTGGTTTGAACTACCCACAAGACATCCTTACTCTTACATTCTGGTTCCTGCTCTTTCACAATCTGTAAATACAGATCATTGAGTGCCAGTCCTGTACACACATGCATACGCTACTCTCCCCATCCATGTTTCTACATTCTTTTTATTGCCTTCGGTATGGATCAGAACCTGATTTTTTTTTGCACTTGGCAAATTGCGCCAGCAGTGCCTTGTCCATATTCTTGAGTTCTTTTTGAGTCTGTCTTTTTAATTTCCTGGTCCTCTCTCTTTTACCCTTCAGTTGGATTTCTTATGCCATTGCGCTCTGGCATAAAGCTATTATGTCACCAGCTGTTTGCAACAGCGCACCCTTATAACGTTGTGTTTTGTAATCGGTACAATGACGTTTACTTATTGAACACTTGAAGTGGGTTTCCCTACCTGTTGAGGCCAGGCAATTGTAATACTCCCCAGTTGTGGCTTGTAAGTTGTTCATTCGGTGTCATGGTGTATTCCCCACCCAAATGCCCAACATAACTCTGAGGGCACTGAAACTGTAAGTCCTTGCAGTCAGTGCTCTTCAAGAGATGGTATTAGCCAGATCTAGTCCCTGAGAGTGGCACCAGGCAATCAATGTGAACAGGGCACATGATGTCGAGTGACCCTAGCTGACGAGTGCTGTTTAGTAATTTTAGGAGGTGGGAGCATCCAGTGTGGGTCAAAGTTCTGATGGTGGCAATATACTCTCAGCTTTCTAACTGTGCACTTTACATCCTTGCCCCAGCCGATCATGCTTCCTTGGAAGGACAGGTGGCGACAGTCACAATTTCACTGATAGCGCATGCTTACAAAATATGGCCCATCAAGATACTGCTTACTGGAAGCCACATTGGCAATATTTTGCAGACATGGGTAGTCAGCCACGGTCTGCATGAATATGTGTGACGGTTAGATTACGTTTCTGGCCCATGCATGGTGTCACCTGTACCCATAGAATCTGATCCGATCTGATGATCCACTGATAAATAGGGTAATCCCTGGCATGATGGTGCCCACCCTTAAAATATTCGTTTCCATTTCTGGTATATAAATGGGCACGCTTGGTGTGACTGTTTCCATCTTTATCATAATATGGTCCAAGCAAAATGGTTACCATTCTTGACACATTGTAGGCATTTCTGGCATGATGACCCCCGCCCATGGCATAATTCTGACCTTTGTATAATGGTGGTCATCCTCACCATACTGCAGATTTCTGATGGATACATCTAGTTGTAGATTCCTCATGTTTAGAATATCCCCGGGCACCAAACTAGATCTGGAGAGTTCTTCCAGCAGTGCTCCTGCGTGAAAATAGTTGGAACTGTATGGCTCTTTGGTGACTCCGTACTGGCCCGAAAGTGATGGAGTGGAGCCACTTGTAAACGCCACCCCTGCGTGCTGACAGCCATTCCTTTCTTACCCCACCACACCCTTCGAATTCCATCCAGTGCTTCCAGATTTAACAGACTTCTGAAAACTGCAAACAAACATTTCACCGTGTGCTAGGAAATGATTTCCCCTTTCCAAAATGACAGAAGTCAAGCCATGCTGAGAATTCAGTAAGCAAATGTCCAGTCAAAGTCCCACACCAGGTATGTTTATGGTGCTTGGGCTCTGCCCTTGACTAAGATGTGTGACAAGTGTGCCCTCCTCGTGCATTCGAAGACAATTTGGGACTAGGAGGCTAAACTTTAAATTACCAACCATTAGAAAAGGTTGCGGTTGAAGCATAGGCTACACTCAAAGTTATGGGCCCAATTCTGGTTACAAGACTACTGTGAAAAGTCCACTTCCTGATGAAGTCTTCAGATTAGTCAAAGTCTAAGCACAAGAGGCCGAGCGTGCTCAACCCCATACCGCCCTGACTTCTTTGTTGGTACTAAGGGCCACACTTGTTCCTTACATACTGACTGTACCGGCACGGATTGATGACCCAGTGCTGCTCTCCAACACCGAACCGACGACTGCTCACTAGACTCTACCAAATCATGAAAGCACATCCAGTGACAAAAGGATCCTAATCCAAGACCTATCCCCCAAAGCCAGTACCAGCAGAGGATTCATGCTCTTTTAGGCTTTGATTCGGACCCAATGCAGGAGGCATCCCTTTCCTCATCTTCAGACATTGAACAGATCACTGTCACCTTCTCATACTGATGATGCATTGTTTTTAGACTTACAAAATTACAGTGGGATAGAAACATCTCATGAAACAGAGCTAGACTTGCCAGTTGGGCCGTCAAAGAAGGAAAGCGCTTTGTTTGCAGTAGTGGTTATTTATACAGCTGAGGCAGTAGAGTTGCAGTAGTTCACTATTGAGATAAAACGGAAATGTATTGACAGAGATTCCAGGGCCAGCTTCATGTGAGCTATTATTATATATTTTAATTAAGCCATTACGATACTCTTCTGGCTACATGGTCCAAGCCATGCTCATTCATGATCCTTGGTAAGTCGAGTTGTGGCTAGTTGGCTGACACTGACATTCTTACAGAGCACCCTATACTAGATATCCTGATTGTTCAAGCTTCAGCAAGTAAATTGAATCTGAATTCCTTTGCAGCCAATCTTTTGGAAAGAGAATGTTTTCTTCAGCTAGTCTAGGTTCACCCACACATTAAAGGTTGTGGCCAGGTACTCAAGCTGTCCCACAGTACCTCAGAGCCATTTTAGCTCCAACGATACTTGAGGGTCAGGATGCCTCAAAGTATGTGTTGGCTTGGCCACTACAAACTGCATCGGCAGAGCTATTGGCACCAGCTTTGTGCTCTGAAGGCACAGCTGGATGAAATCAGCCAGGATTTCTTGAGGCATCCAAGCATCCCTAATGGGTATGCTCTTTGATGAGTCTTTGGTTTTTGGAGAAAAGGATGACATGGCACTGGAACTATCCAAGGACAGTCACACCTCAGCATGAACTCTAGGGATATTAACACCATGGCCCGTCCTGCAATCTCATATACATTTCCTGCGGTCCAAAGTAGGCCCGAAACCCTTTCAATTTACTTTGTTCTCCTTTGGCTTTAATTCAGCCCCTCATGTGTTCAAAAAAGTGATGGCAGTGATTACTGCTCATCTTCGGAGTATGCATATTCCTGCACCTCAACAACTGGATGCTGATGACAATCTTGCTGCATCAGTCATAGAGCACCTTCTGACAAGTAACAAACTCCTGACATCATTGGGTTTCACCATCAAGAAGCCGAAGTCCAACATGAGCCGTAAGCAGAACATTCTATTTATTGGGGCAGTTCTGGACACAGTAGCGTTCAAGGCCTTTTCTGTGCTGCAGCTAGTCTGGGACATTCAGGATATGATCCTGATATTTTTTGGGGTCAGTCTTGAATTTTGGTGAGGATGTCTATGAGGCTTCTGGGGTTCACACAAAGTGGCACATGTAGACACTTCAGTCTACCCTCAGATCCCAGTGTGTCCAGCATCAGGGCTGCTTCTGTGACTCCATTCATGTTTTGAAAAGATGGGACAGGATTTACAGTGGTGGCTGGCAGGCCACTCTTCCTTGCTCACCGAAAGGTCACAGTGGTGACAGGGGTGTCACCGCTGGGTTGAGAAGGTCATTTGAAATAGGTAGAGATCAGAGACCTCTGGTAGACTGGCAACACTATATCAGTCTTTTTGAGCATTGGGTGATTGGACTGGCCCTAAAAAGCTACCTGTCAATCTATAAAAGCGGTTAGTGCAGGTCCTCATGGGAAACACGACCACTATGTGATACTGCAACAGGCACATTGGTGAGGGTCCTGAGATTTGTGCCAGAAGGCTTTACACATCTGCTGCTGGCTGAACCCACAAAACATCTTCATGGTCACTAACCAACTAGTGGGGTCCCTCAATGGCAGAACAGATAAATTGAGCAGGTTTCCTCTGTAGGACAGTGCCCCTTTTTGTCATGGTCACCCCCACTTTTTGCCACTGGTACTGATGTTTTCTGACTGATATGCACAGGGTTCCTGCTAACGAGGCCCCAGTGCCAGTGCTCTTTCCCTAAAAACAAGGCAAAATGGTCTAATTGTGTTACCATTCACACACACTTTAGCACCCCTGTAAGTTCATAGTAAATAGTGTCCCTGGTACCTAGGGCATGGGTACTAAAGAGGGTCCCTAAGGGCTGCAACATGTATTTAACCACCCTAAGGGACCTCCATACAAATTGCATGCAGGCTGTCAAATGGAGACTGCGTGAAGTGGTGCAAACCATGTGTGAAAACATGACATGGCACACTCACGGTGTGCCATGCCAAAGTCACTGCATGTAATATATGTAAATCACCCCTAGAGCAGGCTATGTAGAATTAAGGCAGGGTGCATTATATTACAAGTGTGGGTATATCTGCATGAGCAGATATGCCCCAGTGCTTTCTAGTTCAATTACTAGATGGTACAAGTGAACAGGGGAGCCATAAGTGAATATAGGTAGTGGACACTGGTCATTACGAGTTCCCCAGCTACATGATGGCGCTACTGAAACCTACGGTGTTTGGTATCAAACACCATCTCTTAGTAAACCTGTACTGTTGCCAGTACAAGATTACTTAATATGACATGCACCCAGAGGGCACAGCAGACGTGCCCCCTGAAAAACCTACAACTATCTGGTGTGCTGGCTGACTGTTATCGGCCAGCCTGCCATCATAGATCAGTTTCTGACCCTCTGCACATAAGAGCACATGCTCTCTTAGGTGAGAAAAAATGCCTGCTCCAGCAGGATTGCTAGTGATTTAGCATATCAAGACCAGGGCTTTAAAGCCCCTGCTGCCTTTTGTATTTGACTACGGCTTCCCTCAGACCTGGGAGATGCCAGCCCCTGCCCTGAGGCCCATTTGGCACCAGCACAGATGGGAAATTAGCTTTGCAAGTAGGCATGTTGCACCACCAGGCTACCTGATATGCTTGACAAAATAATTCCACCATCTTGTTTTTGGTTAAATTAGGAACTCAGGGACGGGGTTATGCCCCCTCCCCACAGACAAAGGTCACATAGAGGGTGTAGTGATCCCAGGGGTAAGTAGGCCATTGGCTACTACCCTTCACTCCCCTTAATGCCCCCTAAATTTAGTATTTAGGTTGCCCCCTTACACCAAGAACTTGGATTCAACTGAGTAAAGAAGAAAAAGGACAAAGAAGAGCCGAAGAACGTGAGAACTGCAGACTAGCTGTGGACATTAGTGCCAAACCCTGCTTACCTGCTCCTGTCCCAACAATTTCAAAGACCCAACTTGTCCTGGCAGCTATGCATACTCCCAGAGTCTTGGAGGGATGCCAGGAATTACCCAAGCAGCCAGCATCTCCCTTGAAGTGGAGGAGCCACATCCTTGCAGCCTGAAGGCACTGACTGCATCGACCTAGTATATCTTTCTACTGACACCGACATCCACTAAAGAGGAAGCATCCCAGGAGGAGGTCTTCATTCGCCAGAAGGTCGGATCCATCTCTCTACAAAGTTTGGAGGCACCGGGAGTTGCCCTGCACCAATATCCGGGGTACTGGTGCCCTTGCAGCAGTCAAGGCTTGTTTAGTGTCCAACCTGGACACTAATGCTGCCAAGACAGACCTACTGACATGGGACATCAGCATCAGAGAGGCCATTATTAAGAGTGGCAATGTTGCCCTGTTTTGTGCCCATATCCAGGTCGACCTAAAAAGTGAGAGCCTCCAACGTAAGCAACCTGCTGGACAAAATACCTCTGCACCCGAGCTCCACAGCCAGAGTCTGAGCCTACCGATGGTGCACTCTTGTTCCAGAAACCCTCAAGAGCCAAGCCCCCCTATGGGCTCTGATGAACTGATGTCCCAGTCCCTACCTGCAGTCGCCTTCTTGTTGCAGGTTTCCCCATGGACTTCAGCGGTAGCGTTCAAAGCTACCCTTGCGACCAGCACCTCTGCATCTGGACACACCAGAGCAGGTAAACTGAAACTGCTGGTGGTGTTATGTTTTATACAAGTACCCAGATATAGGCTCAGGTAGTGAATAAACCTTTCACCTACATCTACCCTGCCATTACACTATAATGGTTCTTAGTACTGACCTTTTACCTAGTTACAATAATGCCTAAATGACATGGGGTTTTCTCCGAAAAACTAACCTCATTCATTAAGCATGAAGATTCTTGGAATCACAGCAGGACTACCATCTTCTGCATAATAACTGTGTAAAAGGTTAATTCCTTCTGTCACTCTAGTCCGACATGACTCAGCAAGGAATATCCCCTGGGGGCACAGCTTTGGGTATATAAACACCATATCTTTGCTGAGGAGAGGAGAAAAGGACTTCCATGCTGACACAATGACGCGAGACGCTGAGGTTCCGGCACGCAGACACTCCAGCATGCAGTGGTCTGACATCCCTCGCAGGGTGTCCAGCTTGAGACCAAGATGGGGTCCCCCAATCTCCCAATCCAAGTAATGGGGTTAGCTTTATCCTAGGAGGATTCTTGGCTCTACACCTACATGCATGCTAGGTACACTTGGGTACATCTAGTTAGGGTCGCATCGTAGGAGTACGCATTATTACTGTCATGTATTTTTTTACCTGCCTGTATTCATTGTTTTAGCACTATAATAGGAATCTACCAGCCTTTTACTCTATTGGTGCTTACAACCATTGATATCGGTTTGTCTTATGGTTTTTTCAGCACACCTATTTTACATTAGAATGACGCTGGTTAAATAAATACTTATTGAAAACGTCCCCACCGTTTATTCTGTGTATCTCTCTGAAACAAAGTAAGCACGAGTGACTGAGCAAAAAGCACTGTACTGTTTCCATGATCCTTGATGGGACAGAGTTGTCATGTTCGATAGTTACCAAGAACTATTCTCTCCTTGATAGGAGGAGTTTATAGTGGCACTGTGAGCAAGCTGGTATACAGGTGAACATACCAGGTGGGGTTGTCTGGAATCAGTCTGGCAGGGGTGGCTGCTCCCTTTGGGCTGAGGGACTGTGCACCCCTAAATGTTCCTGCTTGATGTGCCAAACACATTGCTAAAATAATAATCACACTATGTATTGTGATTATTCAAATATTAGTGTGGATGCATATAAAATAGGAAAACTTACCTTGCAGACACCCAACCCGCCGATGTTATATAGCCAGTGACTGCGGAGTGCTCACAGTGCTGGCTGGCATCATAACATTAGGATCAGGCAGGCAGGCACTTTCACTGACAGGCTAGTGCGCATGTGCCATCGTGGCAGTCGAAGGCATTAAGTCAGTACTGCCCGGACCTGCCATTATCTGGGGCCCTTTATTTTCCTCCCCTAGATGACGCACAGTAGCGTCACTTTTTGAAGCAGCCCTGGTTGGCATGAGCATCAGCGCGGGGCATGGCTGCATGTCATCTATAATTGCTTCCCTACCCCACCCTTCTCAAAGTCGTCATAGGGAGGGGGTGAGGTCGGTACGCATCACAGACTCCAACCCATGACACTGTGGGAAACGGGTTTGGTTAACTTGCCCTCTCAACCTCCACAAGTTGTTCCAGCCAGCCCACCTACTCCAAAATCTTGAACTTTCCAATTGCCAGTTCTCTGCCACCGTCATCTAATTTCTTATTCTGTCCAACGGAGCTGTGTCACACTCACCCCTGTAGCCAGTATGAGGTACTCTGCAGGCCTGTCATTCTGAGGCATCAGCTCCTGTCGGCGAGGAGGGGCAATAGGTGGGTAAAAGCTTAACTCTGTTTTCTCTTGACAATGTCCAACCAGTTTCTTTTCAAGTTATAGAATTCTGACTTGAAATGGCACACTCCGATCAAGCTGGTGGAGTATTGTCCCACCAACCCTTATAATCTCTGTCTTCAACACGGGAGCCGAGGGTGGGCATTACATTTGCACATGGTCAATGCCTCCTATTGATGGTGCTATCCCGTAAGCACCTGCTGCTGTTTGCGCTGGGTATCCATCATCCTCAGGGAGAAGTAGATGTAGCTCTTAACAGGAGGCATGCTGGTGGCACTGTGCAGCATCGATGAATAATGCATCCCTCGAGGCGCTAGAGAGGTACCCCTCAAGTAGTTTTCAGGTGTGTGGGCATTGCTGGTGCACATTGAACCTGCTGGCTATTTCTAATATGGGGGTGTGCTGCTGCCATGCCGGTGTTATTAGCAGTGGTTGAACTAAGTTCTGGAAAATATACTAGTGCCTCGAAGTAGAGCTTGCACTGCACTTGCCACTGTTAGGACGCATGGCAGAGCTGCTGGGCATTAAAACCCTGCACTTCTTGGTTATAATGCTGCAGGTATGTGTAAAGTGGTCTTGTGTCTTTTTGTATATTTTTTGCAAATTTGCATCTCAAAAAGGCAGTTATACATTTCTGTATAGATGATGGAAAGATAGTATACATAAAATAGACGCCCTGATGATCTGGTGTTATGGGTACCAAGTAATCAGGGGAGAATTGATCACTTGTCCTGTTTTTACCAGGGTCTTGGGTTCTTGCCGTCTGAAAAACCCTCATTCACGTAGTGATCATAATGGTGGTATATTTTGGTTATCCGCTTTTGTCTTTTACGTGAAAAGCATCATCATTGGGTCTTCTCTGTGCTTTCCTCCACCAGGAGGGAGACCAACTGATTATTTGCTGCAGTGATCAGGCATGGTGAGGGTGAAGGTGAGGTGAACTTAAAATTGCCTCTACACAACTGGTTCGTGTTTCTTTATATTAAAAAGAAATGTGGTGCATCAAGAGAAGGGCTACTGTTCTAAAGCACCTGTGTCAAAAAGTGAGTGGTTGAGCGGTCGACATGTTTCAGCCCTATGGGTGCCCAGTTGGGTCGGAGGGCTTTCTTCAGGAGCAGATTGGCATGTCACTATTGTGTGACCTGCGTAGGTAAGTCAAATCAAAGTCAGCTTTATTCGGTGCAACAGATCTCACCATAAAACATTCATGAATTTGCATTGTTATTCCAAATAATTTTAAAAACAGACACAAGGAAGAAGTAAAAACCATTTAAAACACGTATATGTCCCTATAACCCTCATTTGGTCTTGGAAGTTTATAAAAGGTTAAGGATTTACAGGCTAGTCAGGAGTTAATACATACAGGCAATGGGAGATAAAGTGCTAGTGCGAGGAGTACATAACGTTTTAGTAGTATATCATTAATCAAGACAATATTTTAAAACAATCATCCAGAATTTTCATATAGCAATGCATCAAGATGTGAATAGTCTTTACGTGTCCTGATCGCAAGCTGTATGAAGCGAATTACAGTTCTTATCGTTTTCGTATTTTCTAGACTACATACAAAGTTAAATGCATAGTTAAAATTAAAAAGCATATTAGATAAAAATAAGGGTTTTAAAACAGATTTCCGGATTTCTTTGTAAAAACTACAAAAGAGAATAAAGTGCATCGTCGATTGCTTGGATTTTCCGTCACAAGGACATTTCGGTAATATCTGACACCATTTTTCCAGTCTAGGGAAGGCAACTAAATAGTGTAACGTACTCATCCTTAACCTAGTAAGATAAAATCTCTGTTGTAGATTTTTCACCAATACTAGGTACGGCTGTAGGCCTCTCACAAAAGTCCGATCACAATATGATATGACCGTATGTTTTTGTCCAGCAGACTGATCTTTCATTTCCTTTAGTCTTAAATATTTATACTTAAGGTCCTGTTTGATAAGCTCCAGTATAAGAAGTGGGTCACTTCTATCTATGTCAGGATTACAGTATTTTAGAATATTGTGAATGTGCTCCAGCCAAGGGATCTTCCTACTATAATCAAGAGCTAAGCAATCCCTGATTAACTCTTTTGTGAGTTTTGTTTCATCCTTTGACTAAATGCTGTGCCAAAAAATGAGACCTGCAATATTTATTGTGTCACTAATATATGGAGTTGATAATTCTATATGAATTATATAATTTGCAGTGCCATAGGGGACCGCCAATAGTCTTTTTAAAAATGTATTTTCTTGATTCTGAAGGGTAGCACTATTAGACCTACCCCAGATAGCAGCTCCATAACAGGCCCCTGAAATGCATTTGCTGCGATAAAGTGATAACATTTCGCGGATAGGTTTATTTCCTATCTTCGCCGAAAATCTAAAAATGCTCTCTATTGATCTTAAAAGTTTCATGTTACACAAATCAATATGGGAGTTCCATGAACCATTCTTGTTAAAAAGCAACCCCAGATAAAAAAAAGATGAGATTCTATTAATTAAAACTCCTCCTACATCGTGTTGTTTTTTTTGGATTTCTGCCCCCGCATGTCATTACAAAAGTTTTCTTTAGGTTTATTCTTAGATCTTTGCTTGTCATATATAAAGCAAAGTTTTCTATGAGCTTTTGAAGGCCGTTCGCTGTCCTTGATATAACGACAGCGTCATCTGCATATAGCAGTACAGGGGTTATACGAGTCCCAACTTTCGGAGCATCTGCACTCAGGGTTTGTAAGAAAGAATCTACATTGTTGACGTATAGAGAGAAAAGGAGGGACGCTAAAACACAACCCTGTCTGATCCCATTTTATAACACTAAAATCCTGTGTGCATTCCCCCCTCTTTCCATAGCGAACCCTAGATGTTAAGTGGGTATAAATTTGCGATCAATATATCATTATATCCGAGGGTGCCCCTAACCTGTTTAGTGTTTGCCATAGTTTGCTGTGATTAACTAAATCAAAGGCACTAGTAAGGTCAACAAAACAAAGGTGTAGCACCTCCTCCTTAGCCAGAGTGTACTTCCCTATAATAAGTTCTAAATTTAAACACTGCTCTATCGTCCCAATTCCTCTTCGAAAGCCATACTGTACGTCAGACAGTATTTTCTCCTTGTTGGCCCATGTTTCAAGTCTTTCCAACATTATACGACCCATCAGTTTTGACGTAGAGTCGAGAAGGGATATTGGCCGATAACAATTTGGCTTCCCTCTATCCCCTTTTTTAAAAATTGGGACGATTATACTTTCAGCCCAAGTGGTTGGTAAAAAAAACCCTATAGTGGCATTAAAACATTTTTTAAAATGGGTATCCAAAAATCTATATCATACAAAACATCTATTGGTAAACCATCCGGGCCTGCAGCTTTACCATTTGCACATCTATGTAAAGCCGATTCAATTTCATCTGACGATATTGGCAAGGAATTAACAGGTATTACCATTATAAAATTTCCTTTTCTGGTTTCAATAGTTTTTGCACCCTCTGGGTTAAAAATCCCCTCAAAGTGGGCCACCCAATCATCCGGGGGTACCACGATGTCAACGTTTACCATTGTATTATCTTTAAAAACAAATGATTAACTGTTTTCCAGAAAATGGCTTGATCTTTTAACTCCGCAACCTGGGTTAATTTCTCCCATGCCTCTTCGCGAATCTCCCTTTTCCTTTTTTGCAGTGTATTTTTATATAGTTTCCGCAGTGTGCAAACTTTGGTACTATCTCTGGGTGTTAGTTTTAGTGCTAGCTTCAACTCCCCATTCAGCTTAGAGCATTCATGGCTAAACCATCTCGGGTTAGAATCTTGCACCTTATAGTGTTTTTATTGCTTAAATCATCAGCAATTTTGCTTATAATTTTATTAAAAGCGGTTATAATCTCCTGACTCTGTGAATTGCTATCCAAACAGATTACTATATCATCTTGTATTTTTTCCTTCAATTTTGTCATAAATAGGGACGGGTTTACTCCTGACCATTTTATTGATACTCCATTATTCCCCTGAGTTTCGATATCATTTTCCATTCTCTTGCCCTGGTCTTTTTGACTGAGTTTTAATCTTACTGAGACTATTAATGGGTGGTGGTCACTGAATAGGCTGGGATTAATCAATACATTTTCCACCAGTTCACTACAGTTGGCTGACACGATAATATGATCTATGATTGACGATGTCCTTGCTCCTACATATGTTGGTAGGGTAGTTCCCTCCCCCCCGACCGCGGGATCCAAAATCCCCAAATCGTATTTATGCACCGCGTTATTAATGGATTCCCCATACTGGTTGTGGGGAAAGTGGGGTATCCTATCTCCCAGATGATCACAATATCCACAAGGCTCGCCTACCTCATAGGTACATAAACCAGAATTAAAATCCCCTGCCCATATTAATACATAATCACCACCTATCTCCTCAAGAAAATAATCCAGATCTTTTTCAAGGCTCCCAATTACTTTGCTTTTTGATTTATCAAAGACATTATTATATAAGTTGATTATAATGACAACCTGTTTTCCTACGGATTGCAAACACAAGAGCTGATAATATTCTGAAGATATATATGTTTTCATCAGCTTCAAAGGTGATGTGGTAGCAATTAAGGTGGCTAAGCCTCCTTTGGCTCGTGCTGCTCTCGATGGGCTAGCATCTGTACTGACAATTTGGTAACCTTTTATGAAGGAAGGTTCCGTAGCCCATGCTTCTTGGAGTACAACTAATGGACACCCATCTAGCGTTCTCAGCCATGCCTCATCATTAATTTTATTTTTAACCCCTGCGACATTCCATGTCACTAAACTTAAAAATTTGCTTTGAAAATTCGCTGAAATAGCTCTACTTATATTAAAGGTAGGGGCATAAGAAGTATTACAACTCGTTTGCTTAACCTGTTTGCATTTATATATTGGTACAGTTAAATTATCATAATCTGTAGTCTGCACTAAATTAGATGTATCAATATCAATATCTACCTTACAATAGTCTAGGCTGCCATTTAGCGGAATTGACTCCCTTTGTATGGTTATATTGATGTCGGCTGCTCCCTCTCTCAAATTAGAGGTTTGGACCCTTTTTGTTTCAATAGACCTTGGTGTGTCCCCTCTAAGTCAATCTACATCGCTGCATCTTCTTAGAACTGAAAATCTGTTATGCAGCGGTATAGGTTTTGTAAGAAGTGGCCATTGACTAGTAATTAATTTTGCTTTGCTGTGGCTAGGCCTATAGAAGTATTCCAATGGGACAGCCGCTATGTGATTATCTTTTTCAGGCAAATACCCAGTTTCATCAATTTGCAAAACATTCAACAAATCACCCACCAAGTTCCGGTCCCGAAAGTTTACAACAATACAGTCCCCCCCAGATGTTTTTCTGGAATTGCCGACCCAATTCACCCTCCTTATCATAATTATGGCCTTTTGCAATGTATTCACCCCGACACCTGCATTAACGGAAAACCAGTGGACAACTTGATTTTTCAAAGACTCATATGTTTCCTTCTGCGTTACCGCTAGCTTTGGAACATTGTTTAGGATAATAACATAAGGAGTCGCCTGTGATGGTAGATTTAATGTCCCATGAATCATTGTTGTCATCTTTAGTTCTATTCATCCTAGACCGTTGTATTTTTTGCGGATCCCCTATGGTCGGTGGGATGTCTTTTTGCGGCCTCGGGCAGGGTGAGGTTTTTGGTATCAATACATCCTCTACCACAAGAATTTCCTGACTTTCATTAAAAGAATGAATAACAGTTTTGTCCCTGTTTATTCTGGCATTGTCCATCGACGTAGAAGTGGGTTTAATAGGTTTGGGGATGCTGGAGATTTTATTCAAAGACTTAAGAGGTAAGATTTCAGTCACCATTTCCGTTAAAAAGGCCATGTCTTTCTGTAACAATTTAATCTCCGACATTAGACGTCTTTCTATGCTGTCTAGATTGCCATGAAGTTTTTAAAATAATGTCTCAAGATCTTGTGGTTTTAGGTGAGTATGGGCGTTGTCCCCCCTTGGGGTCCCAAGATTTTTATCGCCCTTTTTTTGTCTTGGCTTCGGTATAATTTTGGGATGTATTAATCGGTGTTCCACCACATTATTTATTGGTCACGGGCCTTCCTTTTGTTTGGCGGGGGGAGATGTTGAGGGCGTATCATCTGTTGAAAATGAGATCTCCAAGGATGTATTTAACACACAGGGATTTAGATTTTTATGTGTAGAGTCTTTTGCAGGAAGGTTATCTACTCTCAGCTCAGCGTCTTCCTCTATGTTCCCCAAATTAGGCACATTTATGTCTGCAGACTTCCAGTCTTCATGGACAGATTCTTTTAAGGCAGCATCAAGAGCTGTTTGTGTAGCTGCCAATTGTTCCTCGACATGGACAATTTCGCTATTGATAATCCCCACAGCATTTCTTAAATATTTAGTGATTGGCGCGCTCTTTGGGGGCGCTTTCCCCTTTAATAGCAATTTCCTTTTTCCCATCTTTTAGTCCAAGTAAGATGTTTTATATAAACAGGGGAACAAACAAAAGATGATGCTCTCTTACCAGTTTTACAAGGTGTAACGTTATGCGAAGGGGGGGCCCTGCCCTGCCTTCTCCTGGCGCAGATTGGCCCGCCCGCGCGCTGCCCGGGCTTTGCCCGGGTGCGGCCCGGGCACGCACGCGCGCGTCCCGCGCTGTGGGAGGCCAGGATTGCCTTTGAGCGCCTCCTGGCGCTGAGTGCTGACGTCGGCGGCGTGCGCGCTGCGGGAAGTGCCGGGATATACAGTCCGGTGTCCCCGCTCTGCTCGGGTGTCTCCAGCGGCAAAGTCCCCCTCAGAAACCTGTAGTGAACGCAACGTCCTCCGTAATGGACGTCTTCTTTCTTCGACAGCAGCCCAGCCACCAGTAAGTAATTGCACTTACCCTTCTTCACAGACTCTCAAGGAGAACAATTTGCATCACTCTGACAGTTGATGGTCACAATTAGATTTACATTTAATATATGTATATACTGTCATTATGGTTTTCTCTCCTTTTTCTATAGTTATAGGTACAACAGACCCATAACAATACGGTGCACTACCTGACGCCCTAAGAAGAATGGTAAGTGCAATTACTTACCTACACCTCACCTTCACCCTCACCATTCCTGATCACTACTGCGAATAACCAATAACAGAGACGACCCAATGATGATGCTTTCCATGTAAAACACAAAAGCGGATAACCAAGATATACTGCCATTACTATCACTACGTGAATGAGGGTTTTTCAGACGGCACGTACCCTAAACCCTGGTAAAAACAGGACAAGTGATGAATTCTCCCCTGATTACTTGATATTTAAATGGAAGCCGAATGAATCATAGCTTCTTTCTCCCCCATATGATTAAAAGTATTATGGGTACCAACAGGTTAGAAAGTGAAGGAAAGATTTAAAGCAGAGACTAGGCGATGGAGAATCAAAGGGAACAGACGGGAGGCTGTCTCTCTAGCTCAGGCCGCAGCGTTCGTTGCTGGGACTTGACACATTGATTTGAAAAGAGCTTTCTGCTCAGCTCTTCCCACATAGAAGTTACATAATTACTGAGTTGTGACTGTGTAAAACACAAGTTTGTATTTATTACTGTCCGTTAGGGCCTTTCACGGTCAGTCGCGCCTGCTATTCAAGAGTAGTGACTGTGGTTTGAACACCGGGATGTGCATACTAAAAATAAAATGTATTGCTGTTGTTGCACGTATTATTGCATGTATTTCCTGATTTGGGCAGCATTTTGTCTCTAATTCCAATCGAGGGAAGTACACCTTCCCGAAGACAAGAGGTTGATAGCCGTGACAGGAAGTGAACCTTTTAACAACGGCAGGATGTCATGAGATGCAGAGTGGGGGTCCCTTGAAGTGTTGGGGCAGAGGGGGCAGGCACCAAAAGGCCTGCAAGGGTCTGCGTTACACTCCTGTCCATGCAGCTTCACTGCTTAAGAGTAATGCTTTGAAAGAGGCTGCGCAGGAAGTGCGCACCAAGGTGTCAAGGGCCTCTTGGCTCTGCGCAGGTTTTGCACCACCTTAGCAGACGAGGCGCCTTTCTTACTCCCATGGGAGATGGCTTACTCAGTGGGCTACATTAGCAGCCGATGATTAGCTCCACAGCCTGGCTGTGGGCCACCCCACTTGGTTCGCCGCTGTACCTGCATACTTCCCTCTCACAAGTCAGAATCAGAGGTTAATAAAATAACGAGGTACACTAACCTCACAGTGGTTTTTCATGAAGATTTTCAGCTTTAGCAACCAGATGCAGTGCAGAGACAACCCTATGTGCAGGTAAGATGATTGAAAACCATGCTTGTTGCACTGTACAATTTGCACACTACAGTAACTATTGAACAATTACAATTCTAACATATGGAGCAATTTTATGTGTTTAAATATTTCAAGTCTGCACCTTCACAATTGCTTTATAAATCTTCTTGCATTCTCAATTAAGCATTAAATTGCAACATATGTCCCCTCTTTTTTTTTTTTTAAATCTTCCTGTGGTGAGAACCCCTTCGAACTCTCCTGATGACGGTCAGGCTTGCTCGCGGCACAACACTTACCTCAAACTTTTACACCTCACCACTTTCAAAAGTCACCAGCTGCCACTACAATCTGGACACCACTCCCGCAGTGTATGTTGTCTAAACACACAGATCCTATATAGGTTTATGGGAACTACACAACAGTAGTTCTAAGGACCTTAGCCCCTACCTACCTTAAGTCCAGAAGCACACGTCTGTAACTCGATTGCAAGTACCCTATGCAGTGTATGTTTCTCCCATAGGACAACATTATAGCGTTCGAGGCTCATGCCTTAGGTCTGACAACTGTATTTTCTGAGTTTCCGAAAATTGCTAACTCAAAAGGTACTTATCTAATCTTGAAGATTTTGGTGTCTAAATTATTTTGAAAATCTATGTTATTTTTTCTAAATTGGTGTCGGCTTTCCTTATTGAGTGTGTGCCTCATTTATTGATTCTGTGTGTGCAACAAATGTCTAACACTCCCCTTTGATAAGCCTAAACTGCTCACCCACAAAGAGAGAGTTTGGGGTGTTTAAAGAAAGCCCCTGTGAGCTAGTAAGGAATACCTGGACTCTCTACAGAGTGCACCTCATTTTGGTACACTATATAGAAAGCCAGCATCCTACATCATCTGGCAGACCATGAATGGTTCCGTCTGTGGTGGCGCAAGGTGTCTTTGATCACTGGGTACATACTGGCTTGCTCAATTTGCCATCAACAAGAACGTGCAGAGTTGAGAATACTGCATGTTGGAAATTGCTCTAAAACACTAGTTCAGGGAAGCATTCCAGCTAGAATGAAAGACAGGCTAATTTCCACTTCTACCTCCCCTTCTTCAAGTTCCCAAGACAGACCGGGCCCAAGTCAATCTCATCGCCCTGGACTGGGCAAGGAGAGTGTTGTGCCCAGAGCCTGATTGTTTGTCTTCCGATCCACTTCTAAAGGTATTCTTGTCTAAGCAACAGAGTAGGGTCCTGTATCTGAGGCCCATCCATGGCATAATTCTGACATTGGTATAATGGTGGATATTTTGGGCATGTTGTGGGAATCGCTGGAATGATGGTACCCACCTGTAACATACGATTGCCATCTTTGGTATGATGTGAACATGTTTAACATTATGAAGCCTATATCTGGCATGACAGTGGTTTTGGTATAGTGGTGCTCATCCTCGACATATTGTACCATAATTGTGGCCATCCCTGGCATAATGGTAGGGGAAATCTTTAACAAATGATAAACATTCTTGGTATTTGATAACGATGCATTGGCTCCAACTCAGAACTTGTGTGTGTGTGGCTTCAGTACATGGAAACAGTTGATAGAAATTATATGATAATGACTAATAATGACAAGCTGGTGCTTCAAGGCAACAATGGTGTGTTTTAATGTAAATAAAAGCTTGGCAATAATTACTTTATTTCAAATTAATGGTTTGTAAGATGTTTACATTTCACTGACCAGAGAACCTGCAATTTTGGGACAAAGTGGTTGTATTGCCCGAGTATATTTAAAGCTGATATTTTATTGGAAGTTTTATCAGGATGTTTATTGTTGATGTCTTGAGGGTTTGGCTATTATTTCATGAATCCTATGCTCTGCATAATATTTGTAATGCTGTTGTCCGAGGCATCTGCCAGTGTCTGAGGCATCTGCCAGTGTCTGAGGCATCTGCCAGTGTCCGAGGCATGCGCCCATTTCCGAGGCATGCGCCCATTTCTGAAGCATGCACCAGTGTCCGAGGCATGCGCCAGTGTCCAAGGCGTGTGCCAGTGTCCGAGGCATGCACCAGTGTCCGACGCATGCAACAGTGTCTGACGCATGCAACAGTGTCCGACGCATGCAACAGTGTCCAAGGCGTGCGCCAGTGTACAAGGCGTGCGTCAGTGTCTAAAGCATGCGCCAGTGTCTGACGCATGCAACAGTGTTCGCATGCAACAGTGTCCGACGCATGCACCAGCCTGAAGCATGCGCCAGTCGGGTATGTGTCAGTACGAGGTATGCGCCAGTGTCTGGGGCATGCGCCAGTGTCCGAGGCATGCACCAGTGTCTGATGCATGCACCAGTGTCTGACACATGCACTAGTGTCTGACGCATGCAACAGTGTCCGACGCATGCAACAGTGTCCAAGGCGTGCGCCAGTGTACAAGGCGTGCGTCAGTGTCTAAAGCATGCGCCAGTGTCTGACGCATGCAACAGTGTTCGCATGCAACAGTGTCCGACGCATGCACCAGCCTGAAGCATGCGCCAGTTGGGTATGTGTCAGTACGAGGTATGCGCCAGTGTCTGGGGCATGCGCCAGTGTCCGAGGCATGCACCAGTGTCTGATGCATGCACCAGTGTCTGACACATGCACCAGTGTCTGACGCATGCAACAGTGTCCGACGCATGCAACAGTGTCCGACGCATGCACCAGCCTGAAGCATGCGCCAGTCTGAGGTATGCGCCAGTCCGGGGCATGCGCCAGTGTCCGGGGCATGCGCCAGTGTCCGAGGCATGCGCCAGTGTCCGAGGCATGCGCCAGTGTCCGACACAGGTACCAGTCCGAGGCATGCGTCAGTGTCAGTGTCAGAGGCATGCCCCAGTGTCTGACACATGCATCAGTGTTCGAAGCATGCACCAGTCCGAGGCATGCGCCAGCATCGTTGGTGTTACCTGTCTGTTTGAGCCTGTAAGGCCACTGTAACCTGAGCGGTCGCGCTGACGTACCAGTCTCTGGCCGGTTTAAGTCAAATCTTACTCGTGATGGTTGGTTGTGGGTTAAAACGTTACTTTCTGCGGGGAATGCATATCACACAATAACTTCAACGTACTGGTAGTTTTATCTTTTTATAAAATAAAGAGGCTTTTATTTCTCTTAGATATAAATGTTCAGTAAATACAGTAAAATCACCCACAATACTTTAGTTGCCAGTGGATAGTCGGAGTCCCCACCACTCATGTTTAATAATCGTCACAACTGGTATATTATGATGCTCCGAGCATCTGAGCAGGCCCTCCGGCCTGCAGGGGGGAGATCGCGCAGGAAGGAGCAATGTCTCGATCACCGGCGTGATCAGAAGACTCTCCGAAGCTGGAGTTTGGGTTTTTCTTAGCATCGTGGTACAAACACGTTCTAAACGGCACAGCCAGAAGACAAGTCACTGCGAGTGGGAGCAGTCAGCAAGCACTGGTATTCTTGTGGCTTTGGGCGGCACAGTCAGAATGGCACAGCGGTGGAGGATGGATTGGGCAGCTGGGTGTTGGGTCAGGGGTCAAAGGGCAGGGGAACAACCATAGATGGTCCAGAATCTGGGAGTACTGCCTGCAATGAGAATGGCAGGGAGCGGAGAGAGGGGGGAGAGGGTTCTGGCTCCTGGCGTCTTGGTTTGGTCCGCGCTCACTTCCCATTTCTGAATACAGTTGCAGTTCCTTGTAGGGAAACTGGAAAAGAGTTGAAAGCTCAGCGAGCTTAAGTTGGGGGCTGATCGGCAGCATCATGTCTTCTCTTTCAGCAGCAGTTTTCGAAGCAGAGTTCCTGATGGCAGCACGTGGACTAGTAAGGCTTTGAGCTTTAGACTTAAATTAAAGTTCTCTGCACACCAGGCTCTGCCGCTCTTCCTCCTTTCCGATCACAGTACCCTCAGGTCTCTTCTTTAGACTTGGAGTGTGTTCCCTACTCATTCAGCGAGCAAAGGATCCTGGGGCATATGTACAAGAACTGCCGCTAACTAACGCAAACGCTACTTAGCAGCAGTTTTCTTAACGCGGCCTATCACCAAAAACTATCGCCCTGTTAGCGATATATTTACAACACGTCGCAACATGGCGATAGTTTCAGGTAGCCGAGGTGAAAACTGCCGCTAACGCTAGCATGAAGGCGATACAAATTCTGACGTTAGCGGTTGAAAACTGCCGAAAGGTCCATTAGTGGCAAAAAAAACTCCACCTCCAATGAAAAATAGGAAACAAAACCAATGGAATGCTGAATGGAGCAGCCAGGGCCAAGTGCAGTACAGATCAACAACCCCACCCAAGCACTCAAACAGCCATGATGACCAGTCAGAGTCCCAGGGGAAGAGGACATTCAGGGCTACAATCATGAAAAGAGGTGCATTGCTGGGCAAAACCAGTGATGCATCACTTATCACTGCGCACTCCTTACAACACCATGGCACCCAAAACCTTGAAAGCGCGGACAGTCCCCGTGGCCTGGAGGCCTCGCTGGGCCTGCGTCTGGGAAACAGAGTGGGATGCGGAGTTGCTATGGAGTTACTGGGCCGTTGCGGCAGACATTGAGGTGTCGGCAATTGCCCTAACCTGATGGTGAAGTCTGCATTGCATACCAGGTGCCACCACTTCACCCGGGTGCACGGAGGAGATTACCAATGGTGGGCCGTGCCTCTCTGCATCACAGGCTGTTGCGCTTGCCGGACGCTGTGAAGGGTGAGGCCCCTGAGCTGTGCCGATCTTGTGTGGCGGGAGTGCTGCAACTACACGCCTAAGGGGGCACTAATGCATAACCTGCATCTGGAGGTTCTGCCGTGGACTTGGCAGCGACTGCTGTACCCAGGCTTGTAAAATTCCGCCTGGGTGAGGCTCCTGCTGGCTGAGTCACAGATTTGGAGAGAGTGCAGCGGATTGCGCCATGGTGTCAATGTCCAGGTGAGGACAAGGTGGTACACGTAGCGGAGGAGGTCCGGGGTCGAGTTGGGCCCAGGTCTAGCACCCGTGGGTGATTCACCCCCAGTGGCGGCTTATCCGCTATGGCTGAAGAGCGTCACCCCCACCACTTTCAAGCAGTGCAAGAAGAGGAAACAAAACATGATGATAACTTTTGGATGTACTCATGCTATGCTTCCTTTGCCGGCAGGAGGGTGTGTGGGGCTGCTCTACTCACTGAGCAGGGCAGGGGCAGAGTGGTATGCGCACTCAAGTATGCAATGACTGTTTGGTCGGCCCTCTCAGGCCACCCAAAGCAGTCATTACGCACATCCCTGTTCGCAATGCAGGCTGCATTACAGCTTGCATGGAGAACATGTCCACCCCTCCAGCCCTTGGCTGAACACCTTGTCATGGAGCTCAAAAACAATCACAACGCTGGTTAGGGGAGGGAGCCTGGCTGCCTGCTTCCTGTTCCTGGAAGCAGACTCAGGAGAGCAGGAGCACAGAAGACGCAGGAATCAGCCTCAAGGTAAGAGTTTAAAAAAAATATATTTGCAATCCCGCTCTTCCCCTCATCCCCGCCCCCCTCCAGTGTCCGTTCCCGCATTTCCCGCCTCACAGCTGCCAAGTCCCCCCCGCAGCACTAGATAATGGTAATCACTGTGCCGCCATGCACAGCGGGGGACCCACTGGTGCGCCAAAAGCAAGCCCGTCTCCATCTGTCGTACCTGGACGGTCCCCAGCACCAAGGACTCTACCTCTCAGACACTTCACTGCTATGACGCCTGCACCTTCCTCACCATCAAACCTGGACCCCACACTGCCTAACATCTAGCAACAATGTAGAATTCTCTTGCACCCTTCGCCTGTCGAAACTGCAAACACACCTTCTGCCACATCAGCACACCTGTGCCTCCTGCCGCCCAGCCGACCAACAGCACAGCCGACCGGCTCAACTACATCCTCCTCAACGTGCGGTCCCTCCACAAACATGGAACAGAAATTCGGGACCTCCTCAACGCCACCTCTTCAGACATCACCTTCTTCACGGAAACCTGGACCACCCTCTGCTCCGGACCGGATATCGCCATCCACATTGGCTACAAATTTACCCGCACGGACCACCACAAGCAGCCAGGAGGAGGCATTGACATTGTCTGAAAAAGCACTCTCTGACGGATGTATGATGATACAACGCGATCATTTAGATCGCGGTACATTACTTCGCTGTTTTTCCAACACAAGTCGTTACAACGACTTGCGCTGCAGGGCACTGGACTTAGGAATAGTATGATTTACTATTCCAACACCAGCCTACGTACAGTAGGGAAGGTGTTGGAATAGTAAATCACACTATTCCTTAGTCTATAGCGCCATCCAGCTCAAGTCGTTGTAACGACTTGCGTTGTAAAAGCAGCGATGTAAATGTATTGCGGTGTTTTGACCGCGTTGTTGATGTAGTTTTCCCTCTCTGACTGACCTCGCACTCTAATGATCCGACGGTGACCATGGAACACCTCCTCTTCCGGATCTGGACCTACCCCAAAACCACACTCCACAGAACCCTCATCTACAGGCCACCGGGTCATGAACCCCCATTTACCAATGCCATTGTAGACCTCATTGTACCCCAGGCTCGCCCATCCACCGACTACATCCTACTCGGAGACCTCAAATTCCACTTGGTCAACCCAGTGACCAGAACACCACCCCCTCCTGGGGAACCTCAGCTAGTCACTGCACCAACCCACATAGCCTGACGCACGCTTGAGCCCGTCTTCTCCACCAACAGGTACTTCAACTACAGCCACACCACAGGACTCGCCTGTACCGACCATCATTATATCACGCCTTCACCGCGCCCAACCTACACTATAACCGGAGGGCGCTAGAGGGCACCAAGCAAGATGGCCGCACTCTTGTGAGGCTCTTGCAGCTCGGGCTCCCATCCGCCCAATATCCGCTTCATCCCACAAGCGATCCGCTTCTTAATCATTGCGGCCTACTGCTCATTCCCCGGAGAACTTGACGTGCTTGGAGATGGCTGGCTCACTCTGAAAACAATGAAATCCGACAGCGCCGTGCTCCCGGCGGCGGGGACAAGATGGTGGGCTAGTCTCTTTGCGGCCGGCGTGGGGCCTGGTCGGGCCTGCAGATACCACTGCTGAAGACTGCGCTGCCCCCGAGACCTGACATCGTCGCCGCTGGCCTGTCCGGTCTGCCTTCGCTGCCGGTGATAAGCAGGGCTTGGCGACATCTGGCCCGGAAGAGGCAGCGGCCGACGCGACTGGGGCTGCCGGGGGCCCGCGGCTGCACCCGAACGTTCCTGGGGCGGGGCGAGGGGGCGTGGGGCCTGGTCGGGCCTGCAGACACCACTGCTGAAGACTGCGCTGCCCCCGAGACCTGACATCGTCGCCGCTGGCCTGTCCGGTCTGCCTTCGCTGCCGGTGATAAGCAGGGCTTGGCGACATCTGGCCCGGAAGAGGCAGCGGCCGACGCGACTGGGGCTGCCGGGGGCCCGCGGCTGCACCCGGACGTTCCTGGGGTGGGGGCGAGCGTCAAGAGAGCTACCGGGCCTTGGCGCGGCCTACGGAACTGCCTGGGGGCTGAGGCTGCTCCCGCGCGCTGCTGCGGGAAGTGCCGGGCGCATGAACGGAGCCGCCAGAGAAGGCGGACAACTACAGGTAGGAGACGGCCTTCAAATACGCTCCGGCCGGGGCGGGCGCGCAATTGGTGCCCCCCTCCTGGCAATACTTGGTGAATGGACTGCACACTTCTCAGTGCCGGACCGGGGGGGCTGATTGTGGTGCTGGCCTAGCACAGGGCCTTGCATCGGACCGGCTGGCCTACCCACCTCCCACACACTCTGGCCTAAGCAACCTGGGCATCATCACACCGTACCCTAAGATGCTAGATTGGACCCTCCCTCTGGATAGAGGCAGATGCAACAACCGGCGGGGAGCATGGGGGGACTGTGCCGGCCCTGACTACCCCCCTGCACCTGTGGACGTAATTGCTGGGGCCCCACAGGTCTCCCTGGATATGGCGCTAGAGGGAAAGAACACACGCTGGCTCTGCTGATCCGTCGAGGCCCCCTGCACGCTCAGAGCACCTCACTGCTGCAACTTGGATAGTGGGTGTCCTGGGCTGGGAGGCAAACCTCAGAGGCGCTTCTGCTGCCTTCTCGCATTGCAAACGTAGTCCTGAGACCCCGAAAACTCCAGCACGGACTCTGAGGACGCAGCCCACCGCTTGCCCGCCATGACCAGCCCCCCCAAAGCACAGCCGCCAACGCATCAGGCCCAACCGACTGCTTTACCACCCTCTTCCATCACCTGGCGGCCATGGGGAAACCAGACGGGTGGCAGCCGAAACTTACCTTCGATGCTCGCAAATCCACTCGCTCCCAAATGGAGCCAGGAGATGAACAACAAGGAACCTCCGCCACCTCCACTGCAGACCTCAAGGAAATACTATTAATGATGCAGTCGAGTCTAACCTCCATAGAATCTAAAATGGACTCCATGAATGCCCGACTGGATGGCCTGACGCATAGTGTGGAGAAGCATGATGATTGTATCGTGGAGGCAGAGCGTCGCATCTCAGATCTGGAAGACACAACCAGTGCCACCACGACTCACACTCTTGAAAAGGAAAAGGCCCTCAAGATACTAGCCGCTAATAACGAAGATTTGGAATCTCGTTCGAGAAGGAACAACCTGAGAATTCCTGGCGTGCCGGAGTCCACAGCCACAGGGAAGATGGAAGAGTATGTAGAGCGGCTACTCATCACACTCTTTGAGAGAGAGGCCTTCTCGCAAGTCCTGATGGTTGAGAGGGCACACCGATCGTTGGGGAGCCGGCCGGCTCGGCGCCCCCCCCCCCCCAGGCCCATAATAGCCAAATTACTGAACTATTGAGACCGGGACACTGCACTCCTAATCTCTAGGGAAAAAGGTCAACTGAGACATGAGGGAATGGAGATTTCGATATATCCTGACTTCACCATGGCCGTCCAGGACCAACGTCGCAAATTCCTGCAGGTAAAGAAAAAATTGAAACAGATGAATATCCCGTATGCCATGCAATTCTCGGCCCGCCTCAAGGTTACACATTCAGGGAAGCACCACTTCTTCACCAACCCGCAGCACGTCCAGGACTTCCTCAAATCTCTGCCCAGGGCCTCTGCGAGGGGGCAGTCCCCTGCCCCACACCCCGAAGACGTGGAATAACACACAACAGATGCCGCTCCGCCAAGAGATGCGATATAATTGACTCCGCCGGTTGCGCATGCAGTGCCTCAGACACTAGGAGACCAATGCTCGCTACTGGCCCTCCTGCCCTTATCGAGCGGACTACACTAGAGCGGGCAACCCACTATTGAGCTACAGACAATGATAGCGTAACATGCTGGAGGAACTGCTTTGGACTGGGACGGGAAGGGCCCGCTGCCCGGTGTAGCTGACAATCACCTGCTGGACAGTCTGCTGTCACCCCAACACGCATGGTATGGGCTGGTGGGGCAGGAGAACTCCTTCTAGCTGCTCACTGAACAGTCCTCACACCACTGATGTAAATGCGCTCAATATAGTCTGAGAATGGGCGGCACTGCAGCAATCGCAACCACACATTGAAGAGTTCCTCTTTATGTAACCTGGAGATGAAAATACAAGCTACCGCCTGAGCACCCTCGCCTGAGCGAGGAGAGACTGGTCGCCTTCTAGACGCCACCCACCAGGTAAACCCTCAGAACTTTTCACTGCAGTTGGGTACTTTGTTGACCTCATTGTCCCCTGTTGGGGCGATGGAAAGAAGTTGTTGTGGGGAGGGGGGAGGGTCGGGTCACGGTGCGATTGGGTCACCGCTGTGGGAGGAGGGAGGAATCGGGGAAGGTACACAATTTGAATTTCAGACTGATATGTTACAGCGGGAATGGGGATTGTTTTTTACACACCGTTATGCACTGTATAAATTGGTACATATCTGATGATGCATCCCGATATAAGTATATTCGCTGCACTCTACATCACCGCAATCATTCATTTGCTCCATGGAGTCCCGACCTAAAACCCTCCAATATAACTTTTTGACGTGGAACGTCCGTGGGCTGGGGAATCCCCGTAAGCGTCGCCACATATTGGCATATCTAGACCGGCACCATATACATTGCGCTATGCTCCAGGAAGCCCACCTCGCCCCCACCCCGTCCCCCACCTTTGCTACCCGATGGGCACATACCAGATGCTTTTCCTCCTACTCTTCATACACACGGGGAACCCTCATCCTGGTGCACCACATGCGTCCTTACACCCCCATCGGATCTTACGGGGACCCACATGGCCGCTACAGCATCATGTGGGGGAGACTCTTCGCACAGACTGTCACATTGGTGTCCTGTTACGAGCCCAACACTGATGATCCAGGATTTTTCCGGATATTGTGGGGAAAGATACAAGACATAGGATCCACTCACTTGGTATGGGGGGGATTTCAATCTTACCGCTGACCCAGGATTAGACAGATCGCACCCACAGTCTTATCACTACACCAACGCACAACACACCCTGAAAGATATTTCAGAATGCCATGACCTTATAGACCCCTGGAGGTATCTCCACCCACAGAAGCGAGAAGGAACCTGCTACTCCTCCGTGCACTCCTGGTCGTGCATAAATATCTGGCTTACTGACAGGGGACTGCCCACATGGGCGACACCCGCATCACCACTCCCCGGTGTTTCTCACTCTGACACCGCCACATGCAGACCCTCCCTTTCTCTCCTGGCGACTCAACCCCCAAACACTCTTAGACCCCGTTTTCAAAGATTTCTTCCTTCGTAATAACGGCTCAACTCCGCAATACTCCACGATATGGGAGGCTTTCAAAGTCGATTTTACACCCTTCTTCGATGACACAGCGATCGCTTGGCTGGGGAATGGCCAAAGATAGTTTCTTTTACAGCATCACGAGGATGAAGAGATCGTCTCTGCTATTATGCAGTTACAATCGGGCAAGGCCCCAGGCGGCCTCCCGGCCGAGTTCTATAAATCCTTTCACCACCTTTTAATCCATATCTTGCGGCATGTATTCGAAGAGGCCCGGGAGTCAGGCATTTTACCCCAGAAAATGCGCAAAGCGCTCCTTATCTCCCTTCCTAAACCCGGAAAACCAACCACCCAAGTGGACTCGTACAGGCCCCTATCCCTCATAAATGTAGATGCTAAAATCCTGGCTAAGTTAATTGCAAATCGAATTAGCCCTCTTATGCCAGTGCCGGTCCTTCCAGACCAGTTGGTATTTGTCCAAACTAGGTGTACGTCCCATAACCTACGTACACTTTTTGCGCTCTTGCACGATCTTGACCCCGAGGAGGACGCGGCCGCTATCTTCCTCGACGCCACTAAGGCATTTGATTCCCTGGAGTGGGATTATTTATCATTTGTACTAACGCGCATGGGCTTCCCTCTCTCTCTCCCATTTTTAGCCTGGATACGATTACTGTGCACTGGCCTTCGGGCTATGGTGATGGTCAATGGCAGGCGCTCCTCCGCTTTTCCACTGGCCAGAGGCACAAGGCAGGGGTGCCCACTGTCCCCCCTCCTCTTTGCCCTGGCCATTGAGCCACTTGCCACTAAGATTCAGCAACATCACCGCGACCATGCTATCATCTACCCCAGCAGACAAATACTAATTTCTTTATATGCGGATGACCTCACCCTCTATCTACGACAAACGAATGTCAGCCTGAACCCTATCCTCCGACTGTTTATCCTCTTTGGCCAGCTCTCAGGAGTTAACATAAACTGGAACAAGTCCTTGATATATCCACTTACTGACTCAACTCCCAAATTCACGCTTGACTATCCCCTAAAATGATGTGACGACACGCTCACTTATGTTGGAATAACTGTATCCCGCAATCGTGAGGAACTGATGAGGGCCAATTACGGTCGAGCATTGGACTCAATAACCGAGAAAATAACGAGATGGATTGCCCTTCCCCTGTCCATGGCTGGAAGGGCCTCCCTGATTAAAATGGTCATATTGCCCAAACTTCTATACCTCTTTGTAAACATCCCCTACGCCCCTAGCTGCCACTTCTCCTCCTCCCTTAAAACACAGCTGACTTATATGGGGAGGGAAACAGGCCAGATTACGATGGGACACCCTTACGCGCCCCTTTTGTGCAGGAGAATTTGGTATACCGGATATGGAATTATACATTAGCTGTGCACAAGCCCACTTTGCCGCTTATTGGATGAAACACCCACTTACATGCCTCACCTTGCAATAGAGTATGGCTATATGACCCCATCCCCTGCACCGCCTACCTCAGTACCCCTGCTGTCCCGCGCCGCCTTTGCGACTACTACCGTTCAATGCACCACCAGCGCCTGGCACGACTTAACCGCAGCCACACAAAGCCCATTGATGTACTCTCCGCTCTTACCCCTCCCCGGGAGAGCTGATGTCCCGGTCATGCAAGAGGGAGGATGCCGTCGGCTCCTTCGCAAATTGTCCATACACACGTGGGGGCAACTCTACACAGGCGGCACATTCCGCACCAGCGAAGATTTCTTTGGCGACACTAATCCTACCCCCCTGGAGCGATTCTACTATATTAGACTTCGTCAGTATGTGAAAGCCATCACATCTGATTCCAGCTACAGCCTCCCATCATGTTCCCGCTGCACGCACTTTTACAGCAAGCGGCCCCTGCACATGTGCTTTCGCTACTGTACCGCACGGTCCAATCCCTCAGGGAGTACGACCCCCCCCCTGGCCCGAGGTCGGTGGGAGGAGGAATTGGGTCACCCCCTTACCGACGAACAGTGGACATTCTGCTGTGGGCAGACGGGGAGATATCTGCCAGCAGTAGATTTAGAATCATACATTATAAATATGTACACCGCCTCTACTACACACCAGCGCGGCTACACCGCCTGCGGATTCACGACAATGATAGATGCGGCTGCTGCGGAGGGGAGGGAGCGGACTTTAAACATGTGGCCTGGGACTGCCCAGCTATCCACCACTTCTGGTCGGAGATTTTGAACGCACTAGACTCTATGACGGGATTACACATACCAAGAGATCCCCTGACGGCTCTGTTGGGCTACACTACGCCCATTGCTGCTAAACAGAGTCACTACACTTCTCTTGTGCTTCTCCTAGCAAAGAGGCGGATAGCCTGTCGATGGGGTAGAGGGAGGGCGCCGAAATTCAAGGATTGGCTTCGGGACCTTACCTACTGCCAAGAGCAACTACATACCTACGCTGAGTTTCAGCCCCCTTCCTCCCGCCCAAGAGATATCTGGGGGCCCCTACAGACTTACCTGCTGGAACGCACCACTAGAGCAACCTCACCCTAACTTGACACATACCGTGCCACAACGAGACTCCCTTCCACGTCCACACATACCAGCTACTGGACACCAGGAGACACTACTCACCATACTACAGGAGCAGGATGCATCTTCACCTCAGCTATGTACTTACTGCGTGCTTTGTGCTGATGGATGCGCCAACCTCCCCCCTTCCCCTTCTTTATTTTTTCTTCCTCCACGGGCCTTATTCGAAACTATGTGACAACATATATTTGATTACCCCTCAAATGCATTACCCCACCTACGCAGCCGGCCCGATGTGGTTGTAGGCGGCTTGCTGTGTTTTTTCCCACCTGTACAGTATATTCTTTCCTTATTACTGAATCACATCGCTGGCCTGAATAAGGGTGTAGGCAGCGAGCTATGTTTTTGTACCTCTTTCCCTACCTTCAATAAAGGTTTTTTTTCACAAAAAAAAGTACACCATGACCATCATTGTTCCCCCCCCCCCACCCCTCATCGCAGCTGGATCAAGGCCACTGAAGAACTTCCCGTCAACTCCCTCAGCACCACCACTCTGCCAACGCTTCCAGACGGCAACATCACAGTGCACAACCTCCACGGATGGATCTCCAACTGCGCCAACACCCTGACACCCCTCCAGAGAAGACCAGGCAACATCACTCCAAGAAGGCTAACTGATTCACTCTCACACTCCACTAGCCCAGCCCCACCTGCAGACATCTCGAGAAGAGATGGAGCCACAACATCAATCAACTCCGTAACACAGTCACCCTTGCACCATGGCGCAAGGGTGTCTGCGTTGGCGCATGGCAGCCATTGTGTGTCAACATTCAGACAGGTTCACCCCACCGGTGCATCATTTTCTTGACGTACTTGCAGCGTGATTATTGCACCATGTTGCGCAGTATTTGCAAAGTGACGCATCTTGGCAGATGCGTGACCTTGTGATGCCCTGTGTCACATTATACCTGCATCAGGTATGATGTATGTAGGGTGGGCATTCCCACGCAACAAAGCCTCATAGGAGTGGCGCAGTGAAATCCATCAGATTTCACAGCAACAATTGTAGGACACCACTGTGTCAGCACCTTACGCCTGCCTCATGGCAGGCATAAGGGTGACGCAGTGCAACAGGGATAGGCGGGCCCCATGCATTGCTGGAGTTGCGTCATGCTTGTGACACAACTGCAGCAAAGCGTGACTTTAGCGCTGACATACGTCAGGATTCCAGGCATAGCTGTCATTAATTGCGACATGGAGCGCTATACATTGAATACAGCGCATCCAGGGAGTAGTGAAAAGTGTTGCAATGCTGTTTTGTCGCATCGATGCAACACTTTTCATGAAGAAGACCCAGGAATGCGCCCTATCTTATTGATAGTGCGCATTCCTGCCCTATAGTTTTGTTGCAGGGTAGCGCAGCAACGTTCCTTGCAGCGCTGTCCAGCACCAAAACCTTCTGAAATGAGGCCCGAAGTATTTGCACCATTTTTAAGACCAGCTGTTTTCAGGTCTTAAAACACTGCCTCTAACTGGAGTTAGAGGCAGTTTTTTTAGTTTTGCACCAGGCAAGGAATTGCTTGTAAATATGGCAAAGTGTGGTTAGCAGCAGTTTTGCATGGGAACGCCTACCTTGCATCTCGTTTTCGTTAAGTCCCGCTAACGGAGGTGGTGATCACAAAAATTCACGTTTACGCCAGAAAACTGCTGCTAACTGTGGTTAGTGGCAACTTGTAAATACGGCGATAAAAAAGAAGCTGCCGTAACGTCAAAAAATTGAAGCTACTGCGGCGTTAACTCCTTGTACATATGCCCCCCTGTCTTTTCTTCAGTTTTGACTACACAAGTTTATAGACTTTCTGAATGTCAAAAATGGTGCAGATGGGTTCAACCAAAGGGCTAGTCAGACATAACCCTTTCGCTGCCCTGTAAGTCATGAAAATAAGTCATGAAAAGGTGCCCTTAAAATGTGTATATATATTCATTGATTTGCCTGCTCCAGCCTAGTTTCTTTTAGTGCTCCTCATTGTTTTTCTCATCCTGAGAAAGGTCTGCCACTTACTTAGCAAGGTTGTCAAGCGCTCTGAAACCATCCTGGTTGAGTATGTGCTTTATAAAACAATAAGAAAGAAAAAAAAGGTAAATAAAATAAAACAAGCAGTTATTACAATGTCCCAGGTGCAGTTTGTTCTTAATTTTCCGATTAAATCAAATTTTTTTTCCACAACAGAAGACATTTTGTTTTTTTCATAGTAATAACACCAAATAACGCCAGCAAGAGGTAAAATATAGAAAGCTTTATTCCCATATATTCAACGGTGATCAAGGCTCACCGTCTCAAGAAACATCCATATTCGTATGAGGAGGACATTCTGCCAGTGATATTGTGATGCGGGAAGGGAGATGACTGTCACCCGCCAGTATTACAAATAGTAGGACTACCACTTCCCCCCATCGATTCGTCCCAATGGAATGGCCCAGTCTGAAAAGGAGAGAAGAACGATGGGGGTATCCAGGACTCCAAACCGATTTCCCTCACTGATTCCATGACCTGCAAGACAGAAGAGATCCCAGTGAGGTTAGGATAAGGAGAGGCACGGAGACCATGTGTTGAGTGTTCAAGCCAAAACATGGCTGCCTTCATTGATTCCTAGCACCCACTGTTTCCCACCCACAGACTTTGGTGACACTGCTATTCAACAGTTCATTCATGCTTGATATAGCTCTTTAAAAAGAAGTGTACGGACAGCTCCAAGACGTTTGTACATATTACTCTACAGGTAGATGAAGATATGTACGTATCTGAAGTACAGAAATGTATAAATGTTAAAACTAACTTAAATTACATCTGTCTGAATAGGGTGGTAACACATTTCTCCCAATATAAATAATCAATAGCAGACCATACCGTCGATCCAAACTTCTCCTCCAACAACAGGATCACTACCACCCATATAACACTGCTCACATGGTCAGAACACTATATCCTCCACTTCAGAATACCCACCTATCGAGTCACTCCTAAAAACAAAAACAGCGCATATTTGCGGCAATGGGGTAGAGTACCCGAAGAAGAATGGACCAAGACCCTACAGGAACAGCCACACCGGAAACCCTGATGTCAACACCAAAATCTTCAGTGAGAGGACACCGACTATGCCTACCACATTGCACTCTCCCGTATCAACACCAAAAAGAACAACAAACGCCCCAACTCGTACACGAATGACCTTTGGAATGTAAAATTCTGCTGCAAACAACTGGAAAGAAAATGGCGAGTCAACGAAGACACCACATAGCAAGCCGCCCTCAACCTCTGCCACAAACAGCTACTAACCTCTACCACAAACAACTACTAGACGCAAAGAAAAGAACCCTAACAATCAAACTCTGAGCCAGCTCAAACAACTGCAAAGAACTCTTTACTATCTGCAATGAGTCCTCTCCAAACCAGCAGTAGCCATCAGTGACATCAACTCATCCCAACCTCTCTGTGATGACCTCTCAAACTTTTTTTTACCAGAAGATTGCCAAGATCTCAAACAAATTTGACCCTCAGCCAACCTACCTGGACCTCCTCGACCAGCTGAACTCTGCCACCATTGCCAAACATCAGATCAACAACTGGACACCCCTGTCGAACAAAGACACTACCGCCTTGATGAAAACCATCGACTCAGAGACTCTTCTGACCCTTGACCCCACTTCTTCTACAACCTAGGAGCACCATCATCGCCCCTGCTCTCACTGCAACCATGAGCTCCTCCCAAACCCCAAACCCTTCCCGGCAAGCTGGAAAAATGCTGAAGTCACCACCCTGTTGAAGAAGCTATCAGCAGATTCCATCGCCCACAGAAACTACAGACCGATCTCACTCATACCTTTCCCTGCCAAAGTCATGGAGGAAGCCATCAACATTCAGCTCTCTGATCACCTGGAGCACCACCAACTCCTTGGCAGAACTCAATCAAGCTTCCACCCCAACCACTACACTGAAAAAAACAGCCCTTGTCACAGCCACTGATGATATTAGCCCTTCAGTAGGTATCCTCCTTCCTGACGGGAAGAGCACAACATGTGATACCCTACACCCCAGAACCAAAAAATCTCATTTGCCGGGTCCCTGAAAGCTCATCCCTCAACCCAACCGTCTTCATCGTATACATAGCCCCCCTGTCAGACATTGTCAAATCGCACGGTATAAACATTGTCTCATATGCTGATAACCGAATATGCTACTTACCAGTATGCATCTGTTCTTGGCATGTAGGGCTGCTGACATTCATATCTGTGCATAGATCGCCGCCTAGTGTTGGGTCCGGATGATTGCACATTGTTGTCCTGGAAGAGTCTTCGAAGTATCACGAGATAGGTGGCTCCTCCCCTGGACTACAGTGCGCATGGGCATCCCCTCCATCCTTAGATTGTTTTTCGCCATTGTGGCATAGATGGAGTGTAATACAGTGAATGATGACCATGCTAACTAGTAATTACTGAATGCTACAGGCGCCGGGGAGGAGGGTGGGCGATATGAATGTCAGCAGCCCTACATGCCAAGAACAGATGCATACTGGTAAGTAGCATATTCGGTTCGAGGCATGTGGGCTGCTGAATTCATATCTGTGCATAGATTATATAGCAGTCCCTCCATTTAGCGGCGGCTTCCCGTGCCAGCTGCAGCAGTCTGAAAAAGAGTTTTGAGAACAGCCTGTCCTACAGCTGCCTGCTGTCTTGAGTGTACATCTACACAGTAGTGCTTGGTAAATGTATGTATAGTGGACCATCTGGCTGCTCTACATATTTCCTCTAAAGGAATATTTCCCAGGAAAGCCATGGAGGCCCCTAACTTTCGTGTAGAGTGGGCTCTTGGAGGAATTGTCAGTGTGCGCTTAGCTTTTTCATAGCAAATCTGTATACACTTAACTATCCACCTAGCTATTCCTGCTTTGGAAATGGGGTTGCCTTTGTGCTGTGGAGAAAAGGCAATAAACAGTTGTTTTGTTTTCCTGAAATTTTGTGTTCTGTCAATATAGTACAGGAGAGCTCTTTTGATATCAAGTGTGTGGAGCATTCTCTCTGCGACATTCTCAGGATTCGGGTAAAAAACTGGTAGTTCTATGGATTAGTTCATATGGAACTGTGAAATTACATTGGGCATGAAAGTAGGGTTGGTGCGTAGTACGACCCTGTTGGCATGAACCTGTATAAATGGCTCTTGAATGGTTAGTGCCTGAAGTTCACTAACTCTTCTTAGGGAAGTAATGGCAACCAGGAAAGCTACTTTCCATGTTAGAAATTGAGTCTCACAAGAGTGTAGAGGTTCAAAAGGTGGTCCCATCAGTCTGGTGAAGACCACATTTAGGTTCCAGACTGGTGAAGGAGGGTGTCTTGGAGGAATGACACGTTTGAGTCCCTCCAAGAAAGCTCTGATGGCAGGCACTTTGAACAGTGAGAGGTACTGCCGGTTCTGAAGGTAAGCTGCCAGTGCGGTTAAATGTATACGGATAGAATTGTATGCTAGATTGCATCGGTATAAGTGTAATAGATAACAGATAATGTTTTGCGTTGATGCATCCAGCGGATTGATGTCATTATTTTTACAATAAATGACAAATCTTTTCCACTTAGCCACGTAGCAGGCTCTGGTAGTGGGTCTCCGTGCCTCCTTGATGATATTCATACAGTCTGGAGGCAAGTTTAGGTAGCCAAATTCTAAGATCTCAGGAGCCAGATCGCTAGGTTCAGCTGTTGTGGATCTGGGTGCTGAATCTCGCCATGGCTCTGCGTTAAAAGCGTGGGTGTTAGCCGTAGTCGTTGATGCGGTACCACGGAGAGTTCCACAAACGTGGTGTACCATGGTTGGCGTGCCCACGTTGGAGCAACCACGATGAGCGTCATTGAGTGTTGCCTCAGTTTGCGTGCCACCAGCGGTATTAATGGTGCTGGGGGAAAAGCGTACGCAAATCTGCCTGACCAGTTCATCCATATTGCATTGCCCTGCGACTGTGGATGTGGGACCCTGGCGGCAAAGTTTTGGCATTTTGCGTTTTCCCTTGTGGCGAATAGGTCTATCTCTGGATGACCCCACTGTTGGAAGTACGGTCGTAGTACTGACGGATGTATCTCCCACTCGTGTATTTGGTGGCTGTGTCTGCTGAGCAGATCCGCCATCTGGTTGTCCTTGCCCGGGAGGTGTTCCGCCATGAGGAAGATGTTCCTCTGAATGGCCCACTTCCACATGCTCTGAGCCAGATGAGACAACTGTGGAGAGTGTGTCCCTCCCTGCTTTTGCATGTAGTACATGGCGGTCATGTTGTCCGTCCGGATCAACAAGACTTTGTTGCACAAGTGTACTTTGAATGCCTTCATTGCAAGGAAGATTGCCATGAGTTCCAGAAGGTTGATGTGCATCCTCCGTTGCTGTGTCGTCCATTGTCCCTGCACTGTGTAATTGAGTACATGAGCTCCCCATCCCTGGAGAGATGCGTCCGCCGTCAGTATGATTTGTGGGACAGGTTCTCGGAACGGTCGGCCCTTGCAAAGGTTTTGTGGATTCCACCAATGCAGAGAGTTGTATGCCCGACCGCTCACCAACACTAGGTCCTGCAATTGTCCGTGAGCCTGATTCCACTGACGTGCCAAGCACTCCTGAAGCGGACGCATATGTAACCTCGCGTGCGGGACTATGAAGATGCAGGAGGCCATCATGCCTATCAACTGCATAAACACTCGTGCCGGTAGTGAGTGTTGAGGTTTGAACTTTTTTATGAGCAACTGCATGATGTTGATCCGCACTGAATTGGGCTGTGCCTTGGCTGCCAGAGTGTCTATGGTCGCGCCTAGGTACTGCTGTACGTGGGTGGGTTGAAGGTGGGACTTTGGATAATTCAGGGAGAATCCAAGGCTGTGAAGAAGGTGAATGGTGTGGGTCATGTGGTTGGCACACTGCTGGGACGACTTTCCCTGGATAAGCCAGTCGTCCAGATAAGGATAGACATGTATGTGCTGTCTCCTTAAGTGCGCCACCACTGTTGCCAGGCACTTGGTGAACACTCTGGGTGCCGTTGTTACTCCGAAAGGGAGGACTTTGAACTGGTAATGTTGATTGAGAACAGTGAACCTGAGATATTTTCTGTGTGATGGGTGCATGGGTATATGGAAATATGCATCTTTGAGATCTAGTGTTGCGAGAAAGTCTCCCTGCTTGAGCAACGGCAGCACCTGTTGCAAGGTGAGCATGTGAAAGTGCTCTGACAGAATGTAACGGTTTAGAGGTCTTAAATCCAGTATGGGTCTGAGAGACCCGTCCTTTTTGGGGATCAGAAAATACAGTGAGTACACTCCTGATCCCTGTTCGTCTGCTGGCACGAGTTCTATGGCTCCTTTTTGGAGCATACTGAGAACTTCCTGGTGTAATAAGTGCAAGTGCTCTGCGGACATAGGACGGTGTCTTGGTGGTATGTTTGGTGGAGTGGATGTGAGCTCCAGACAATAACCGTACTGGACAATGTCTCTCACCCACCTGTCTGTAGTGATGGACTTCCAGAACGGCAGGAACTCTTGGAGTCTCCCCCGACAGGTGTTACGTGGTCGGGGGGCAGTGACAAGGCGTCACTGTTTGTTGGTGGCGGAGGACCTGGAGCTGTTTCCTCGGCCTCTGCCCTTGACGTTGTTTCCACGGTATCCACCTCTGTTATTCTTATTATAGGTGGTCTGTGTACCTTGTTTAGTGTAATGCGACTGTTGGGAGTTCTGGCCTCTAGATGGTCCTCTGTTGGTAGAGCGACGAAAGGACCCGCTCCTAAACTGCTGTGATTGCAGAGCCCCCATAGACTTTGCAGTCTCTGTATCTTTCTTGATCTTTTCTAGGGTGGTGTCAACTTCGGGGCCAAAAAGGGAGTCAGGGTTGACAGGTTGATTGAGTATCGTTGTTTGTATCTCTGGTTTGAATCCTAAGATTCTCAACCAAGCATGCCGTCTTAACATGATGCTGGTGTTAATAGCCCTAGCTGCAGTGTCCGCTACGTCAAGAGCGCACTTAATGGAAGCGTTGCTTATGAGCTTCCCTTCTGTAATAAGCGACTCTGCTCCTTCCTTGAACTGATCTGGGAGGTGCTGTAGCAGTATCTCTAGGGTGTCATAATGCGCCCTGTCGTATCGAGCCAGAAGTGCCTGAGTATTGGCAATTCTCCAGATGTTAGCTGCCTGTGCAGCAACTCTTTTTCCTGAAGTTTCCAAGACCTTAGACTCCTTGTCAGGGGGAGGAGCATCACCCGTAGTCTGTGAATTGTCTCTCTTCCGAGCATTGGACACCACCAACGAGTCCAAAGGCAACTGGCCTCTTATGTAGGTAGGGTCCACAGGAGCTGGCCTATATTTTTTGTCAATCCTAGGGTTTAGTACTCTCGCCCTTGTGGCCTCCTTAAAAATGTCATTAGCCGGTTTTAGGACCCCCTTCAGCATGGGCAGAGTCTTAACAGATCTTTCTGAGGTAGAGAAGGTATCCATCAGAAAATCATCCTCAATAGGATCAGTATGGAGCTGTACGTCATGATTTTTAGCTGCTCTCTCAATCAAGGCATTGAAAGCAGCAGTATCCTCAGTAGGAGATGATTTTACCACATATGCCTGCGTGTCTGGAGCAGTATGTGGGTCCCCTGTACCAATATCATCCACCCAAGGTAGGTTTTGATCTTCAGGGTCAGTGTCCACAGGATAAGTGTCCTCAATATCACCAGCATCCCCTGCATCCTCATCAAATTGTGTGGGTGAGAATGACTGAGGCTCCTGGTCATAATAGTGAACATGTTCTACTAGCACTGGTGACGTGGGCCTCTTCTTCTTCAATGGAATTTTGTATGGCTCCATTGATTTCTCTGGCAGTATCTTTCGCTTATATATTGACAGTCTACCAGTCTCCGCATCGATAAACTGCCTTGGCTCCTCATCTTCCTGAGGGACTTCGACAGCTCTCTGTCCCATTGGCATTCCTGTCGGTGCTTCGACAGGTTTCTTCGGGCCGATCCCTTCTTGCGGCTCGAGACCCTTCTTTGCGTCGAACATCTTCGGTCATACCGCCGGTGGTAGTCCGAATTTTATGTGCATCGACGCGATGTGAACCGTGCTGACCGTCTTCGGCTGCGGGGGTGCTTTTGCGCCGAGCATGGAAGCCGTGTCGCGGATGCGGAGTAACGACTCCGACACCTTCTTCTTTAGGAGGGGAGACGGTGTTGTTGAGTCGACACGTTCCGTCGATACCCTCTTGGACGTGGCATCTAACCCCGAACCAGACGCCGTGTTCTCGACACGAGGACCGGGATGGGTCGGCCGTCGCGAGGCGCTCTGTATTTTTGTGTCGACGATCCTCGGCGCCGATTTTTTCGGGTCGGCAACCTTGACCTTGTTTGTCGGCGCCGCCTTCGGCTCGACGTCCCCATGAAGTCTCCGTGCGTCGACGGCCTTCTTTTGTTTGTTCGGCTCCGAGGGCTTCGAGGCCTTGTTGCCGATGAGAGACTCTTTCACTTTCGGTTTCGAGGTAGGTGCCTGTGCCTTCAGTTTCGAATGATGGCTCTTTCGATACCGATGGCTCTTTAGGGTAGTTCGTAGCCGGGCCTTTATGCGGGGCTGTAGAACCAGAGGAATGATCTTGGGTAAGGCCTTGTGGCGATCTCTCGACCTGAGCCTTATCGAGTGTCTCGTTGGGTCCTGTACCGACATGTGGGCCTAGCTCATCTCCTGAGCCATCTTCCTTGGCCCCAAGGGCCTCCTCGTCGTCTCCTACCTCTTCGACGACACCATCTTCATGTTCGTCTAGTATACGTTCGTCTTCGGCATCATAGTCGGAATCGCGCTCCGAATCCGGATCCGAGAGCTCCCCCCGAACTTCAAGGTCCACGACCTCCTCATCTTCTGTCCCAAAGATGTTGTCCGGGTTCGGCGTCGCTTTCTGCGCCTCGAGCCGAGCTGCTCGACGAATGCGAAGGGTCTTCTTCGAGCGAAACCTGGAACATGCCATACAGGTGGCTTCGCCGTGGTTTGGAGAGAGGCACTTGTTGCACACCGGGTGCACGTCGAAGCGAGCATACTTAGCGTTGCAAAGAGGGCAACGCTTAAAGGGGCTATTCGATGTCTTTGGTTCCATCGTTGATGATCTACTCGAGAACGCCCTCGACAAATATACTTGGCGCCGAACGAAAACAATACCGACGAATGTAAAGGCCTAAATACTCAAAGAGCTAAGATTAGGACATCCGAACCCAATGGCGGAAAAAAACAATCTAAGGATGAAGGGGATGCCCATGCGCACTGCAGTCCAGGGGAGGAGCCACCTATCTCGTGATACTTCGAAGACTCTTCCAGGACAACAATGTGCAATCAACCGGACCCAACACTAGGCGGCGATCTATGCACAGATATGAATTCAGCAGCCCACATGCCTCGAACGCACAGCTCAGTCTCTCCATAACTGACAGATCCAGCGCAGCTAAAACCAACTTTGCCAACTGCACGAGCATTGTCGCATCATGGATGAGAAACAACTGCCTCCAGCTTAACTCAGGCAAAATCAAAGTCCTGATTTTCGGAAACAACCACTCCCCCAGGATGGCTCATGGTGGCTCTCTGAACTGGGCCCCCCACCTACACCTACTGATCATGCCAAGAACCTCTGGATCATCCTAGACACCAACTTCACCATGATTAAATAGATCAATGTCATCTCCTCATCATGCTTCCTTATCCTGAGAATGCTACACAAGATTTTCAAATGGATCGAGATGGACACCAGACAAATGTTCACCCAGGCTCTAATCACAAGCAAACTCGACTACAGAAATGCCCCCTATGCCGGAATTCCAGCCCGCATCCTATGCAAACTCCAAACCACCCAGAACACCGCTGCCAGACTCATCTTGGACAAACCACGAAACGCCCACATCTCACCCACCTCAACGCACTCCACTGACTCCAAGTCCAGGAAATGCTCATGCATGCCTACAAAGCCCTCCACAAAAGCAGACCAGCATATATCAACCACTGCCTCAACTTCTACCCAGGCTCCTGCATGCACCCATTGCATCAAGAAGACCATATGTGGAAGATGATCCTTCTCACACATTGCAGCCAAAGCCTGGAACGCCCTCCTGTAACACCTCAGAACCGCCCCCTCTCACATGCAAATTCCAAAAAAGGCTCAAGACCTGGCTCTTCCAGAAAAAGCAGGCATGATTTCATCTGTCCACCTTTCTTGGCCCTTGCCCTACAAAGTGCCTGGATACCTTTGCGGGGGACTACCTGTGCTTTACAAATCCACATAGCATAACATATACATACACATAACATGTGCTTTGTATAAAAAAAAAATATCTTATTCAGCTGACCCTATTGTGATTGTCTTTCCGTACACCTTTGAGCTGGAGGTTGTACAAATTCTATGCCGGTCACCAGTGGCTCGCCTTTGCGCCATAGCATAACCTGTGTATCACAAAGTAGCTATTTTTAGTGTGAACACTGCAGATGACATCAATGGCAGGTGACTCTTTGTAAATCTGATGCTGCACAGTTTGCTATTGTTCATGCAATTTTAGCACAGCGCTTCATCGTGTTAAATACAGCAAATCCAAGTCAGGGTGTAAATGTTTGTGGCTTTCCTCAAGTTAATGTATTTTTCTTGCATTTTGCGGCGAAATCACATTAATTTGGCTTTCATGGAGTCTGCATATTATGTGCATGGAGTTTGGCTGGCTCAGTGACAGGACAGATATTGTATAATTTTGTCAATAGAGTTTAAAATCAGATCCCTGATTCAAGAAGGTATTTATGTGTGATTGATGTCTGCCACCTTAAGAACTAAGGTGTTTAAGGGAATGTGATTTAATATGTTAAGTTTGAAAATCATGTATAATCCTGTCTGTCATTGAATGTTTAGAGCGTTAACAGTCAAATATAATAATTAAATAATATGTATTGTCTACCGAAGAATTACTTTGTCATTTTCATACATCTTAGAGAATGAAAGTCTTCCAATAGGGTACATAAATACTGCCTCTCAGATAGTGACTCTATGAATGTGTTTATTGTACATAAACAGGGCCAATTTGTTGGAGAAGCAATGTATTTAGCCTGTAGTCTAGTGTGGTATCTGACTCTTCCTTCTTCCCTACCGGTTTTACAAAAGTATGTGATAAATGATTTGTAAAGGATATGCTGTGTTACATTATTTATATAGCACCGATCACCACTGTTATGGCATTGCAGCACATCCTCGAGCTGGACACCCTTTCTTGCAAACCTCGGAAGCCATCCATTTAACTAGAAGAGCCATCATTTGATAGTTTGTGTTGCTGGTGATTGTGTGTAGTGAGCAGGGCGTTTGTTCTGTATTAAGTTCCTACCTTGTTGTATGAGTTAGCATGAAGTTAAAGTCAGTCTGATCTTGAAAGATATTTGTAGTATTATGTGTGTAGGGTAGGTATGATGAAGAGTTTTTCTATGGTTCTACTCAATTTGGGGTATTGGTTGTCCGTTGTTCCATTTGACAGTTGTATTCTATTTATGTATCACAATCCAGGTCATTGTCTTATGATGCTTCTAAGGTGTGTGTTGGTGTGGCATGTGATTGTTGCATTGCTATGGCTGCCCTTTGCCAACTCTACATCTCTGGACCCGTGGGTTCCGTCTAGACTGGGCTTTAATGGCGATGACCATTTGTACGACAGATTAGACGCATGGAATGTGGAGTGTCCAATAAAGCCTAAACATGCTATATCTGAAGGAGTGTTGAATGTTTGTGGTAAGCACTGCATCTAATGCGCAGATTGATGCAACGTGTGGTGAGTCTTGGTTGCTGATACACATGCATCCAGAAATAGCTATTCTCTAAGCCCAAGTAGCTCCTGGGGTAGCTTCACACTCAGCCTCATTAAAGTACTGTATTATAAATCTCTTCAACGTACTGCTCAGTCCCCATCAAGACCTCAAGCCTAGACCCCTCACTGCTTGCCACCGGTGTTGAGCCAGTTCTCCGTGGCCTGCATGACCCAAGGTCAGTTAAACAATCCTTGTAACAAGTATGGCTGCTCTGCTTGGGGACATAGATACAGATACTACTGTTAGTTAACTCACTGAATTTGTGGGCCTTAAAGTTTATGGTAGTGTCATTGTTTTGCTAAATGATGCAAAACTTTATTATTTTAAAGTAAATATGTTCATTAGCTTTATGAATTTCATATACAGTTCCACCCAAGACCACATCTAGTCAGGGTCTTTCATAAAGTGCTGGCTCGAGAAAAAGAGGGGTCCATTTTAGATTAATGGATTGGAACTCTCTGAATATATCCGAGCAACACTCCAAAAGTAAACGTACTACGCAAATACTAATAAAACAATAGATTACAACACTTACATACTTCAAAAGACAGCATAAACAATTCATTGAATACTAGCAGAGTTTCGAGCAGCTGGGGCTGGGATCAAGACATAATATCAATGTTCCCAGCCTGCTTTAGCTTTCCCCGTCGTAGGGAAAGCCCCTTCGCAGGGTGCTGGGTCTCCTTTGGTTGAAAGGGATGAAATACCTAGACAGATGTGGGAGATCTGACCATGCTCCTGTCTCATCCCCTCCGTCTTGAACCTGGTCACCTTGCTTCATCCTAACATTTCTGCTGAAAGTGGTGAGAACCTCATCAATATCAGGTTGCAAACCTCAGAGATCAGAAGTGTGCAAAGCCATCGGTGTGCCTAGAAACCCCTGGTCACTATTGACCATCTCAAACACCTTCTCACCCCTTTGTCTCCAAAGCATTTTTTGTTTTGCCAATAACTTTGGCGGCTCTTGTTGAATCTTCATGAAATTAAAAATAAAACATCTGATTTTTGGTTCAGCTGCTGTGTTAAAAGTTTCAGGGTCGTCCGTCATGCGGGGGCCAAGAAAAAAGGAGGGTCGCAAAACGTGCTTTCCCCATGTTATGTCTATAGGGATTTTTCATTTTTTTGAACACGACTACAGCCCGAACAGCTGAACGGAATCACAACAAATTTGACAGAAATCTAGCTGTTGGTCCAGAATGCGTGTTTCTTGTGATTTGGTGTAAATCTGATCAGTAGTTTCAGAGATATTTACGTTTAAATAATATAGATATCTGGGGACGAGAGTCCTAGCAGTGAACTTACAGATTCTACTGAAATTTGATTGCCTGCTAACGCTCCAACCAGGAGATGTTGGCAGCCATCCTGGGACTCGGTTTGAAGCCGAGTCCCCCCCAAAAATGTAAAAAACAAAGTTAGAGGGGGCAGGGTAGGAATACCCTGACCCCCAAATATGGTGGGGGAGGAGTCAAAAGTATTTTATTTTATTTCATTTTGCCGCAAGGACATGGGTGGACCCGCAGATCGGCAGCAATAGTAAAAAAAAAATGTGCAGGCTCTCGCGCTTCTTTTAAACGAAACCTCCGGGTGGGTCAAATTCCAGGGGCCTATGAAAAATAAAGGAGGGGTGCATGGGGTCCCCAGCCTAGGTTTTAATTAAACCCCTGGGACCATCACCTTCCCGGGGTTTTTGTTTTGAATTATGCAGCAGCAATCCCCGGACCCGGGGACAACCACCTCCCCAGGGCTTGTTCACTTATTAAATGGGGGGGCTCTCGGACCCCTTCCCAGCCCCAGGGACTGCCAACTTCCTGGGGCTTTACCATAAAAAATGCAGAGGGCCGTGTGGACCCCCCCCTCGCAGCCCCAGGGGCAGCCAACTCCCCAGAGCTTTAACTTTAATTAATGGTGGGCCGTCACGGCAAGACCCCGCTATGTCTCAGGGTGCCTTCACTGCTCCCGCCAAGTCATAGCAAACTGTGCTCGCATTCAGCAAGCGAGAGCAGGGAAATGCTCTTGCTTGCTGAAAGTGAGCACAGTTTGCTATGACAGAGAGGGAGCTACATGTTAGCAGCTCCCTTCGTGTCAAAGCAATGCCAGCTCCTGCAGGAGGCGGGGAGCCAGCAGGGACCGTGGGACCTTGAGGCTCCCCCGTGGTCCCAGTGATGAGTGGGTGCCCTGGAGTCACCCACTTTAAATGGCCCAATTCGGCCTGGAGAGGGGGACTGTGCAGCCCCTCTCCCGCATCTTTAAATGGCCAGGCCCAGGGGATGCGGTCCCCAGGGTGAAATCGGCCCGGGGACTACTACCTCCCGGGGCAAATTCTATAAAAATAAGAGGGGCCGTGCAGCCCCCCTCCTTGAGGCAAGGATGGCCCTGGGGACTGCCCCCACTTCAGGGCCGGACCCTGCTATGTCCTGGGGTGCCCACCCCGAGACTCAGCTCTTTATTATGGCTTGGCAGGAGCTTCACGGCTCCTGCCAAGTCATAGCAAATTGTGCTCGTTTTCAGCAAGTGAACACAATTGCTTTGACAGAGAGAGCTGCATGTTACACCACTAGTGAAGCTCTGACATGTCTGATGCCCTACCATGCCTAATCCCGGTAGACACCCTTGTCGTTTATTTATACAAACATGGGTAGCTATTGACGGGCACATTTAATACACATGCACACCAAGCCATTCAAAGGGGATTCGACAAAAATTCGACCAAAACTATGCAAGAAACCCCCCTCACGATTAATAAAACACACATCCACTGCCGGATGTGTAATACTTTTTATTTTACTCTCTGGAAAGGGGACGAACATCACTTGAGAGTCACAGCGCGCTCCTGGCAGAGCCCAATGCTGTGTTACACCCACCATTGCCTGCTGAGTGCCACACACCTCTGTGTTGTATTCCACTAGCTAGTGCATATGCTATGACACTCTCTAGCCCATGTGCACTGTAACACCACCCCGTGAATATGTCATGCCACACTTGTCTTCGCACGGGTTATATTGCCCCATCTAACATGCCTTCCTCGATGCCTATGTTATAACGCACAGTGCTATGCCATACATATTACAATCTGGGATCCATATCTTTGTCACAGTGCATATGCAACGTTACACTCCCCAGCACATATTTTATATTACAACTTTAGAGACTAGTTAGGTTACACAACACTGCCCTGTGCATATTACACTCCAAGGCGCATATCGCATAGCACGCACTAGTGCCTGTGCTATCTCGCGCTCTCCAATGAATCTGTCATTGCGCACAATGTATTGCATATTATATTTCACGCCCGGTTCATCTTATATCACACTTTTTGGTGCATAGTTTATACCATACACTATATCTAGTTTTCATTTTCAATCGTGCTCTCAGGACTATGTTCTATATAACACTGTGTTCACCTACCCTTTTCACGGGCATTACATTTTGCGATAGGGGGTGGAGGGTCAGGGGGTGTTTCTGCCAAGTGAGCCCGGAGTCACAGTCACAAACGTCCTCTTCTTCCTGAATAAAAGTGAGATTATGCTGCATACTTGTTCATATTTTAAGTAGTTCGCACAGACACACGTTTTAAAAACAATAAAGTTCCTAATACCCGCCTTCTCTGAACAGTTAGCTTGCTGCCCCATCCCCCTCCTCCCTATCCTCTGTTGTGTGAATCCATGGACTAGCCTCCTCCCTCCTGCCATGCATGGTCTGATGTGTTGCCACTGCCCTCAATTTAGTCTGATGTACCAGTCCACTCCTCCTGCCCTCCATTGCCCAATTCTATGTCCCATCATTGACCTCCTGCTTAAACTCTGTGCTTAGCTTGCTGTCCCTATTCTCCTTCCCCCTGCCCTCCGATGTCTTTGTGCATGCCCCTGCTCCATCTTTTTTGCCCACCATGTTCCATGGACCTGCCACTCCTATCTACTCTGAGTGTTCTGTTGAGCTGCCACTCCCCTCCCACCTGCCTAGCATTGTCAGATGACTGTAACCTGTCCCTGCCACCTCCACCCTGCCTGTCCACATGCCATGCCCCTATCCTCTTCCTCCTGTCCACATGGTCCATTGTACTGCCACACCCTTCTGCCCTCCCTGGTCTGTTGTGCTGCAACTGCTCCTCCTGCCTGCCCCGTGCGGTCTGTTGTGAGGCCCCTTCCCCTGAACTTTCTTGTCTGTGCACAGGTCCTGACCCTCCCTTCTATCCTCCATCGTCCTTTGTGCATGCCCCTGCACCCTCCTTCTTGCCCATCATAGCCATTGTGCTGCCACTAACCCTCCCACTTGCCATGCATGGTCTTCTGTGCTGCCATGGCTCCTCCCACCTTCCCTGTGTGGTCAGTTAGCTGCCCCTGACCCCCTCCCACCTTCTCTCCATGGTCTGTGTGTATGCCATCACAGTCTCACTGTTGCTCTTCATGGTGTGTCTTGTTTCTAGTGCCCATCCTGCCTGACCTCCATGGCTATCTTGCTGCTCCTGCCCTGCCCCCTTGCCCCCAGCCCTCTGTTTACATGTGCAGACCCCTACTCCCTCCCTCCTGGCTTGCCTGTTCCATTGTAATGCCCCTGATCCGTCCCTCCTGCCCTTTATGGTCTGTTATGCTGTAGCTTTCTCTCCTGTCTGTCCATTATGGTCAGCTAGCTACCATCGCCTCTTGCCCCTCTGTTCTCTGTTGTCCATGTGCATGGTCCTGTCCCCTCCCTCTTGCTTTCTATGGATTGTTGTGCTGCACTCCCGTCCCACATGCCCTGTGTGGTGTATTGTGCTGCTGCAAACCCTGATGCCTGCCCTGCAGGGTCAGTTTGGTGCACCTCTCCATGTCCCTCCTGTCCTCTGTTATCCAAGTCCATGTCCCTACCCCATTTCCTTCCATGATCCAATGTACCATACTTGCGAACATTTTGAACTTGGTAAGAGGGAGATTTTGAAAAAAAACTGTGGTATTGATTTTCCCCTTTGAATTACATTGAAAAAGAGGAGATTGTAGACAGGAGACAGATCAAATAAAGCCCATTTGAGCTTAAAAACATTGGACGTTTCCTGGCTGAATCGGGTCTGTTGGCATGTATGGTTGTACTACCATTGCCTCTTCCTTCTGCCCACAATGGTCTATTACATTGCCACAGCCTCTCTTGCAAGTCCTGTATTGTTGGTTTGTTGCCCCTGCCCCCCTTTCCACTGCCCTCCATAGTCTGTCGTGCTGCCACGGCCCTTCCTGCCTGCTCAGTGTGGTTAAATTGTTACCTTTGCACCCTCCTACCTGCCTTCAATTTTCAGAGTCTGTGCCCCTGGCCTCTGCCTCTCAACAGTATCCTAATGAAGAACTAGATTGCTAACATTCTATATTTACTACAAAAGTGTGGAACGCCTGACGTCATCTTGATGTAATCAAAACTGTAATACCTAGAGCATTTCCTTTAGAAATTACATATATGAGAGGGTCTTATTGACATCAAAATTATAGTTAGTGCTCTAAAAGACTAAAATAAGGACATATTTTCTGAGTTTTCAAATAGCGACAAAGCACTTTTAAATTATTTGTTATCTTTATGTTTTTTTATCCAGTTGACCACTTGATTAAATGTTGCACTTAGGGGAGAGGATGTGGTGCTACTTCCAGAACTGCAGACTTTGCAACTGGGGACCAGGTTGGAGTTTCTGCTTCAGCTCGACATTCTGTGATTCTGGTCAAATCACTTAGTCTCCCCATGTCTACAACCAAAATGAATTTGTTGTTGTGTGATGTAACCAATGCTCATGTAAAGCACTCCAATACCTGACAAGTCTGCACTATATAACACTGCAAAAACACAAAATAATAAGTGTTTTACACACTTATGTCATTGGGCTATATTTGGGCTACATCTGGGTGATTTTGGGCTACATTTGGGCTCTTTTGTCTCCGGTGGCCATTTTGGGAGATTTATTTGTTAAGAAGTTTTCTAATTTCCTCATGTACTGCAGTCTCCTCAGTAGGAAATGCTTTCAGTTTTTTACTTTGATTCCATCATGAAGGTATTCAGATATGTCACACATTAGATCACTGTAGTAAAACTAGTGTTCACCATGGAAGTCTGCTCCTGGTATTAAAAGTGCATGTTTCAGTCTGCATGTCAGAATTTTTTAATGAAATAGAAGAGGATTTGAGAAGTCACTCAAAATGTGCCCTCATTTTCTTTCTTCAGCATTAATAATAATTTCTATGGCAAAATGAACCCCCTCATTGTGTTCCTTTTTAAATTAAATGTTTTAAGTGTTACCAGTTTATTCCAATCAAGATGGCTTCAGGTGTGCCATACTTTTGTCATAATGAAGACAGTAAGGGCTCTAGTTGTTTTTAAGAACACTCTGGGACATTCTGTCATTGGGCTATACTTGGGCTACATCTGGGTGATATTTGGGCTACATTTGGGCTCTTTTGTCTCTGGTGGCCATCTTGGGAGACTTATTTGTTATGAAGTTTCCTAATTTCCTCATTTACTGCAGTCTCCTCAGTAGGAAATACTTTCAGTTTTTTACTTTGATTCCATCAAGAAGGCATTCAGATGTGTCACACATTTGCCATAAATTCAGAATGTTAGCACTCTTTTTGCTCATTAGATCACTGTAGTAAAGCTACTGCTCACCAGGGAAAACTGTTGCTGGTATTGAAAGTGCATGTTTCAGTCTGCATGTCAGAATTTTTTAATGAAATAGAAGAGGATTTGAGAAGTCACTCAAAATGTGCCCTAATTTTTCTTTCTGCAGCACTAATCATACTTTTTATGGAAAAATGAACCCCCTCATTTTGTTCCTTTTTAAATTAAATGTTTTAAGAGTTACCACTTTAATCCAAGCAAGATGGCTTCAGGTGTGCCATACGTTTATCATAAGTAGGACTGTTAGCGCTCTAGTTGTTCTTTGGAACACTCTGGGAAGCTGCAGTAGAACACAAAGGAATCAACTGACAATCTCTGCCCTTGTTGGATGTACATGTTTTACTGAGAATGTCAGACTTCATTCTCACATGACTGAGAAAGATAATGTGAATTTACAGAAAATATGCTCTCAGTTTAGCTTATAGATCACCTTCCAAACCTCTGTGGGAAAAGCATGAGAAAATATTTTTCTCTCAATCATGATATCCCAGCAGAAGGCTTTTTCACATGGTGAAATCACCTTAGAACATACCACAATTCCTAAAATGAGTATGGTACCATCAACAAATGATTTATAATGTAACTAAAGTCTTAAAACCTTCTATTAACTGCAATGCTTTTTAATGAGGTGCTATCATGTATATTGGCCCCAAGATGGCTGCCAACACTTCTTGGATGAAGTGCTGACAGCCAATCAGATCTCAGTATGAGATGTGTGGTTAGGCTCCGCCCACATATATATATGATTTTACTTTTGATTTTCTCAGGAACTACTGAACAGATTGACACCAGACCTGCAAAAGGCACTTCCCTGACCTGAGGACTACCTCTCTGCCAAATTTCAAGTAATTCTGTTCAGCCGTTCGTGCTGTACCTTGGACTAAAGATCCCTATGGAAAAATACATGGGGAAAACGCGTTTCGGGACCCCCCTTTTTTCTCGGCCCCCGCTTGACGAATCACCCCGAGACTTTCAGGGTAGGAGCGGAGCGGAGCACCCCACCTATTTTGAAAATTTTGCGAGGATTCGTCAACCGGCGCCAAAGTTATTTCAAATAGAATGTTGCGGATTTCCTCTGGAAACACGGTCCTAACTATAACTATCTACTGGCGACCGCCAGTAGATAATGTGTGTATATAATATACATCTTCACTGAAAAAACAAAGGTTACAGGAATGTTATATTTAGGCTCAGGTTTCACTCATACAAAACCAGTGAAATTCAAAAGTTATAGTTAGCTGAACCAACTACAACACGCACTATAGTTATAGTGTGTATATATATATATATGCATACAAATTCGTCCAAAGATTTAGAGACGCACACAAAGGCAGGCGGACCCAGCATCGGTTGAAGAGTCCTTTATTCAGCTAAACCAGCCTCGCGCTGCACATTTTCTTTTATGCGCTGTTGGTCTTGCTTAATAAAGGACTCTTCTGCTACGATTGGAGTCCGCCTGCCTTTGTGTGCGCTTCTACTTTTGGACGAAACTTGCATGAAATATATATATATATATATATATATATATATATATATATATATATATATATATATATATATATACATACACACACACACACACACACACACACACACAAACAAAAATATGGCTGCAGACGTTAGGCATTCCACTTTCAGTCAGCATATTGCGTGATTGACCATTATTCCACAAGGTTAATCTCACCATGGGCGTTTTAACAATTGGATGAAGAGGATGTACCACAATGCTCAACTAGTAGTTAATATTTTATTTATTCTTTTCACAATACTTCATTTGGAAATCCACTTAAAAAAGCTACCAATATTATTGAGTTATTATGAGGATCATCTAAACATACACCGTCAATAGGATATTTGTTACTGTTTTATTTCGAAGATGCAAAGCAAGACATGCCACAACCTTTCTTATTACATGGGTCTTAATTACCAATTGCGGGGGAGGTGCATGCGCACACACACACACTTACATTCACACTCATTCTGTCTCTCTCTCTCACTCGCGCTAAGGGAAAAAGGTTTGCATGTTTCACACAAACACAAATTCCAAGTTCCAAGAGCAATAGAATCAACAGTTGCATGCACTGCTGCTCATTACATGCAGTCTCCATTCAGAATGGTGTCAGGCCTGACACATTCAACCAATGTGCAGAAAGAGGTCAGTTTTCACACGTGTAATTTTCAAGGAGAAGTGCAGTTTCACAGATACTGACAACATGCAAAATGTCTCCAGGTGCTAAATATACTCACCAAGTGGACAGACTCTAGACTTTGATCCCCAGGGTTTTCATACATTCCTTGTAGGCCTCAATCAGCTCATGGCAGCTTTCTTCCCCTTTACCTGCAACGCTACAAAATAAAGAATTGATTAACTGTACAGTTTCTTCTTTCTACTTCTTTAGCCAATAATGATGGCACTATTTGATTATTTAATCATCCTAAGCTGCTCTCTGCTGGCTGCACCTGCGCTCTCCTTCATGCATCCAATGCCTCAAACACTGCTTGCTCTTCATGCAGACCTGGATGCCCTGCACTTACCTGAAGCTCAACCTCATCAAGACAGAATTCCTATTATTTGCCAAGAACAGTAAATGAGATACAGTACAAACCTAGCTTAATGTGAAACATCTTGATGGTTTTGAATCTCAACTTTTACCAAATGCCAAATCACTTGAATTCAACTTGAGCACCTACTTCTCCCTCAAGGAACACCTTGCCAAAAAATAATAAAGACATCCTCGTACCAGCTCTCTGTTCTAAAGAAAGTCAAACAGTTTCTCCCAGATAGCGACTTCAGACATGCTGTTCTAGCCTTTGTACTCTTGTGGCAATTTCCTAGTACATAGCTCCTAGACTCCACACTCGATACCCCTTAGGTGTATCCTACATGTCGCAGCACGTCCCAGCCACGGCTGTAGAAATAAGGTAACATCACTCCCACACTGATTAAACTTTAATGGCTTCCCTTGCCAGCTTGCATCATCTTCAAAACCATTTACAAAGCAATCACAATCAGCACCACCGCTAATCTTGCACACAAGCTCACCATCTCTGGTGGTCTTGGCAAATCCAGGACACCATCTCTCTGCAGACTAAGAACTGTAAAAAAGTAGAAGCAAGATAACCGGCATTTTCCATTTATGCACCCAGGATCTGGAATAACATCCTGGTATCAATCAGGACTGCCCCAACGCTACCCAATTTAGGAAAGAGTTGAAAGACACCTCTGTAAAGAATGCTACATCACAATGCATTAACCATCCACAACTCAACTTCCTATCCTATTACTCGCTGACTTTAAGCTTGTCTTGTGCCATGTATAGCACTCCCTGGCTTTTGGGTAACTTCGCTCTATAGAAATACCACGTACATACATACATACATACACCTTTCCAAATGCCCTCACTGATAAAAGGGGTTGGGCACAGGGCCTCAGCTGAGGCTCTAAGTCCAACCCATGGGCGTGCACAGCCTATGAAGGGTTGGACACAGAACCGTGCCCTTTAATGGCAGCAGCAACATTTTCTTTCATGTTGCGGCCAGCCAATCAGATTGCTCGCTCTCACAGGTTTGTGAGCCCCACAGGAGCTGATAGGGAAAAACACGCTTGCAACCAATCAAATCACTCCATTTTTTTTTATTTGCATCCCGCAGGAGTCTCACCAGACCAATTGTCAACATACCTATACACTTTTAACCTTAATTTCTCCAAAACTGCTGAACAGATTTACACTAAAACCACTTGGGACGAAACTGGATAAGGCAATCAAGTATACGAGCTCTGCCTTAGTATTTGCCACAATGCACTATATAAATACCAATAAAATACAATATAAGAAAAACATAAGAAAAACAGTAAACAAAAGATGATGGCAGTATTGGCTATGTTTGAATCCCAGCCTCTGCCTAGTGTGCCATACACATTATTTCAACAACAATATCTTGCTGTCTCAAAACAATCCCAAAACTTTGATCAAGATGATAAAAGAATTGTCGGGCGCTGCACACCAACCGGAGCCTCCAGAATTAACTGAAACTCAATGTGAAGATCTAGCAATATTCTTCACTGACAAAATTGAAAAAATTTACTCGGAATTTGATACTAAAGGAGATCAACCTCCTAAGCCCAATAATTTACTATCTGACTACACCTCTCTTCCTGTCAAACTGAACAAAGAGGCTAATTCTGAGGGTTTACTCAATAGCTGGTTACCCCTTGATACTGTGTCATTTAATCATATATTAACTAGTATCAAATCTGGCTCCCCCAAGGACCCTTTCCCCATTTCTGTTTTAAAAACATTGGGCCCCCATATTCTTAGTCTTATTATGGAACTTCTTAATGCCTCACTTTTGGAAGCAACAGTACCAGCAACCTGGAAACACGCTATGATTCTCCCTTTGCTAAAAAATGCTAATGCTGATCCAGATGTGCTCTCGAACTTCCGTCCTATTTCATTGCTCCCGCATTTTCCAAAGTTCTAGAAAAACACATCAATCGCCAATTGACATCTTTTGTGGACTCTCAAAACATTTTGCACCCATCCCAATCTGGCTTTAGAACAGGCTTTTCCACTGAATCGACGCTCTTTGGAGTCACAAAAACTATTCGCCAACGACTGGATTAGGGTAATACAGTGGCCCTCATACTATTAGATTAGAGTGCCGCTTTTAACACTGTATCCCATAAGACCCTTCTTCAAGTTTTACAATCTAAGGGCATTGCTGGCTCTGCTTTGAACTGGCTGGTGAGTTTCCTCACTAACTGAATGTTTCAGGTTTTGTCCCCAACAGCCAGTTCCAGATCCCATTACTCCCCCTATGGAGTGCCCCAGGGCTCTATCTTGAGCCCATTGCTTTTCAATATCTACATCAGCACTCTAGCGTCCCTAGCAGAAGAAGCTGGCCTAACTATTTATTCCTATGCTGATGACACCCAGCTTATCTTTTCTTTATCTACCAAAGATTCCTTGAAATCACCTTCCCTTCAATCAGGACTACAAGAAATTGCTGGTTGGATGCATACTAATAAATTAAAGTTGAATGGGGAAAAACAGAGCTTTTAATTTTTGGTGGAAACAAAGCTCTCTGGGGCCCGCAGCACTGGCCTCTGCAAATGGGTGCCCTTCCCCTACCTTCGCAATCTGTTCGCAACCTTGGCATTATTGTTGACGAACAATTGTCCATGCGACGAGAAGCGGTCAAGGTTGCATCTACTTGCTTTGGAATTTTGAAGTGGCTTAAAAAAATCCTATGGATGCTGTCACTTACGACTCAAAAGACGGTGGTTCAAGCCTTAATCGTATCCAGATTGGACAACGGTAATGTTTTATACAAGGTGCCAACAAGGATGTAATTAGGAGGCTTCAAGTGGTCCAAAACTCAGCGGCCAGACTTCTTTGTCAGCTACCTCGAATGACTCCCATTACAGGGACTCTCAGGGATTTACACTGGCTAAAGATTGAAAACTGGTCTAAATTCAAAGCCCTTTGCTATATGCACAGAGTCAATGCCGGTACTGCCCCCTGTTACCTTAATGCACTAGTTCAACCGTCCTTCTCACCTTCTTAGATCATCAAGTCAGGCAAAGTTTGTAGTCCCTAGGTTTAGACTTACCCGTATGGGCGGACGGTCTTTTGCCTATTTGGCCCCGTCTCTATGGAATTCGCTTCCACCCTCACTGCATTTTGAACAAAATTATGTAAAATTTTGGAAAAGCATCAAAACGTGGTTATTCAATGTCTGAGCTTTGACCAGCTGCTTCCCTCTTTTATTCATGTGTCTGTAGGCGCCGGGAAACCTCTGTGTAGCTGTTGCGCCATATAAATTCAATTATAATAATTATTTCATGCACTCGTACACCCTACCCCCATTTACAAATTCGCCATACCAATTCTACAGAGCTAGAAATCAGTTACAATGGGGTGATTTAATAGATTAGGTAATTCCGGAGCTGGATGAGCTGGATGATTTAGACAATCCCTTGTGAGAAACCTTATAATTCCGAGATCATCAAAGTAGAGGAGGTTAGGCCATCAAAACGTCTTAAAATCTGGAGGCTACCGATTCCTAGTCCTCGCTTCCTAATACCCCCCTGGCGTACACAACTCTCCCACACAGACTCATCACAGAGCCTTACAGGCTACTAGCCAATAACATCCTTCACTAAGCAATATACTAGTTTACTCTGGCCTCGCAATCCACAATCCACTATGACTCACCCAGGGCTTTAAGTGGGATGTAAAAACTAGGGGGGGTCTCTCAAAGGGGCGTGGGCAATGTAATTAAAGGCGTGGCTTAAAACACGTAACCTGAAAATAGATGCTTAGTATAGTGTGCTGCCCGACTGGTATTTTGCTGCTTCTGTCACTGCATCCAGATATATACTAAACAAGTAACATTACACCTACAGCAAGCCAGGGATATTGGCTTTGTCAATGGTTGTTAGTTGCATAAGATACATAAATAACAACTATGGCTTTGTTGTATATAATATTGAAAATGCGTCTGTTCTGAAATGATGAGACTGAAAGAACTATAACAATTCTCTTTGAAGTTACATTAAAGGCAGTGAAGGGTGGCACTGCTGTAGAGTGTAGATTTATTTTTTCCACCAAGGGTGAAGGCGTAAATCGAGAGCTCGATAGGGACCCAGCTCGGCACCTGCTTTTTAAGAAATACCGGTGCTGAGCACCGGCAGGACCGTGCCCAGTTTAAGCCGTGGGCTCCACCAACCCCATAACATTTCAAAAAAGCACTTTGGGCAGATTTACAAGCCCCTTGCGACACTTTTACGCTTCCGTTGCATCACTTGTGTGATGCAGCGTCATCGTAAACAAAGCACCATGTTGCGACACATTTACAATGTGACGCATCTATGGAGATACGTCACGTGGTAAAGCCCTGCATCACATTATACCTGCGTCAGGTATAATGTATGCAGGGTGGGTGTTCCGACGCAAGAAACCCTCATAAAAGTGATGCAGTGAAATCTACAAGATTTCACAAGATTTCACTGAGTCACTTTTACAACGCCACTACGTCTAAACTTTACCCCTGCTTGAAGCAGGCGTAAGGAGTGATGCAGCATAATAGAAAAAGGCATTCCGAAACATTGCTGGAGATGCGTTGTGCTTGCGACACAACTCCATCAATGCATTGCCTTTACGCCAATAGATGCGACACGCATCTGTCAATCCTTGCGCCATGGTGTGCCGCATTGTAAATGCGACGCATCCATGGTGGCTCTAGGGTTTTTTTACGTAACGCAAATTAACTCACGCATCTCTGCTGATACGCAGACAAGCGTTAGTTCTTGTAAATCTGCCCCACTGACTCTAGTCAATGAGTGTCCTAGAAATATGTGCGTAGGAATGTGCTGTGCAAATGCACATGCCATAACATAACAACAGACCCTTGCATTCTAGGGAACAAGTTAAAGAATACGCAGAACATAGAAATCATTTTGTTAACAATCGCAATATAAGCGGGCGTAACCAGCAACAAGTGACATGCACTTTTCATGTGATTTTATTCTTTATTATGTGGTCCACTATTTATTAATGTATTCGTTTTCACTGTTTGTGCTATCGCTGGCTTCGATTTGGCACTTCAAACTCCTTTGTGTATGACCCAAGACACTCTGGGGCTTGATTACAAGCCCCTAGCGCCACTTTTGCGTCATTTTTAACATGGGAAAAGTGACTTACAGGTTGATTGCGCAAGGGGCTTGTAAATCAGCCCCTCAAAGTTGCGTTAAAATTTAAATCAACTAAAGGTGCAGTGTTTACCAAATGCCACTAGATGACGCCAAGACATAGGTTAAAAAAAAACTTTCGTCCTTCACCATCTGTGAAATTAATTCAGGGAAATGTGAGTGAAGATTTAGGTGATTTCTTAATCTTACACTGACCTGCATTAGGAGGATAGAATTACATTTGGTGCAAACAGAGAAAAATAGTAAAAAGCAGATGCAACAATAGCGAAACATCTTCACAAACAGAGGTAAGTTAAAGTTATGGAGAATGAAGTGAAACCACTGCAGTGAAATGGATGGAACCAGAAGAACTCAGGTTAAACATCCCATTGGTGGCAGGTTCTAAGGCTCCTCCTGTGTGGAGCTGTGTGTCAATGGCGAGAGACAGATTCCAGTCCCAGTGCAATCGAAGACCACTGCTTTGGGCTAGGTTTGCATATGTAAAGATCACATACATTCATACAGGTCTGTGTGTAATCTGCAATATGTAGATTTATTTTCAAGTGCAATAGTAAGGGGGTTAGCGCGCTCTTGCTTGGCACAGTTCTTTGACCCTCAGTGCCAGCTGCGCCAGAGAAAGACGACAGAGAGAACGCTCCGTGATGCTGTGAGGTGTACCACACCGATACAAAGACACAGACTTGTGGTGTTGGTATAACATGCTTTGCCCCGAACATCACGTGCCAAGTCTTTTTATTAACTTTGCCCAGCATCACCAACTCACCCCTATCACTTCTTTCCCCATGAGGCTGCTCGAGGCACCTCCCCACGTCTTGGAGAGGCGGAACCCTCGTCGGTGCATTGAAAATGCTGTGAGCAAGTGGGGCTTGTGATCTAGCATATTCTATCAAAGGTCCATGTGTGCAGACCAGCACGCTGCACTCCGTCCACTCACTATGTCATCGACTGCAGGAGTGAGGAACCTTTCTGACCTGATTGCAATGTATGGGAGATTCATGTCTATACACAACCTCACTTCACTGGGCTGCTTGGGCTTATGGGTCACAACAATTAGGGACGTTGAGGGATGGGTCCCTCCACCTTTTCAATAATGTCAACTGCCTCTAGTTTCTGCAGTTGGGTCTAAACTTTCAACCGGAGTTGAAACACCACCCATCTGTGCCTTAGGGTAGTTGGTTGTTCTGAGTGATCTATTTGTAACTTTACCATTCTCCCTTTTAGATTTACAAGCCCCTTGCGCCACTTTTGCTTCACTTTTCCTATGTTAAAAATGACACAAAAGTGGCGCAAGGGCCTTGTAAATAAGCCCCTTCATCCCTTGAAAGAGTTCCTGAAATTTCTCAAGAAGGCTGTCCAGTTCGGTGGTGTGCACTCAGAAAATGAACTCCACAAGCCAAAGTTGTTTTCGAGTTTGAGAAACCAGCAGCATCCCCACCCCTCTTTGAGTGACATACACTAATGAACATGCCTACCAATGGCAATGGTTGAGAAGGTCTCTAACTCACGCAGGTTTGATGCTCAGCTGGAAGCGGAGGGCCTCATTGGTCTTTTTAGTCATTAAATGAATGGAAGCGCCTGTCTTGATGATGGCTGTCAGGTGCTTGTCTCTGATCAGAATCTGACCCTTTGGAGGAGGGCGTGTCTCAAGGCGAACCTGCTGTACTGCTTATACCAGATGTATAAGCAGTTGATCTTTCACATTCAGCTGCCTCACCCCGCTCACATGGATGGACAACTCCATTGTATACTCCCACATCAATACACCCCAATACAGAGAGCCGAAGCCAGCCAGCAACATCATGCGCAGCTGGAACAAGATGGCAGAGGTGTACTGGACTCGCACCCTTAGATCCAGCCAGCTCGTCCTCACCACCAACCTACAGAATGACATAACCACATTCAACAGCTAGATCTCAGGCTGCACCAACACACTGGCCCCCCTGAAGAAAGTCAGACAAGCAAGAACAAACCCTCAAGCCTGCTGGTACTTGGAAGACCTGAGAATCCCCAAACGTTACTGTAAGCAGCTAGAGAGAAGATGGAGAACTAGACAAGACCACACCACAAGAGACACCTACAAATCTGCGCTTAGAAGATATCACACCCAGATCAAAGAAGCAGGAAAGCAACCCTTGCACTGAGACTGGAATCCTGCTCCAACTTCGGCCAAAAACTCTTCAACATCATTAGAGAATTCTTGAACCCCACAGCAGCCACCAACACCATTCCCCCATTGCAGGACCTCTGCGACAACCACTCTGACTTTTTTCACAATAAATTACTCAATATTTACAGTAATTTTGAACACCAACCCTCCGCAGAAGACCTTGTCAGATAACTTCCCACCCCCGCCAAGAACGTCCATCAACTAACGGACTAAGAAACATTCAGCAACCATAGACTCATCTCGTTGCTACCATTAGCATCCAAAGTCATGGACAGGGCCACTGGAATTCTGGGGCAGGAGAGGGCCAAATTATGTAGCAGTAATGCAGCACATTTTGTGATAGTATTCATTCATTATTTTCTGAATTTTCTACTTGTTAACACGGTCTGTGCATTGGTTGCACTTCATTAGTACCAGTTTAACACCCAGATATAGCAAAAATAGAAAGGTGACCAGTCAACCTTTACAAAGGGCCTTCCACTGCACTGCAGCACGTCGCAGCTTTTTTAGTAACTTTTGAACTGTTTGAGGTGGAAACAACATTTGTGTTTGTTGAAATCTGCAGATTATGTGGCAGATGATTGATTATGTGGCAAAGTCGGCAAATCTATAATCATAGAAAAATTGCCACACAATCGCATAATGCGAGTGGCCCTGGTCATGGAGAAAGAGATCAACAAGTAGCTCTCCACCCACCTAAAACAACACCACCTCCGGTGCATCACTTTGTCAGGTTTCCGCAGCAACGACAGCATGGCAGCAACAGACAATATCCGGACCATCATGGACATAGGGGAAACCGTTGCTCTCATCCTGCTCGACCTCTCTGTGGCTTTCGACACCGTATCCCACGGCACCTTCATCTCAAGACAACACAACTAGGGAGTTCAAGGAACCACCCTGAGATGGATTGCCAACTTCCTCTCTGCTAGAACCCAAAGAGGTAGGCTCTCCCCATACACCTCCGAACCCAAGAAGCTCCTCTACGGAGTTCTCTGAGGATCCTCCCTCAGTCCGACCTTCTTCAACAAGTACACGGCACCCCTCGCCCACATCATAAGTGACCACAACATCAACATTGTTTCCTCCACGAATGACATACAGCTCATCCTTTCCCTCACTGACGAGAACAACATCACCAGGACTAGCTTCCCAACCTGCATGGCCAATATGGCCAACTGGATAAGGAAGAACTGGCTATAACTCAACATGGAAAAAACAGAGATCCTGACCTTCAGAGACAAGAGCTCTCCATGGGACCCTGTATGGTGGCCAGTGAAACCTTAGAATCATCCTGGATGACAAACTCACACTGTTTAAACAGGTGAACTCCATGACCTCTTCCTGCTTCCTCAGAATGCTCCGCAGGTTTTTCAAAGGGCTCTCCACATACACGAGAAGCATTGTCATCCAGACCCTCATCACCAGCAGACTGCACTACGGTAATGCACTCTATGCCGGCATCTCCATCCAGCTAATTCAAAGACTCCAGACCGCCCAAAACACTGCTGCCCAACTCATCCTAGATGTCCCACGAAAAGCTCATATCACTCCCCGCCTCATAGAACTACACTGGTTACCCATCCAGAAACTATGCCCATTCAGGCTGCTCATCCATGCTTACAAAGTCTTCCACAATGCCGAACCTGCATACCTTAACGACCGTTTTCAACTCTACCGTGCAACCAGACACCTATGCTCAGCCTCACTCACGTTCGCACCAGCAGTGGCTCGCAATGGGAGTGCTGCGTGTCGGTGGGGCGGGGTGGGGGAGGGGCATGCTGGGGGGTAGTGGAGTCCGACATTGACGTCCACGAGTAAAGTAAGTAAATAAATAAAACTATTTACCTTGTGCTCACTGCATTGTCGAGTTTTATTTATCTATTTATTTACTTTACTCCTGGACGTTGTATGTCCAACTCCACTACCCCCCACCCTGCCCCTCCCCCGCAGCACTCCCACTGCGGGCCGCCACTGCTTCGCACGAGTCCCCCGCATCCACAGGAGCAAGTCAGGAGAGCGCTCCTTCTGCTACATTGCCACCACGACCTGGAATGACCTCCTGCAACACATCAGGGCCTCGCCATCTCTACTCAGCTTCCGCAAGAAACTGAAGACCTTGCTGTTCAATGAGGAGATGCACCTGACCTTCACTCCTGCTCCAGCACCTGGATACCCTCACAGGTGATAAGTTGCACACACATATGTATGGTCCAGTCCTCATCATCATGCACATTGCCCTCTGGAGGCTCGATCAGGGGACTGGCCATGGCATTCACTGCTCTTCTCAGGGCTGCCTTCGGTGTGCGGGCTGATCTGCAAGTCTTCAGAAAGTCATTCATTTTTTCGCATGACACACTTCTTGCTGCTGGCCAGGCATTATTCCAGGTGGTGGAATGAGCCTCAGCAGTACCCGCATGAATGTTGCGGCCTTTGGTGCTCTTCTCCCCATGTCGAAGGATTGGAGTTCGCAGTTTGATTATTCAGCTCATTTTTGGTGGGCTTGTGCAAAGCTGCTTCATGTGCGATGCTCTTGCTTTGGACATTGTATTTGCGTCCTCAATTTTGCTGAGGTACAGCTATGCATGAACGCTGCTCCGATCGCTGCCTTTTCATCTCGGAGGGTGCTCATGAAAAGTGCAGGTGTTGTGATTAAGTGCTGGTGCTGAGCACCGGAAACCACCGGCTCAAATTAAGCACTGAAAGGCTCACCCCACTCCATGCAAAGGGAGCAGCCATGGTGAAATGCCTCTTTACCATTTCCTTCCAAAAGCAGGCAGAAAAGTCTTTAGTATTATACTTTTACCTTCCAAAGGATGCAAGATATTTTTGCCTTGTAGAAGGAAAAGTGTTGCTGCGGTCCTCTCGAGTCCAGTTGCCTTCCATTCCAGATTCCCTTGCTCTGGTTTCCAGATGTGCTGCTTTTTGCTGCTTCCAAGGATGCTGTCTTCACTTGTTTCTAAAGGTGCTGCTCTCCCCTAATTCCAGACATGTACCTCTCTTCTTTTCTAAAACTGCTGCCATCCGCCAATTTGACGAGAAGCTACTCCCCCCTGATTCCACAGATGCAGTTTTTCCCTTTTTCCAGAGGTGCTGCTTCAGCTCCTGCCAAACCTCTCCTTCCTTGATCAAACTGCAGGCAGGAAATAGTTAAGTCCAAACTCCTGCCCCCTGTCTTGATGTGGGAGCAGATGTGCAGGAAATTGATAATAAAGCCCTGCAGTGGCTGAGTTTCTCTGGAATGTAGCTACTGGACAGAGCATTTCTACAAGAATGCACTCCAAATTTGTAACAAACAGATCCACATTTTGATGCCACTTCAGCAAAGCCAGTGGATCTCGCCTGTGACAGTTATTGTCTTTGCCAATGCTTTTTTTCTGCTAGAAGGCCAATGTGTGTGCAGACCAAGGGCGGTAGCTGTCTTTGAGTGAATTTTCTTCAAAATAAATAAACAAGCATTTACAATGAAATCGGTCTCGCCTTTGGGGCTTTGTAAGTATTTAGCCATGCAGCACATTGTCTGCAGCTGGGGGCCAGTAGCCGTTCCACCGGGATGCGGGGAAGGGAAACCGTGCTCTAAAACAGCCAGGCTGTCTATTGTTAGGAGCCGAATGAAGAAAGGATAAAACCAGGTTCAATTTACCAGGCCGTTATAAAATGCATGGCCGGGACAACGACATGGGTTAAATGTTTGTGTCTGCAGGGGACAATCCTCTGACAAACCACAGGGGCTCCACCAACCCAGCCCCGATATCTGAAAAACAAGAGGAATGTGTGGGCTAGAAAGATAGAATCAACAGTACAATAACCTGAATGTCTAATTGGCTTTACAGCGATAAACTCGGAAAGAAAAATGGGTACTCAATGGGTCACGGAGGGAGGTAATTGCTGAACCAAGTGGGGGATGAAGGCGCTTAGAAGCCACTAGTTGGCCTAACAAGACGCTTCGATAAGAGAGGAGCGAGGAAGTTGCAGCGGCATGGGGAATAAGGAATGCCTGGGGTATGAAATGAACAACAGAGAGTTTGGGCTGTGGATGGGAGGTGCAGGGAGTCTGAAACAATACAACGACCTGACATGGAATGGAGTGACCACAGATTAAAGAAAGCTACAAGCTCCAATGCGCCCTGGATAAGGAAACAGTAATGGATGGGACCGTGAGGTTCAAGTTTGAAAAAATGTATTAAAAAAAGGCCAGTGGGTTTATTCCCACAGAAGCTGTACTTGGTGCTCAAGAGCTACCTTCCAGGTACATCCATGCCATATGAAGAACTGCACAGGTCCCCGTGGCCTCACAACTGTGCAGCTCTGGAGCTGCAAGCCCTTACTTTGTACCTGAGCCTCCGGCACACACCGGTCCCCTGGCAATACTCAAGTGAAGCTTTGGTTGAGGTTAGCTGTGTAATCTAAAATACTTTGTACATCCAGGAAATTTGGCCTCTAAGGTGTTGCCGCCAAGACAACATTTTGTCTCTCTGCACTTTATTTTCTACATAGGTGTTTCCTGTTCTAAAATGAAGATATTAGTAGGTTTACTAAATTGGACACTGGTAAACCAGACACGTGATGGAAAAAAGATTAGTGTGAAATTAATGTAGGAGTGTATTGGTTTAGCAAGATCATCTCTTCCTCATGCCCCCTTTGGGTGATCTATCGGGGTATTTAAATTAAATGTTGGATTTGGGGGAAGATTGGTGACTGCAGAACCTGGATACCTGACCCGTGGAGAGGCAGTGAAGCCTTTCCCACAAACAAGAAAAAAGACAGGGAGAAGCTAAATGATTTCAGCATGAAAGTGTGGCCTAAATGTGGCAGTCATCTAATATTTACTGAGGATCTGATTGGGAGATTGGGGGAATGACTCAGAAGAGAAACTCACACATTGCTATTCCTGCAGACTGAATTCGAGGTTGAAGTCTCGGTCTTGCTATGAATAGCTGTGTTTCTGACCTCATATTCATCTCGTTGGGTTAGTGTGAGCCCAGACATTGACCACAAGGATCCACGCAGAGGAGTCTGTGAGATTGTCGCTCTTCATTTCTCTCTAGATGTGCTCAGTCTGAAAGTAAGCCTTGGTTGCAGCCATTCTCCTCTCTAATAGCAGCGATTGCTGAGTTGTCAGAAATATGCCATTGAGGCGATCAGATTGTGGGAGGATTGCAGAAATAAAACGGATCACTAGATAGCGATAATGAATTAAAAATGATCAAAGTTGATGATAAACAATATTAATAGATTAAAGTGGTGCTATTTGGCAAGGCAATGCAGGATAATAAGAATTTGTAGAAGCCTTGTAAAAGCACCGCCATGAAGTTGTTGAGACAAACCTATACCTGCCTATATGATTTTCCTCCGTGGCTGCCTATCAACAGGATTCCCGCATCACTGACACTAGTGTTGTCACTGTCTGACAATACGAATGGCGTCTACATCGGACTGTCAACACATCTAACAGGCAAGCTACAACAAATCCAGCACACAGCAGCCAGACAAGCCCTACACCGGAGCTGGTGGGGCTGCATTAGTCCAGCCCTTAGGCGCTTACACCGCTTAGCAGTAGCAAGAAGAATGCCTTACACAGTGCTCTGCGTCTCACACGTGCTATCCATGGGACGCGACCCATCTCCATACAGTCGAAACTCAGACTGTGCAGTCAAAGGCGAAACCTCAGATCCAGAAGGGAATTATTATTAACCACCTAGACTTCAAAGAATGCAATAATGACTTGGCAGTTCCCACAATTATGGCATCTACTGCACCACATGCTGTAAATAACTGATTTGTATATGCAGCATGCACAACTATCCTACCCACTTGAAATCACACACTGCTTCACAAGTAACAAGGTGCTACATGCTGCAGCACCACGCCTGGAGCACATCTACCAATCTAGCACACAACAAAACACACCACTCGTGGATGAGGGACACTTCAGCAAATGTCCTCTTGCAATCATACACAAGAGACCTACTTACTTGACCAACCGAAAAACGCAAAGTCCTACAGAAATCTTAGAATTAAACAGAATACAGTGAAATACAACACTATAGTGCCTGGAAACCACGCGGAGCAGAGAATAGAAACAAGGCGTGTCCAGTTCTTTGGGCGTGGAACTTTAAGAGCATATGATGCAAAGATCCAGGCAATGTTCTGCTTGGATTTAGCGTGAGACACCAGGCTGCATAAACCTTAAAACGAACAGCATTGAAGGGAAAAGTCTCCTGCAGCTCTGGCCTCTGAGAAGGAGCCCTCCAGACCTTTATCTAACCTTGAGTCCGGTCTGATAGCAGCAAGGACTCGGGTTACTCCGGTATTTCTATTGCAGGCCCATCCAACAAGTACACAACCAGTTGATATGTTGATGTGGCGCGAGATTGGAAACACGCGCAGTTGTCAAATGGAATCAATGTCATTTGGTTGGTTTGAGTCTGGCCAATGTCACAACAAATGTTACCTTAAAACCAGTATTTAGGCAGGAATGAAGCAAATCTGGCATTCACTTACTAAAGAATTAGTTGTCAAATATTTGCATTGACCAGTCTGTGCTGAGTCAATAGAATCAACGCGCCACAATGCTATCAGCGTGGAGCACTGGACCACAGTGCTGGCTTGGAATTCACACTGCTGAGTCATGCTTTTCCACCACCATGACCTTAAGCGCCAAGCTGGGTGTGCAAAGTGCCTTTGTCAGAATCCTGAAATTTCCTCTGTCCAAGATCAGAGTTCACTATAAGGGCCTAACTTGTTGGCTTCTGAAAGACATAGGGCATATTTACAAGCCCCTTTGACCCGCCGAGCTGCCATACTTCACTGCTGCTGGGGTCACCCATACAGGCGTCAGAGGACACGTCCGTGCATAAGTAATCTGAGACTATGGGTGCAACGCTGCCACCCATCCTCTTCTCCAACGAGGCCCTTTGTGAATATTACAGCATTATTGGTGGGCCGGGGCTTCTGGCTTCAGCAGGGCACAACGGTGGGTATAAGAGGCCATATCCACAAAGGATTTGAATACTTCACTCGAACTTGTGTGTGCAACTTCACTTATGAGTCTAATTTGTGTTTCCAATTCACTGATTTCGAATGTACATTCTTAAATAGATTTACTCATATGTAAATAAACACCAGGATAGGGTCATTCAACATAAGACGAAATCTGTTGCCAGCGGTGAGTTGTAGTCTGTATTCTGGGGCGGGGATGCCCGTCTAACATTAATAAACGTTCCCGTTCATGGATATTCACAAACGTTTGGCAGCAGGGCTGGCTTTAGCGCTGGTGGCCACCGGTCGAATCATAAGTTATTGCTAAACATAGCGCATGTTGGACTGGCCTTCGAGGAAAGTTACTCATCTCTTTGCGGTGATGGCTATATGACAAGGAGGTGTTGGTCAGGCGGTACCCGAAGGGGGGCCGGAGGTTGGATCGATGCATGACCGGGCTGTAGTATACGATGCAGGTGTTTCAGTAACCATCCCTGGGAGAGTGTTTGCACTGGAGGTGCATGGGAGCAGTCACACTGGAGTCCACCAAAGGTATTTTGTGTGCTATCCCCTGTGGGGATGGACACCGTGAAAGGGTTGTCACTGGATGGGTGTAATCAGATCCCTGCCTAACTGGGAGGTGCGGGGTCTACATCTGCCTTCTCTGTTCAGACCCCGACACTGGTGAACTCACTGTTAACCTTAGTTTACATTGAAAGAGCGCACAATACGCAACTGCTTCTTGGTGATCCAAGGGCGCCACCAAAAGAGAAGGACAGAAAGAGCGGACACTGTGTACAAGATCTGCTTGTACTGGCACCACCAATATAAAACCAGACTGCTAACCTCTGACATCATTGACCAGGACTAGTCTAGTGTGTCGGGTGAATCAGCAGGTTTTTAAATTCCAGTAGGTCAGACTCTTTCTGAACAGCAAGCAGTAAGGAGCCCCACGCGTTTGGAGAGGGCATGATCTCCCAAAGAGCCTGTTTTGGGTGATGGCTCATGAATGAATGAGGCTTGGGTGGAGCGCAGTGCTCGACCTGAGTGGGCAAAGATCAGAAATACTTGTAATAGGGTGGAATTCAGGAACGCACCTGTCTGTTCACTAACAGAGGACACTGTTACCGAAAACCAGCACCAAAGGTTGACTCCCCACGAAGGAAGAGCCAGCCACCCACACACAGATGGTAGGTATGAGTATCTGTGTGTACCCCACTCCTCTTCACTGCACTCCAGGCTTACACGTAGCTACAGGTTCACTGTGACATGACAGGAGCACTAACATGATCCTTATGCACAACATCAAAGCTCTTCGCACGAGGACCACACGATCATCCCACACTCTATGTACGCTTACGGGGATAGATTATCATCCTAGGAGCAAGCCGGGATAAAAACGTGGGAAGACCTCTTCACTGAGAAAACACTAATGAGTGATCAAGCAATCGTACAAACCCATGGCGTACAAGAGTCGCGCTTCCTGACCCAAGCCAGCGTCATCACTTATACCCACAAACCCTGGGCGCCTCTGAGTTCCGTACCCCCACCCACAAGTTTATTTATGTGTTATATATTATGGATCATGGCAGATGCTTGGTCAAATGGATCTACTGGGGTCTATGAACACATTGAACTACTCCCCTCTGTGTGCCACGTGTGAAGAGGATCTGTCCCACGTTCTTAATGATAAAGAATGACACTCTATCGTAGAATACCGGGGGAGGGTCTCTTGTAATTCATGCTTTAAATGTATGCAATTCTCAATCCTGCATAGGGCATACCTCACACCGCGGAAACTTCACTCACTCCTCCCACTGCCCCCACTGTCACGCGGAAGCAGCGCATCTATTGCACATGATATGGCCCATCCGTTGTTGATCTCCTACTGGTCAGCCATACAGAACGCTTTAACAGGACTCACCGAAATACTGAACACTGTCTGCTGGGGATATATCACAGACCTAAAAATGCTAAGGTTATGTCACGATTTGCAGACCTCGTGCTCCACTTGGCGAAGCGCCTGCTGACGAGGTGGTGGAAGACCCCAGTGCCCGCTATATCCCAATGGCGAGAGGGGGTGCTACTCTGGGGTAGGGCAGAGAAACATGCCCTGCAGAGGGAAGACTATTGCGGCCCGTGTAAATGACCCATTGCAATGATATGGGATGACATGATTGAAACTTTTACATCCCAAGGGTGAGCACTGATCAGACTCCCTTCCCTGCCGTTAAATATGCCTCTCTCCTCTGTTTTTGCACGTGTCCCCGGGGTCTGCTCTATCCTTTCTGTTGAGCCATGGCCTCCCTTTTGACACCTAATGAAGCCCGCTGACGTTCACCATATAACTTAATTATATCATACTCTCCGTAGAACACACATACGTGGAAACAATAAGTCAAACATAGTGATCTCACTATTTGATTAGGTATGAGACACACTTCCACACAAGTGTCTCAATGATGCTTAACTTAGGTAACTGAGGCGGGAGCGGTTATGATAGTTTGGGGGTTATGGTTCGATTGTCTTTTTCATCCTTGTTGTGTTCATGATTTGTAATCATCCACCACTGCGGATCTCACCACCTACGGATAGTGCGCCTGTCGCGCTTCGACTGACGTGGCATACAGTCTGTAGTGCCTACCGTAGAATGTATATTAGAACATTGGAATGTTGGGAGCTCCATTGAAAACAATGGGGTGCTCCGGGCTTATAATGGCTGGTATAAGCCCAGAGCACCAACATTCTAATGTGTCTTTGTTCACAGCTCTGGCTGTGAACAAAGACTTCAGGGAGCCTGAGGGGATTTCAATCCCCTCGCGCTCCCTGAAGGCTTTGTTTTGTTAGAACATTCTGCCCTCTAGTGGCAGAATGTTCTAATAGCCTTATAGCCCTTCGTAGCAGGGCTATACCGGCTTTTAAATTCCCTCTGCTTTGTTAAAGTCCCTCGCCTTCGGCTCGGGCCTTTAACGCTGCAGCGGGCCTTTAACAGCCGGTATAGCCCGCTACGGCGGGCTATAAGGCTATATTGTACATTTCTTCTACTACATTGGCATTCCAGATTGATGGCTATGTATTCATATAATTATGAAATGTGTGTTGATACTTTTTTTTAAAATTGTTATAAAATTTGCTTTAAAAAAAATAATAGTAATCCCACACTCAACCCATCAAACAGTAATAGTATGAACAAGCATGAGCGACCCTGTCTCTCACTGCTCTTCGCTCCACTCTGTGCTTAAGTACAGCTGAATGCTGTCTGCAGCATGATGGAGCACCCCAGGGTCCACAGCTAGGACACTAGTGGTCTGATGAAACGCAGCCTGCTGAACTGCAATCTCTGCACAAACACGTGTTTGCACAGGGATCACAACTGTAAGTTGTGAGGTGTTAACTTCACCTAGTGGTCAGCACCGTTCCTTAATTGTTGGCAAATAAATCATGACGGAATTTTGCAGGTGGAAAAGACCCGTTATTTACTGGGGCATGTGGATTGGAGAGCCGTAAGCACCAGACACTCCCATACCGCCGCATTTATGCCGCAAATGTGTCCCAAGAACACCTGACATCCATCCACAAACGCTACCTGTCAGGAGTAGTTTTACTACTGTGTAATCCAATGCACCACCGTGTACATGACGCAGTAGTAAATCCCGAGCAAGGGTTGGGCAGTAGAGGGTTCCAAAAATGATGTACCGTGAGAATGTGTGAATGCCCCACACTTGTGGGCTGGTCGGCATTCAGACACTCCTCTCAAGCCTGGGGGGGTCAGAGACTTTGCAACAAAGGCAAGTCTCCAGGCCCTTCCAGTGTCTAAAGTCCCTTTCCAATGAATGGAGCAGAAGGGAACATCACAAAACCTTGTGGAGGAATAGGAAAAGGTAGCTTCTCCATGGGGGGAAGTTTTTCTATTGGGAAAAAAGAAAGAAAAAAATATATACATTGGCGCCATCAGGCTGCACTTCTCCAATGAGGAGTTGTACCCAGCGTGAATAGCAGATGTTCCATGACATTTCCAATAGCATGCCAGCTGTCAGCCATACTAGTAGGAATGTTTGTGAATTTCCAAAAGTTTCACACACACATCTGTGAGTAGGACTACTTCTACTGGTGGAAATGTGTGACTTTTTTGCAGGGCTGGACTGGGAACACAAACCACCCTCAGCAATTCGGCTGGACCGGCCCGGGTGGAGGTTGGGGAAGGGTGGGGGGAGGAGAAAGGCCTGTCATGAGAAGGAAGATGACGTGAAATTAAATGTATGAAATGAAATTAAAAAGATATTTCTTTAGGACGGCTACTGCCCAAGGGTGTCTAGGCGCTGGCTCAATGAGAAAAAGACCGCAGAAGCCGACCCACGAGTTTAACGATTGAAAAGCTAAGTGTTTAGTTCTAAAAAGATGGCCATGAGGCAATGGAAGATTGGTTTGGGACTGCCCACTGTCAAATCTAAAGACAAGTGGGGTCAGCTCAAGCTGCTGGGCAGCAGGGGCCTAGTGAGGAGGGTGGGCGGTATCTGGCAAGGACAAGATGGCAGCTGAGGTGAGTTATACACCGAGGCGAAGTGCCCCAGTGGGCACGTCTAACCTTCAGGACCATGCTCTAGAGATGGTGATATAAGGACAACACTGTGGACACAGTGAAAGAAGATGGAAACCTCCTTTACGGTCAGCACAACTCTGAGATGACACATGGCGCTTCAGGCAGTAACACATCTAACCATGACAGAGACACGAGAAACAGCTTGAGTCAGTGCGCAGTAAGATGTCTGTGACACGGGGACGTCCATGCCTTCGGACGGAGCTGTCTGCCCCGGGGTGTGCTGCTGGCCGAGGCACCCACAGGGGCCACTAGAGAGGTCAGCACTCTAGTGTCACCTGGGCACCCCACACCCCCCGCCCCCATCAGGGGCAGGGACTCTGGGTGGAGTCCCCCCAGCCTGGTTGCGGCGCACGAGGGCCGTCACTTCCTGGGCGCCAGGACTTGGGGAGGGTATATATCCTTCCCCCACCATTTTGGCTCCCTCTTTTGCTCGCTGCACACGCCGCCTAGCTGTATCGCACGTTCCCGGGTCCGGAGGTACTGAGGGCATCGTTTGGTGGCGATGAGTTGTAGCTTCAGGGGCCTGTTGCCCCTGCAGTGTTTACAATAAGGTAGACTAGGCATGTAGTTTTAGGCCTGGAGGCCGGCTGCGGCACAGGTTTAATATGTGGGCGTCGAATTTGTGTTGCGGTGAGTGCGGTCCGGGAGGGGCCAGTGTTCGCGCAATAATCAGTCCACGCAAGGTATTATAGCGTAAAAGGCCATTTTATTAGGACAGGGTTGGACAACCATAACCAGAAACACAACACAAATCCCCAACAATCCCCAACCACAACAATCCTCACTACCCATACTCTCCAAGACTCCAACTACTCCATCCCCACTTCACACCGCAACCTTCTCACTTCCATTCGCTTCCTCCCTTCTCTTCCAAAACTCCACCATCATCTCCATTCGTCGTCCACTGCTCTGACGCACCCCCACGTTTCCCCCAGTATCCCCCTCCCCGGAAGGGTGAGTATGCCCGTCATGGACTCCTCCCCCCTCCCCAATCCGCCAACCAGGGAACCCCCGGAGGGCGGTTACCTGCCCCACCCCCACAAGTGCACCTTTCGCCTTCACCTCCGCATACACCAGATCGACTCATTCCACAGCCCACTGATAAAATCCCTCATCTCCATCATATAGTAAGCGTTTCCCATGTGCGAAAGGTGCACGCCATCAGCCCTGAAAAGCAAGGGTTCTTCGAGCCGCAGACCAGGATGCGCCAGCACCTTGATCCCACAGCCCTCACAAAACACTCTCATCGCCCTATTTAATTTTCTGCGGGCACGTTCCACTGCAGCGGGCTTCAACGCCCCCCTCCAAAACTTTCTGGGAATGAACTCTGTCCACACAATACAAGCGCCAGCCAGATTGCGTTTGATCGCTGCCAAGTCCCACTGCATCAAATAAATCAAGGACACCGCTGATTGCCGCACCAGATCATTCTCCCCCAGGTGAATGACAAGCAGATCCGGACATCCTTGCTGCGAAACCTTCTTCGTGAGCCAAGGCAAAAGCTCCCCCCAGCGCATTCCACTCCTACCCCACCAGAAAACCTCGTGACTGCAGCTTCTCAGGCCCAGGCTACGCCCGTACACCTGCCTGTCCGAAAACTTGGCAGCCCAATGCACAAATGAATGTCCCACTATCCAGGTAACCGTCTTGGCTCCAGGACCCCCAACACAACCTACGAAGAAAAAGGAGCATTAGAAACGAGAAAGGACGCGCAAAACGCGCACACAGCCGCCGCGCACCCCTCCGCCCTACTTCCTGACGTACCGCTCGCAGCAGCGCGAACGCCATCTACCAATCTTCCTGATCTTATCCCAGGACCAACCCAGCCGTGCCGCCGCCGTCGCCGCGCCGATCCGGAAGGAATGAGTCCCATACCCCGCCGGGTCCCTACCTAAGCGCCGCAACGCTAAGCGCAGTACCGCCAAGAGTTGGTAAGCCGTGACCCTTTTCCCCGAAGCATGACAGAAAATCTCCCCAGCCACACGGCCGCACTGCCCGAAAAAACTGCTCCACTCCCGCACCGGGCACACTGCCAACTCCCCAGACTCATTCAGCCACACCCACGCGCCTCTGCCAACCTGATCCGTCTTGGAACGCCCCAGCCATATCCCCAGGCGCCCCCCATCCAAACGTACATCCTCAAACCTCATCCCCATCCCCCCCCTACCCCCCAGCAACTCCGAAACCCGAAAAGCCCCAAAAAACATCCATGTCATACATAGGCGGAACAACGCCAACTCATACTGATCGTAACACAGAAAACCCAACTCCCCCAACACCTCCACCAACAGGTCAAAAGTGATCGCCTGGCGCAATGGTGCTCCCCCCCGCCCTCCCCGCTCCCTGGTCCAGCCCTTCAGCATCCTGCTCAGCAACTCACCCTTGGCCGGATCAAAACCCAGATAGAGCTTCCCATAGAAAGAAATCCCCGCCAATTTACCTGCAATCGTCACTGACGACAATCCCCTGTCCATGCAGTGCAAAACATAGCGCACGACACCCGCCTCACACTCACCTTGAGACATCCGCCACTCATCCCGCGACCAACCCAAGAACACCCCCAACTCCACCCATGCCATACGATACGTCCGCCGCGTGGACTCGGCAACAGACTCCTCCACCAGATTCACCACTCTCACTCCCCCCAGCTCCAAATACCCTCCGGCACCTTGGTCTTGGCAAAGTCCGCTCCGGGCGCCAACCTTCGGAAACGCTGCCACTGCGAACGAGACAATGCATCCGCGATGTCATTGCTAACGCCCGGCACATGTTTCGCGCGAAACAGCACATTCAAGCGCAAGCACAGCAGCATGAAACTTCGCAGCAAGCGCAGCACCCGCAGGTCCCTAGCCCTCTGATGGTTCACCAAATCCACCACCGTCCTGTTGTCCACATGAAAAAGCACCGATCGGTTCCGGAATTCCTGCCCCCAAACCTGCAGCGCCACCAGCAGCGGAAAGAACTCCAGAAACGCAATGCTCCTGCCCTGCACCAACCAATGCGCCGGCCACTGCTCCGCACACCACCGACCATCCCAGAAAACACCAAAGCCGCGCGCCCCAGCCGCATCCGAAAAAATCTGCACCTGCCACACCATGTTGTCATCGGCAAAGTCCAAGGAGACCCCATTGAACTCACTCAAGAACCCCTGCCACACTCGCAGATCCGCCCGGACACCCACCGAAATCCGCACCCTGTGATGGGGCAACACCGCCCCTGACATGGCCAGCCCCAGCCGCCTGCAAAACGTCCTGCCCGCCCGCACCACTCGGCACGCAAAGTTCAGCAAGCCCAACAAACGCTGGACGGACCTCAGATCGATCTTCCGTTGCACCACCACTTGGCTCAGACAGTCCTGGATCTCCAACACCTTCTGCTGGGGGAGGCGCGCCATCCATTCCACTGAATCCAATTCAATCCCCAGAAACGCCAGACAACAACTGGGCCCAGCCGTCTTCTCCGGTGCCAGCGGCACCCCAAACTCTCCCGCCATCCTCTGAAAGTGACCCAAAGCCGCCCCACACTCCCCCGACTGACCGCGGCCTACAAACAAAAAGTCATCCAAGTAGTGGTACACCAGCCGGTGCCCCGCCCTGTCAGTGAAGGCCCATTGCAAAAAGGAACTGAAAGTCTCGAACAGAGCACAAGAGATCGCGCACCCCATGGGCAACACCTTGTCCACAAAAATGGCCCCCCCGAACTGCATGCCCAGCAACGAGAAATCCTCCGGGTGAATCGGCAGAAGGCGAAACGCCGACTTGATGTCACACTTGGCCAATTCCGCCCCCCGCCCACACAGTCGCACCAGCCCAATCGCATCATCCACCGACGCATACAAAACCCGGGAATCCTCCTCCGCGATGAAATCATTTACTGATCGCCCCTCGGGCCATGACAAGTGGTGAATCAAACGAAACTCGCCAGGTTCCTTTTTTGGAACCACCCCCAAAGGGGATATGATGAGTTCGGACAGCGGCCACGTGTCAAACGGGCCGGCCACGCGACCTTCCAACACCTCCTTGCGCAACTTAGCCTCCACCACTCCCGGCAACTCCTTCGCCGACCGCAAATTCTCAGCCCACCTGCACTCCCGCGGCCCCTGGTACCCCACTCGAAACCCTTCTGTGAATCCCCAAAACAGCCGCAGCGCCGCCGCCCTATCAGGGTAGCGGGAGAGCCACAGACCCATGGCCTCCACACTAACTGGTGTAGGAGCCCTTCGGCCCAGCCTGTCCCCGACCCTTTGTGACCCGCCATTGCTCGGACGGGGTGGCCAACGTGAAACACTGCGTGACCGGGTGTTTGCCTCCACACTTAGAACACTCATGCTTAAATCTGCAAGGGTGTCGGGAGCAGAATCCCTTGTTGAAATTCCAACAAGCCCCAGTGTTGGCTCCCCCACCCTTAGCAGGCTGTCCGGTTGCGCCAGCAGCGGCAGCCTGCCCTCCCGCACCCCCAGCTCCACTAGTTCCCCCTCCCGCCCCCCCCGAGGCGGGACGGGACTGAAAAGACCGATAAGCCACCGGAAGGCCACTCGCCGTGTGGGTGGCCGCAGAGGACTGCGTGGAGGCCATCCATTGCACCCACAGCTCCTGATCTACCTCACCCCAGGGCTTGTCAGGGTTGACGCTGACCCTCGCCCGAAATTCCTCATCGTAACTGAGCCAGGCAAAACCCCCAAAGTGCATCTGCGCTTTTCTGATGATATCCATGTATTTGAACAACGCAATCGCCCTATCCGGATGCTTCTCGCAATATATACTGGCGTAAATCAGGAAGGCCGACGTCCAATTTTCCATCGTTATCGGTACCCGCGGCCGCCGCGTCAACTCCCACTCCTCCTCTTTAGACCCCTCTTTCGCCTGAATCTCCCGATGCAACAATTTAAAAACATCCACATACTCATGTTTCCAAATTCTGCCCCTCATCTTTTCAGACAGATGGGACCCCAGGGGCATCGCCAACCCCATATAAGGCAGCTTCTTCTTATGTTTCTCACCCCCTTCCTCCTTCCCATCTGTCACCTTATCCGTCTGAACTCCAGCTCCCACCATGTGCTTCTCATCCCCCTCCGGGGCCGCCGCCTTAGCCGGCACCTTCGGCTGCGCCGACTCTCCCACCACCCTCACCGACCCATCCCCCACCCCCACAGACCTACAAGACTTCTTACGCCCCCCCCCGATCCCCTCTCCCCACGCCCCCCACCATGTGCTCTCACCTGTCAAAGTGCGTGGCACCTCCTGCGCCCGTCCGCCGGGACCCGGGGCTGACACCCTCGCCGCTGGCGCCTTGCTGCAGCTGGCTTTGTCATCCTGGAAAACACCAAACTTCCGCGTTGCCCCCGGCCCCGTCACCTCACGCACTTCGCCTTCTTCCAACTCCTCACTTTCCGACTCGTAATCCAGCTCCTCGACCACCACAGGCTCACTGGGCTCCATGCGCACCTCACGCACCACACGCTTCATTCCTTTTCCTTTCTCTCCTTGGACAAATTCATACTCCGGCGCCGATGATGCGCGCTCCCTCGATGGAGGGCAGGCCGCCGCGGACCCCCCTACTGCTTCGTCCCGGCGTCTGGAGGCCGTAGTGCGCCCCGCCGGCCCACCCCGGCCTCTGCCAGCACTCTGCGCTGGCTTGGATCCCCCCCCCCCCTCGCGACCGGCATAGTCCGAGGGGGCCCCAGCGCCACCAGGTCTCTGCGACGTCAAGTCCGTCCCTGCCTCATCCAGCCATACCCAGCGCCCGCGCCCCCCCGCCGGCCCCGCCCCTCCCCCGCGCGCCACCACCCGGTCCGCCGCTCGCTCCCCCTCCCTGGCCGCGCACATCTCCTCCCAACGCCGCTCCGTATCCTCAATCAGCCGCCGCTGCTCCCGGATACGCTCCTCCAAAGACATCTCCGCCCAACGGTCGTCCCACCGCCCCTCCCCCGCGGCCCGCGCCCCACGACCGCGGCCTGCGCCCCCTGAGGGGCCAGGCGTCCCAGGCCCAGACCCCCGTCCCCCCGCCGCCTTCGCCGGGCCTTTGCCCTTGCCTCCCCGCCCCCCACCCTTCCCCCTGCCCCCCCCCACCATGTCCGGTCCCTGGTCCCCCCACCCACCGCCCTCACCCCCTGCGGACTCACTCCCTGAAAGATACAGGGCAAAATCATCCCCCACCTGCTCCTCCGGATCCTCCTCCACGTCGCTGTCCTCACTATACTCCACCAAGAACGAGGCCCCCCCGCTGCCCCCAGCCCGGGCCCCCCCCCGGTCCTGCCGCGCCTCCACTGCTCCACCCACGTCCTCACCAGCCCTCCCGCCCATTCCCTCAGGCACCTCAGCCGACGAACCCATTGCCGGGAGACGCCTATCTCCAGGCTTCCCCCCAGGCCCCGCCTTCCTGCCCCCCCCCCGCGCACCCACCGCGTGTTTCTTCGGAGGCGGTTCCTCCATACAGGCCACAACGGCCGCTGCAACCCCCGCGGACGCCGAACGCGGAGTCCTGGACATCCCCACCCATGCCTGCTCTAAAACCCCCGGCCGCAGAAGGTCCGCCCTCCCCGCACGCCCCAACAACTGCAGCGCCGCCCGCACCGCCGCCTCATCCGGCGCCTGACCCCCTCCTGATGCCATCGTACACGCGCTCCGCGCTAACCGCCGCTCCGCCCCCGCCGACTCCACCCGACACCCACAGGCCACCAAACGTCGCCAAACGAGGCCGCCCTGTCCCCGCTCGTAACCTCACCAAACACTTCGCTCCAGACGCGAGAACACGCCCCCGCCGATCCTCCGACTCTCCACAGGCCCCGCTCCGCGCACCCAACGATCCACTAACTATCCCACCCTGAGGCGCTGGGGAATGGAAGAGGAAGGACTTCCTCTTCCTGCCCCTTTTAATCCCTACCTGCGACCCCACCCCTTATCCCACCCCTTCCTCCCCTGTCCTTCCCTCGCGCGAACTCCCCGGGGGAAGACTAGACCGCTGGTCTTACTTCCCCCGGGGGCCTCCATGCACCGAACAGCCTCCTTCCCCTTGTTTCCCCTTTAAGGGACCCGGGGCTTCGATCGCTTGGTTGTTGCTCGGTATGGGGTTGAGGCAGTCCCGGATGCTCTGGTTTCGATTTGTGTTGTTGGGGGCAAGAGAGCTGCATGTATGGGGGCCCACAGCCTGGATGGGCCTGGGTGTGCCTGGTCCCAACGGGTTTTTGGGATGCCGGGGCGGCTTGCCGAATGTCAGTCTGTGCCCTGTGAGGGTGGGATTGGCTTTGTTGGCTTTTCTTGATGTGGGGGCAGAGGTGATGCGGCCGGTAGGGGTGCGGTGTGTCCTGCCCAGTGCGAGTGGCAGGGAGGATAACGCCCCTCAATCCTGTGTTTTGTGTGTCTTCCAATTTCCGCCGGCAGTCACAACTGTTATTTACATGCGTACATTCTCCTGTGCCACTGGAGGTCGTCGCTCTCCCTTGTGCTTACGTGGGATGGGATGTTACCCGCATTGTTGGGAGTAATGGGCAATGGCGCCGCAGTTTTTAATGTTGCCGCTGCAAATGGCCGGCCGGCAGCTCTGTGCACTAGCGTTGCGCTGCGGGCAGCCGCTTTCACTGATAACCAAAGTGCACACATGTATTACAAAATTAGAGATTAACGTGTGCAACACTCTCTGCGTGTCTTTTGATGCCATGCTATAGACCTGGTTAAGATTTGCAATTCATATCCCAGTCTAGTGTTATTTGCGCTCAAATGGATTTAAGGCTGTAATTAAGGCACGTGCAGTGATCAGAATGTGAGAGCAAACCCGTGGGCCAGGAGTCCTTCCCTGGAGCCCACAAAGTGCCCCCTCATGTCAAAAACAATAAGGCAGGGACCGTGTGCGAGTGAGTATGTGTCTAGGGGTCCCTGGGGCGGTGGGAAATCGCTAGATGGTTGTTTGTATGCATGTTGTGGACGGATATGGGTGCGAGATGCCAGCACAGGCCTGTGGCACACCGACCTCCCTCAATGCACTAAGGTGGGATTTATTACCTCTCGTAGTACCTAGGTAGCGCCGATGGCCAATGGCTCCTGCCTCCAGCCGCTTAAGAGGAGCACTTCCTAACCATGGCAAAGTTAGTGTACTCCGAGAAGCCACGAGGTAAGGTAATTAATTTGGTTGATTCGTCGGTACGAGTGGGCCCACTGGGGCGCTGCAACCCGGGACTAATGGATCCGGTCTCCTGGATGCTAGCTAGGATTGGATCAAGCACCGCATGTCTCACGATGGCACTGTCGTAGATCGGCAGTGCACGAGCATTGGTTATGCCTCAGGGGGCGGCAAGCGGTGCGGGTCATCGGGCCAGAGTTAACCCTAAGAAGTTATGGGGTTTCTCGTCAGTTCGCAGGTACAAGAGGCCTCTAAACACCTTGATAACCACATGCTGTGAGGTATCTCGTCCAGAGGCATAGTGTGGCATGGTGCGGCCGGTTAATTGAAGAGGCCTCCTGACGCTGCAGGGGGGGCAACATACATCAGGGGAAAATTATATCTGTGCACCCGGGTGGGGCCAGTGTATAGGCCCCCGGGTTGACATGCTATTTTCAGGTGGGGGCGGCATGGGGTAGGGCCAGCGGCCTAGTTGTGCACAGGCCCGACGTGTTGGCTGTCTTATTGCAAGGATGAAAGGAAGCGCTTCTGCTCGCGGGCAATGGGCTGGAGAGCTGTCAATGTCTTTCCCAGTGCTCGCCTGGCTGTCGCGAGCGGGGAACAATTTGAGCCGCCGGTCCTTTGCCCAGGAGCGCAACAGATGCTGCTATGGGCGTGATCTCAACGTCCGCACGGACCAAGTATTGTTGAAGAATTCAATTGTGGGTCTTCAAAGCGGAGGGCGTGAAGGAGTTGGTGTGAGAAGTTAGATATTGCAGCACACCGGGGGAAGACAGCTCATTTCTGAGGGCTGCTATTGTTCGGACAGATGCCGCATGCATCATGATAGTCATTAAAGGTCGCAAGGGTGCGGGTTGCATCGTGGTAGAGTACCACTGGGGTAGGCTATGTTTGTCCCATTTCTGGTTGAGAGCCTTCGGGTGTTGGTGCATGCCCCTGTGGAGGAAGTTGGAGCGGCAGCCTTAGTGCTGGGTTTGAATGCGGTGGGGGGGACAGGCCGGCATGCACATGCTGCAGCCCTGTGGATGCCCCTCTATTGGTTTGGGTTTGGGGAAAGACCCTGTTTTGAAACAGGCCATGCTCAACCACAGTGTCCAGCAAACCACAGCCTATGATATTTACAGGGTGCACCCAAGTTTCCCGGAGGTGGTGCATATTTTGGTTTTTATATTGGCTTAAAATAGAGATTGTAAGGGACATTTTACGCAGCCTGCTCACATATGGTAGAGCTCCCAGCTTTTCATCCTTCGATGGTCGCTAAAATTTGTACAATTAAACAGTCACTCACTCCTAGCTCCAGGTGGTGTTTCTTTGCCTTATCGTTTTGCTAACTTAACAATAGGTGCAGATTCGAATCTGGGATCCCTGTGCGGCATTATGCCGGTTGAATGTAAGGCATCTACCCAGAACTGGCGCTGTACAGTGGGGATGTTGACTGTAGCCGTGAGATGGAGGCAGCGGCTACAACTGCAGTGGTATGGGCACCAAGAAGCTCGGAAATGTCGCACATAAGCAGCCTTAAACCAGGGTCTTCTTAGAGTTTCTCGTTGGCAAATGGGTATAATTACTGATATCGATATGTCTCCCTCATCTTCATTGTTTTAATTTGCTCGCAAGAAAGTGTCATTCATAGTCTTTTAAATGTCACTCATAGTTGCACTGAAATGATGACTCACATAGCAATCTGAAACCTTGGCAGCTAGGTATGGGGGCGGCTAGCTCCTGGTTGGCTATGCAACAAAGCTTTAACTGTGGCTTATTCATCTTATGCAACTAAGAAGCATTGACTAAGCCAATAGACGGGCTTGTTGTAGGTGTAGTGCTACTTTTGTGGTAAATATAGGGAGGATATGACATAGCAGATACATACCAGGCAAGGGCTGGGCACAGCCTTCTTCAGCGTGCGTGGGGGGGCTCTGATGCAGTAAAACACGGCATCATGAAGGTTTGAGGTCAATTTACATTAAAATCACTATTGCCTGCTGCCCAAGCCATTCTTATAGCTTTGAGGGCTTGGAATAGGCAGAATTGTCATGCTTGCACGAGTGTCAGGGTTAGTAGTTGTGGTGTTACTAGGATTGGCAGCACGGCAGGAGCAAGGGGTGGTGCAAAAGGAAGTGGCCGCCTGACTGAGTCCTGGCATATAGTGGCATATGTTTCAGGTCTTTTGTAGAACTGCCTTGCTGTAATGTAGCGCGGGCGAATGCTGATTCTAGTTTCGCGCAATATTGGGCGTCTCTATGTATGTGTCGCCGTGAACAGCTCTAGGTCAGAACTTGTGTTACTCTGCCTTCTTTTGGCGTTGTGGTGCGTCTGCCTTGGAGGTAACCGGACAGGGTGCTCTGGGTGGGGCAAACAGTATATCAGTTTGGGGTTGATCATTGGTGCGTTAAACCAATTTGTACTGCCACAGTGCTATAAAGTGGGAAGGCCACTTGGGGGCAGTGTTTCCCACTTTCTCGCTGAACATGAATGAATAGTGTCTTCATTCACTAATACCGATAATGGGCATTGCTACATCCTTTTCAGCAAGGCAGACCAAAGCGGTTTGATATGTCCTTTGACTTTGATGAGCGATTCGTTCAGTGCTTTTCTTTCATAGAACTATTATCGCTAATTTTTATTTCAGTAGTGTTGGATGGCGCCTATGTCTCATATCCAACACTATTTCATTGACGATCTGGTGACTCGCATTGAAGGGGATGTCCATGGTTCTTTACGTGGCTAATTAATGTTTCCAGTTCACAAAGACACCCGTTGCCTATGGCCTCATGCTCCTATTGCTTCAGCCTTGGTTTGGTGGTACCATAATGGGGGGCAGTCACTTACGTATAAACCGTCGGTTGGCTACGTTAGAAAGACTTTTCTCACACCTGAGATTATCTGGAGTCCCTGTAGCGGAGAATTTGGAGGAGAGCTGAACAGACCACTGCCTCCAGTGGCCCGGCTGTCCACTGGTTCTTGTTCAAGACTCTGTCTCATGGCGCCCGATTTAAATCGTGGAACATTTAGGTTTCAATATCAGTTCTGTCTTGGGCTTTCGACCCAATCGGTGTTGCGAGTGACCACTCAGTTGGTCATTGTTTCTCTGCCCCACACCCCTAGCACACATGCATGTCGGGGGCCAAGGTGGGGCACTCCAGAGAGGTCCACCTTCTCTTTAGTTTTGTTGGTTTCGAAGTAGGCAGGAACTGTACTTCTCCCCTCAGTGGGCTTTAAACCGTAGACGGTTCTACTTGGATGTGGCACGGCTGTGTCCGGCTGTCCTTTTGTTTGCTTATATCGATGTGCGGTTCTAACTTAGTATTATGCCCGGGTTGCAAGGATGGAATTCGCACGTTCTTTTGCCTTTACCAGAGTCGCCTGTTTGCCCCCCGGGTGTATGTCTGGATTGCGGGATTATGGGGGTTACTGGTTTGTGGCCGATTTTCGGGGAAGTGGCCCCATTGGCTAGTTCCTGCATGATGCGGAGGTTTCTTGGCGGTTTCTTAATTGGCACTAATGCTTGAGACCTCTATTCCGTTCCATGAGTCCTCGTAGTGCCGACACTAAGTGTGACGATATTGATAAGTTGGATACATGGCATCTAGTATTGGGACGATCGCCGAACCTCACGTGCGCCTTACAAATCCAGGTTCAGCATCAAAGGATTAGTGGAGAAATCCCGGCAGATGGTATTTTGTTGACCACAAAGGCAGAATAGGTTGATATGTCACCTATGTCATTGAATTGGATGACATCTGCATAGCAATAGGTGGATAGCGCATTGGGTGCTTGTGGCACATTTGATAATGGTGCAGGATAATTATTATTTTACTCTAGGAAACGGGGATCTTATGCCCAGGTTCTGCCTTTCTTTGCTGTCGGTTACCAGCCCAATGGTGGGACAGTACAATTTTACACTTACTCTGGGCAATTACAACGAAAAGAGAGGTGCTGCGAAGGCTATGCCTCGGCCCCTGATGGACTATGTTTAATTTTAGTTGTGTGGGAGTGGGGCTCGCAAGCTTGTCTCGTCTTGCTATGTCTGGTCGATGCAGCTAAAAAGTGCCCTCTGCAAACAAGGGCAGGTTACAGGTCGCTTCAGTTAAGACATATTCACTCGCACTTTAGCCAGGGCATCAGGCGGGTTGTGGTAGTTGTCATCTAACAAGTGTGCTGCGGTACAAAAAAGTTTGGAAAGCACTGCGTCAGAGCCAAATGGCGACAGGGTATTATAGACCATTTGGCATTCCCAATATTCAGGAAACTGCAGGTATTTGCACATAATGTTCCCCTCTGGTTCCCACAGACTTGTCTGCTCCCTGGGTTATCCTTCTGTGGGCTAGAACCAGAGACTGGAAGGGGTATCTTTTGCGACCTGTGTCCCAAATACATTGATAGTCAACGCTGGGGTAGATGTACCTTGTAGGGCATGATTACTCCTTGGGTTCTCCCAAAATTTGGGGTCAAACTGGGTTTCAGTATTAAGTCCACAGTCCTTAGGGATCATCCAGCATTCCTTCAATCCAAGTAAGGGCAGTTAGCGATACACAGTATCAGCGAGTGGGTAACATACACCGATTTATTCAGTGACGTCATGCCCCGGGGGCACGCATGCTTCACAAAAACACAGAGCTGCAACCAGAAAGGTGCCAAGTGGCAGAAACCAGTAAATAGGTTTAATATATGTGTGCCTCTGGCCTTACAGCTGTGTGGAGCCAATCTCCTTTAGAGGTACGCCCAGGTGAAAATTGGGTGCTTCTTAAGGTTCGCATGACCAATGTGGTTTGTGGTATCTCCCAGCGGATCCACTGAAGGTGTACTGCAGCTAAACATACAATTGAGAATCTGGGATTCCGACACTTTTGCGAGTTTAAGCATACAGGGTCAGAGATGGTTCATATGTCACATTATGCATGTTACGGACAATCATTAAATGAGTAGAGTGTGTAAATCGTCTCTCTTGCTTTACTAGGGCTCCCGGTATGGGTGATTGGGCATTCATACATCTCCAGGGTGGCTCAGAGGGCGGCGCACCGGAACAGGATGCGGGGATTCCCACAGACACAGTTTGAGTGGATGGGTTTCCATGGCATGAGATGGAGCAGCCTCAGGAACAAATTGTAGCAGAGACTGGCAGCTCAGGGGGCTCCCCCCAAAATTTTAGTGATACACTTGGGGGGGGGGGGGGGAACGACCTCATTGCCACGGGTAGAAGGTTACTCTTGCAGGCCATGAAAAGCGATTTAGGTGAAATCAGCAAGCGCATGGGGCAATTTGAGGTTTACTGGTCAGAGATGATTCCACGTAGAATGTGGCTAGGGGCAAAATCTGGGGAGGCGGTCGAGCATTCACGGAAGCGAGTTAACGGGGCAATGCACAAGTTTACTGACCAGAGGGGTCTTGGATTCATCAGACACGAGATGATTCAAGAGAACGTGAAAGGGTGCTTTGAGGCCGATGGCGTTCCCTTATCGCCAATAGGCATGGACCTTTTTCTTTTAGACTTAAGTGAGATGCTAGAGATGAGAGGTTGCAGGTAAGACCATAGCTGTGGTGAGGGGCTCTGGCGGTGGCCACCTCCAGAGCTGTGGCGGTGTTACAGGGCGATCTGGAAGCAGGCCGGTACCGAAGGGTACCGCTGCGCGGCACCATAGGGGGTGCCAGAGCCAAATCCTAAGAGCCTCATGGTTGGGTCCTGGAAACCGTGTTGGCGCCCGCTAGTCCTTTAGGCGGTTGTGGGCCTGAACAACCTGGGGGTTTGCTATGCTATGCTCCACCCTGAAAGGGGCATGAGCAAGAAGGTATCAAGGGTCACGTGATCCAGGAAGAGGATCACTATTAAGGGCAGCACAGGTGGGGGTTCGCCCCAGTGCTGCCTGGCTCATCAGGTGGGCAGGTGGCCCAGTTGGTTGGCTGCCCTTGGATCGCCCGTAAGATAACCCACCTATTACATAACGGTGTATGTAATAAACCTGCAGCAACTTTACCCAAACAAGAAAAAATTGTGTTGTGTGTTTATTTATTGGAATGTATGTTATGTTGGAGGGGTGGGAAAGGATGCCAATGGCGATACTATGAGTACTGCGAGGGTCACACGTCACTCCTTTTGAATTCCAGTATCATGCCTGCTGGGCTCATGCGTCACTCGCGCGCTGGCTGCATTGGTAGGAGGGTGAGTGCTGCGTGACAAGTAGGCAGCCTGGAGAGCGCACGAGACCTCAGTTTGGGGAAGTCAGTACGTGATCTGTAAGAGCACTCGCTACAGGCTTGCCGCGTATGTTATGGCGCCCAGCGCCGAGTAACCAGAGGAGAGGGCGCGGGCGCTGTGGTCAAAGTGATGGAGAGGTCTTATGACACTGCACAAAACCAGCTAAATGGGAACTGTCCTTTCCAGCACGTCACGGACACCACCAGCAATGTGAGAACACGATCTCGCTGACACCTGAGCAAGGTGTCGAGAATATGTTCTCATGTATCCGGCCTGCAGTCCTCTGCCTTATGCAGCCATGGAAGACGGTGGAAGATGGGCTGTCGGTTGGTGACGCGGGAGTACCCGTAGCCACCTCGTGGGTAGGCGCAGGGCTGTCTCGGAGGGCCTTGCCCCACAGCTCTATCTGGGTGTGAAAAGAGGTAGGTGGGGGCGGGGGAGGGCGAGTGGTGATAGTGCTGGCCCTGGCCTGTGGTGAAGTCCTGCCATGGAGAGGGGGCACCAGGAGAGGCTCGCCCTCAGCATTACCACAAAACGGCGGCCGCGCCCCCATTATCTGCACGTAATGAAGCGCGGCCTGACTCAGCGCTGCCCAGTAACCCCCAGAGCCACGGGCTCCCGTGTGCACCGAGCAGGGAGTAGCCGTGCCCGCAGGCTGTCTGCACCAGATAAACAGGCTCAGTGCCCTGTCAGGGTGAGTTAGGCGGCCGTGCGTGAGGACATGGCACAAGTCCAGGTGCCCTGCGGGACACAGGGCTCGGGCGGAGCGAAGCGCAAAACCAACAGAAGTGAGCTACATAGGCGCTCATGGGGAGAGGGATGGGGGGTAGAGGGAGGGGGATGCGAGGGCAGCAGCCCCGGTGGGACGGCGAAACTGCACCATGCCGACTTCCAAAGGGGACCGAGAGAAGAATATGTAAAAATATGCCGATAATGAGAAATTGTTTCTAACCGCACCAATATCAATAAAGTTGTCAGAACAATTACCAAAGCTCCAGACATCACCCCCTTTTTGAGGCCAAGACTAATGACTACCTGTTGGAAATGGGAGATCCGTGCGCCCCTCATCACATCCCGCATGGTGTCCTATCACCGTGCTAACGCTGCCGGCCGACATTTGGTGCAGGAGTGCGTCCGTTAGAGGCCACGGGCTGGATCTATTCTACACACCAATTTCCAGCACTACACTTTTACTTCGCTAAAAGGGTGAATAACCTGATCTAGATTTAGGAGGTCCTTTATGGCAGTTTCCCCGTAATTCGGTAAAAATACGGAAGGGAGCCGGGGATCCGGAGTCTCTCCTCCATCTTGATACCGGTGCGCCTGAAGGACATCCCTTTCACTGCCCTTAGAAAGAGGCGAACGACCCTGTGGGCTCGAGGGGCGACCTCCCTTCATCCCACATTCACCCCTCTGTACAAGCGCTGGCTGGTGGCAGCGGATGGGCACTTTTGGGATGTATTAGTCACTGGTTACACCTATGTGTGCAACCTATGGGCTGCCTCTCTGAAAAGCCCCCGTCATTGCTGCTACAACAACACTGCAGTGTCGCCATGTGGCCGGCGCTGTATGAGCTACAGAGGGAGAAACGCCTCTTCTCGTCCAGAAAACAGTAATAAAGCCGCCATGGTTCTCTGCTCTGTGACAAGTGTATGAAACCACAATACACTCTCGAAAAGTACCACCCCAAGCGCTTCCAATGCCTCTGGGTGGACGCATAGCATTAATGAAGGTGGCCCGTCTCCTGAAGCTATTTGACCATCTTCTAAATATTACCCTCCTGCTCATGAAGGCGTCCTTACCCACACACATTGTAGCCGGGAGGGAAACAACCCCGTATTAAATGGGAAACACTTGTATTGCCGTTTCACCAAGGTGGATTTCAGGCACCAGATATGGAACTTTCTTATCTATGCACTCAGGCACACTATCATATACATATTGTTATCCTCCAACTTCCTTTCTCCCTCACATGATCGTAGAAAAGAGTAATAAGGCTCCAACCCCCCACTCCACCCTACTCCGCCCCCCTTCATCCCATCTCATTGGCCAAAACTAGAGCAGGGCCATCCACTGCTCCTGTACAAATAAAGCTTGGGAACGGATCTGCCGCAAAGTAGGGAAGGGCTTAATGTACGCCCAGCGACTCCCACTTGACCATCGCCGCTGCAGCCAGTCACAGATGAAAGAAACATTGGTAAGGTTTCAGCATGGACAAGGCAGGGTCTAACACACTAGGGAGATCTCTATAGAGACGGCGGGTTCCTCACACAAGCTGAATATATGGGAGATAAGTCTGTAACACCCCTGCAGGTACTCGCACACCTTCGACGGGTCCACCAGAGATGAGAGGCAGAGTTGGGGATTGAACTAAATAATGAACAACAGCGATATTGCTGCATGCAGACGAGTCAAATATCTTCCAAGAGCCGATCCTGGATAATTCAGTATGAGTTCTCACAGAGGGCATATTGAACCCCTAACATTTTGCATAGATTTGGTCTGCAATCAGACGATGGGTGTGATAGGTGTGGGGCAGATTTTCCACACCTGGCATGTTCTTGAGGCACAGTGCAATTCTACTGGCTTGAAATACAGGCTGCTCTAACTAGGATGGAGCAAAACCAAAGGGGATGATGGACGGAGTGTTGAACATTGCAAGCACTCACCCTAAGTCAACTGATCTGGGTTTAATCCATCATCATTCTTTAGCTCACTCCACCACCCCAGTTCAGACATGGCCATATGCAAATCAGTCTGACCCTGTGCCTCATGGGAACAGTCCAGCCCGGACTGCCAAGCCATGTCTTCCCTGAACCGGAAACAAGCATCCTGGGACTGGTTTCTGGCTAGTCAGCAGTCATCAGCCAGGCTAGCTTAAATCCAGTGGCAAAGTGAGCAAGGGACCCACGTCTGGGCATACCCTTCCAACTTAGGGCGAACAAAGCAAAACCAAACCAAAGGAAATGATGGACGGAGTGTTGAACATTGCAAGCACTCACCCCCAGTCAACTGATCTGGGTTTAATCCATCACCATTCTTTAGCCCACTCTGCCACCCCATTTCAGACATGGCCATATCCAAATCAGTCTGACCCTGTGCCTCATGGGAACAGTCCAGTCCGAACTGCCAAGCCATGTCTTCCCTTAGCCGGAAACAAGCATCCTGGGACCGGTTTCTGGCTAATCAGCCGTCATCAGCCAGGCTAGCTTGAATCCAGTGGCAAAGTGAGCAAGGGACCCATGTCTGGGCATACCCTGCCAACTTAGGGCGAACACAGCAAAACCAAAGGGGATGATGGACGGAGTGTTGAACATTGCAAGCACTCACCCCCAGTCAACTGATCTGGGTTTAATCCATCATCATTCTTTAGCTCACTCCACCACCCCAGTTCAGACATGGTCATATGCAAATCAGTCTGACCCTGTGCCTCATGGGAACAGTCCAGCCCGAGCTGCCAAGCCATGTCTTCCCTGGACTGGAAACAAGCATCCTGGGACCGGTTTCTGGCTAATCAGCCGTCATCAGCCAGGCTAGCTTGAATCCAGTGGCGAAGTGAGCAAGGGACCCATTTATCTAGCAGAGGTCAAGCTCATCACCCAATATGGCACTGCCTACCCAGCATGCATGAAGGGGGGAGTGCTGCTCATGTGTAAGAAATGGAAGAGGAAGACCAGAACTCGGAGTAATGAAGATTACAGGTGAATAACAGAGCAGAACTTGGTAGGCATAAGACAGGAGCCTACACTCGATGACCCTATGGAAAACAACTGGACTTACCAATGGTACTGATACCATGAGACTGCACCACTATGTGCCTTACAGGGTGTGTTCATCATTGTTATATTTATATTTTACACTGCAAAGTATGCTGGGAGGCCTGCACCGTTCAGAACTTGCTAATATAATGTTGCCATGTACTAATAATAAGTTACTTTGCAATGTTCGTGAAAACCAAAATAAAATACAACAGTATCACCCTATTGCATTTAATAATTAAAAATGAGCACCCAAATGGGACAATATTTTGTAAGCAATCTGCATGACACAATACATATGTCAAACAATAATTTTGTATGGAGCTTTGTGACAAGCAACACAATGGAGTGTTGTGACATACAACTGTGATACGCTAAGGAAGTCTCTTTATTGAGTCACCACTGTGCACTGCAAAGCAATTGCTGCTGATAGACGTTACAGATACCTACTGTCCTGCGCATACAGATGAGACCACTTGTAAGTGCTCACAACACACATAGCTCGGTACTTGTGATCACAGGAACGTTTCCATCCAGTCGTTTCACCCCTTTGCTGATAATCAACATAGGCGGGCCATTGTTGATATACAAGCTAGCCTTTAAATTATTTGTGTGATGAAATGAAACAGATGTTGGCTGTATTTTGGAGCTATCGGAAAATTCTCAAATATGCCGAATAAAGAGACAGAGTAAACAAATTCTGCGTCAAAGGTGTCAGCTCTGCATTGGGACAGCTGAGGACCTGCATCCTGGGGTACTAAGGGACACTCAAAATGCCCTAGAATGAAAGATTCATGGAAATTGACCACGAAGCCCAATCCCAGACCATTACAACATCCGTGGCAGCAACTAGAGACGTATCGCAGTCATGGTGACCCCCAGAGCCAATAAGCATGAATGTTATGTGGTTTGCATGTGGCAAGGTTCACGGAAGGTCATAATTTGTAAAAAATCAAGTCCATGCGCCTAAAGTTTTTATTAGAAGCCTGTTGCTGATACTGCAGAACACTGGGATTATCGAATCCCAATGCTGCAAAGTTTTGATTCGACCTCATGCTTCTTTCTTAAACCTCTCTACACTTTCTGTTTCTATACTTCACTCTTGACGGTTCTTCTTTATCCTTCCTTCCCTCCTTTGTCCTTGTTTTTCGGTCACTTCCTCCCTCTTCTGCCTTTTAGGTCGAGGACTACCGGTCTGCCGAAAGGCAGAACCGGAAGTCGGAGATTTAATGACTTGGAGAAGAGGGGCTTGAACCTGCCCCTCTTCTCCCCTGTTCTCCATTGGCTGGCCTCGTAAATGCTGGCCAGCCACTGGAGAAGAGGTCAGTCACTCCGATTAGGCCCCGTCCTTTTCGGATCGGGGGGCGTGTTTTTTGCGAGAAGTCTCAAGGAGGTGACAACAGCAAAATACGCCCCCGAATCCGAAAAGGACGCTGCCTTTCTCGGAGGCATTTCTGCTCTGCCTCGGAGAAAGGCGGTGGTGTCTTCCTTATGTAATGTAACTGGTACTTTGTTTCTGACACCTTCGGGTAAAATTCCCGCTATATAAAATTGCTTTAAATAAAATAAACATCGATTTACACTAAAAGGAAAGATTCCCATACCAACATGGACGGCCTCAAACACTGGAAGGGGCTAGCCCGTATCAATGCGAACCTTGCCGTTGCAGAGGAATGGTACATTTCCTTTCCGAAATGGCTACCAGTCTGACCTGTGTCTGTGGGCGGGCGCGAGACGCTCTAGATTTCCCCGTCTCTATGGAAAGGGAGCAGGCTCTGGCTGGCAGAAGGAGGAAGAGCGAAGCCAGGGGAAGCGGCTGGGAGTCCTGTTAAATAAACCACCTTGTCTCCGGCAGCTCGGCAACAGCCTACCCGCTCCGAATCCAGCTGATGGGGTTTCTCGTCAGGGGAGGAGCGCCGGCAACACAGTCCTAGGACGAGGTTCTTCCGGACATTTTTGAGGACTTTACCTTGTGTGCGGGACCTGTGCAGAAGCAGCAGCAGAGTGACGGAAGCCTCTGGTTGAGGAGCTGCGAGGGCGGACCAGTGGATCAGCCCCCCACAGCTGGAACCAGGTGGTGCCCGGCAATGCGGGAGTGGACAGTGGGCTGCCGTTCGGAAGAAGAGCACACTTAGAGGATACATGCTGGAAGGCAGCCTGGGACACGAGTTGCCGGATAACCACAACCACAAACCGGAGCTGCAAGGACCGTACACTGCACTTTACCAGGTCTTCTCCCTTTCACATACACTGCTGCCTCCCGCCTTCCCCAAGCCCCATTTCTCTTTAAATCCTAATGTCCTTGTTCACCCCTTATTGTCATTCGGAGAGGGATATATTAGTTTCCATAAAGACCATACGACCCAGTGTTCCCCTTAGTAGTCCCTCTAAAACGATTTACATTGTAATTTGAGTTATAATATTGTTGAGCAGGTCCACTTGAGGAGCAACAAAACCCCTGAAGAGTGAACACACAGCATCAGGTCCGCCAGGGGCGCTTTATTAAACAATATTGACATTTGTAGAAAAGCGCCAACACATTACCGGCTATCTTTTTTGTTGGACCTGATCTTGTACAGAGTATTGTTCGGAAAACTGTTTGGCGTGTATACAGTCAGACAGGCTTGTTCACGTATCAGCTGTAGTACTTCGGTAAACTGACAAAATCGGTGGAAAAAGTAATTTGCAGACTATAGCCCAGGTCGTTTATTTTAGATACCACGCTCTTCCACGAAACACCGGGCACGGACACAAGCAAGTCTAAAGAGCGTTATACTCTATGGCAATAGAGTCCTCCACAGTTACAGCACACCCTTGCCTTGTGGTACTTCCGGTTGTTAGAAGGCCAGAGCGCCCTCGCTCTATGCTATTTCCACTTTCAGAGCCGTCACTTCCGGTCGGTTTGTGGCGCTGTTTCCGGGCCGGTGTCTATTGAGCTGACGGTGAGTCGGGAGGGAAGGAGAAAGCGAGCACACGAGCCGAGATACAAGTGTAGATTTAGCATGCACACAGAAGGCCGGGGGATTTTTTTAAAAATAGATTTCCCCCCATTGGAAAATGGGGTCGAGAAAATAACTCGTCGGTTTCAGGAAGTGGTGTCTGGGGGGGAGACTTCTCACACCTTAAGGCTTTTGTGTCGCGCGATGGGTCGGGGGAGAGAAAGGAAAAACGCTCCTTCCTCAGATTGGAGATAGATAGGAGTATGGCATTGCTGAACAAGCATTTACAATGCAACGGTCTCGGCATTGTTAAAGTTAGAGCTATTGGCATTGCTCATGACAATGCCGTTTCTTTAAATGTTTTAAAAACAAAAACATAAACAAAAATAATGTCATGAGCAATGCCAATAGCTCTAACTTTACCAATGCCGAGACCATTGCATTGTAAATGCTTGTTTCACTCACACTCAGGGTCAAAGTCCGATCATGAAGAATAAATCCTGATCTCAAAACGGAGTGCAGGCGCCCCCACTGGCCCAGAGCAGCATTGCAGGTTCTTCGCCCAGCACTGGAACCCAGCTTGGAATACAGAAGCCACCGAATGAAGTCAGACCTGGGCAGCATCGGGTTTCTTCTCCTCTTAGCTTTGCGTATGTGCAGGGTGTGCTATTACGGACGGCGTCGTGAGACATCCCTGGACGGGAGAGCTGAATCCGAAGAAAGCGCCCAGTTCAAAACCTGATTGACATGGAACCAACAGCTGGGAAAAAGCTGTGACCTTCAACTAAGATTGTCTGAAGATGTGAAACATTCCTAAAGGCACACTTTGGTGCTCACTAGACTTGTCATCAACACTGACAACTTATACTTCAGAGCGGTGGAGAGCTCAGTAAAAGTCTAGAGTCACAGAGGCACGCACACTTCTCCTGGGCTGTGAGGCACTGGTGGACCATGGTCATACCTAGGGGCATGTTTATAAAAATGTCACGCAGCGCAGCAAGTCACCTTGCTGCACTGCGTGACTGGTAAAGGGCAGCAATGCACTGTATTTAAAAGAATATGGTGCACTCATGTCTTTGTCCCTGCGCTGGTGCCGTTTAGTTGTCTTGAGCCACAGCAGGCACCCTTGCACCGTGGTGCAAAGGTGCATGTTTTGTAGGCAGGATTGTATTTGTGCAGGAGGGATTACTTTCCTGCACAAAAACAATCCTGAGGAGTATATTTCTCTTTCTATGTATGCTGCAGAATGCAGCATACAAAAGGTGGAAGTATTGAGGACAAATAAAGATATTTCTCCTCGTTATTCCTTCCCTAGGAAGGCATATATTTTTGGGGCATTCCCAGGTTCACCAGTTCTGATAGATCTGGGATGTGTCAATAATCATGGGAGTTGCGTGGGAACACTCACGCAATGCACATGGAACGCCTTCCCAGGGCAGAGTAACGCATCGTAGTGATTTGCTCTGTGTTGCGTTACTCTAGACTTATGAAGCTACTTAGAGCCATGCAAGGTGGCCTTGCGTACTCCATATATCTCAGTTTGGACATGCGCTGTGCTTGCACCACCCAACTCTTCTCATAAATATGCCTCCTAGTGTCAACATACCTAGAAGACACTACGCCAACTAGTGAAATATATCCAATTGAAATTCCGCATAATAACAAAAATAGTTGCTGCTATAGAGCAAAGAATTATCTGGGACGATTGAGTAACGACAGACGAATGAGGAAGGAAGAGTGAGAGTAGAAGAGACATGAAAGAAAAATGAATGAAATGTAATGGTACAGTCCTAAAAATCAGCTGATATCTAACCAATAACTGGGGCTGCCGCTAGAGAGAAATCAACCCAGTTACCAGCACCATATTTCACGGGCGCTCTCTTCTCCAACATGGCAATATTCTCTTGGTGGAAATAATGGCAGTATTTGTGTTTGGGTTAATGCCACAAAATGAGCCTTTCGTGATGCGCCATGCAGCAGGATAGATTTCTAATTAGTGTCAAGGTGCAAAAAATCAGATAACACAGGAGCAGTGTGCTTCTTATCCCCCTCATTTATAAAGACTGCTGATGGCGATGAAGAATATTACTAGTCGAAAAGGTTTGGTGGTAGTGGCAAATGAAAGCCATGGACTGGTAGTCACCAAAAAGAGGGAGGGGTCATAAATGGCCAATCCCAAAGCTATATACCTAATCCAAACGGGGATCAATGACGCTGCGGAACATGCTGCTGTCATCAGTAAGGTCCTACCTTTGGTTGAAAGTCAGCATATTATAAGTGAACCTCAATATAGAGCCTTGCTTAAACTTGTGTCGAGATCCATGTATTGGTTAATTTCCAAGGAATTATCATGTGATCATCTAATGTTGGTAATGAGAGGACTAAATGAGAGCAGTTTAATGCCTGATGTAGACTTTGGCGAACAGAGTAAAGGCGGTCAGAACGGCGGAGGACTTTATGTCTGCCACTCTGCCTTTAGTCCACTTGCCAAATTTAGCATTCACTCCTGGCCCTGCAGTAAACGCTCTCAGTTTGTATGAACCACCGTCAAGGCAGATCATAGAAAAATATTTAAAAGTTTGGTGTGTGTGTGTCATTAGTGACGGATACTTACACCAAACTTATAAACGTGTTTTCTTTTCCAACAACAAACTCCCTAATCAGGAGTCTGTTGATGTAAAAGCAAAAATCAATGGCCCCGACTCCATGTGGTGTGGAGGTGATTTTTTTTATTTTTACTGTCCTGACGGTGGTTGGATAGTTTACCTCTGATGGCCTGTATTCTCATGGGCCACTGGCTGAAAGTTTACTCTGACAAATTAAATTTGACTCTGTCGGCATGAAGCTGGGGGTCTGCCGGACTCTAAATCGAGTTGCCATTGCGATGGAAGTACCCTGACTGCCAAACTCTTCATCAGGGTCCACCGCCGGAGGAAGATCCTTCTCCTACCTGGCAGCCAAGACTTGGAACTCCCTCCCCATCCACCTTCGGCTGACCCAGGGCCATCTCTCCTTCAGGAAGCAACTCAAGACCTGGCTCTTCGAGCAGTAACGGACCCCCCTCCCCCAGCGCCTTGAGACCCTTCCGGGTGAGTAGCGCGCTATACAAATTCTATGATTGATTGATTGTGACATATTGGCTCTGAGAAAATACAGCAGAAAAACATTGCACTTAATTTATTATCTTTTTTAGGGGTATTTATATTGTATGGAAATTGGAGGTCACTTGAGTGGTTTAAATAGCTCTGCCTAAAAGATCTTTACCAGGCCATGCTGTAGACAGCACATAGAGATGTTTAGACATTGGGCCGGTGTTCTGAGTGCCATGGTAACCCTGACGGAGCTGATAGCAACAGCCCCATCAGGATGAGGTCAGGAATAGCTGTGCGACGCTGTTGTGTTTTACCAAGACTCTTCCAGCTGAAATTCAGGGGGAAAATGTTGTTGTTTCCTCTTTCTAAGTGTTCTGCATTCTGCAACACACCTAGAAAGAGGAATAAGCCTTTAAGGATTATGTTTGTGCAGGAAGGAGCCCCCCTCCTGTACAAAAACAATGCTGCCTGCAACGCAGGCACCCTTGCACCTTGGCACAAGAGTATCTGCGTTGGCGCTAGGCAGCAAATAGAGCACCAGCCCATGGGGGAGCAGGACTGCTCCATATTATGGTAAATATGGAGCATTCCTATCCTCTTCTTTTGATGCAATGCAGCAAGGTGTCTTGCTGTGTTGCGCTGCGTCAAAGTATGATAAGTCTGGCCCTAGGTTTGTGGTGCAGAGAGTGAGGGCAGGAGCTTTCATGGGTCAAAAGCCGTACCTCACAAGGGTCACATGCGTGTCATGGTACTCCAAGAGCGAGTCACCGGTTTGCATTGGTTGTATGTGAGTTTTAATCCTGTGGAGAAAGTCCCGAGCTTAGCGTTTGTCGGACACACGTGTCATGGAGGTCCAGATAGGTGTGGTTTGATGCTTCTAATGAGGCACACCTGAATCCAGGATCTGTGGGATAATTTGCTCAAGTGATGCTTGACCAGTAGTTCATGCGAATGCGTAGTCTTTTTTCATGTTTTTTCACGTTTGATTTACTGGAGGTGGAGAAACCCTCGAGGCTCATGTCTAAGGATCATCTTAAATTTGAGGGAGAGGTAAACCACTATTAAGAAGGATGAATTCTGATTTAGTGGGGTTAAGTTTCAGATAAGCTGCCGCCTTCCTTGTCAGAATGGTGTTGAGATACACTCTCAATACCTGGGTGTCATCGGTCAATGAAACTTTGAAGCACACTTGTGTGTTGTCGATATTTTTGAGCCTTTAAACCCTCACTGGTGACCTCTTCATGTTAGAGGTCTTTGGTGTCAGTATGAATCCCTTTGGGGCGCCGCAGGTGATTGCAAGAGTAGGATTCAACATCTCCCTATCTGGACAAACGATGATCAGTGCAGGGTGAGGGCTTACATCCATTCCTGGACTGTCTGAGAGATACCCAGGGTGGCCAGATGGCTCTATATAATTGGGACAACACTTTCATATTCCTGCACCTTTCTTCTAGATATCATTAGTATCAGATGTGTTTGATCCAAGTGGCTCAATTAGACTAAAATGTACTGATATGTAAAAGCAAAGTCCAGGAATGGAAAAATGGTGTCCTATTTACATGGAACCACCTGGTCAAAAAACGAGGGGGAGAGAGCAGACGCCCTGCATTTTATACTAAGTGAAACAAGCAGACTGAAACAATGGTATACTTTTCAACCCCAGTCCTGCCTTCTTAGTCCTACCGAGTTTATTTACAGCCCAAGCAACATGAGCTACCACACCCCGCCTTCCTACAAGCATAGTGTCTGCTCTGACAAAGACAAATGCAGCTGGGCTGGGCTCTAAAAGTGTTCTGAAGAAGGTAGGGGGTGTCCCTCTGCTCAAATCCCAGCTGCCAAAGGACATTTATGCCTAGGTTATAAAAATTGGTTAGTTTGGCCACCCAAGGGACAGTCAGATAATACAATTACCATATGTGGGTATTCTAGCCTTAAATCCTTGATTTTCCTATAAAATTTAGCATCCTGCTAGAGGCTTGGCCAACAAGACGGCTCAGTGGGTTAAATGCTCACTGCTAACATCTATTGTGTCCTGTAGGTCACGAGATCTACCTCTGGCAAGTCCAACACAGCCACTCTTCCTACTGGAATCTGTAAAAAGAGTACCTTTAACTTGGGCAACAGCAACATATGCTAATTACAGCTCTTAGAAACGGCAAAAACGTCTGTATGTAGCACTATACAAAATCAAGCTATTACCATCATTATGGAAACAACTGCAGCACTGCGGAAGCCGGGGCACTCGCTGGCAGATGCTATGCTACTGTGAGGATTAAGTGCACCTATAATTATGATCTGTGTTCTTTTATATTGATGTAATTTCAACCCTGACGAAAATAATTAAGTATATATTCTTTGAAGAGTGAAAAAACCTCCTCTGTTTATTTTACCCCTGACATCTTCATCAAGCCCTGACTTCTTAGCCGATGGCCATCTTCCTGCTGGGACTTGCAGTTTTGCTTTTCTTATCCAAAATGAGAGCCTGCATGTCCCAGAATGCAAAGTTCTGTTGACCTAAACACCAGCAGTGTCTGACGGTATCCAGGGTTGGACTGAGACAGAAAATAAGCCTGGGCACCAAAAGTAAAGCTGCTCCCTATTAGTGAATTAGATTGCTACAAAAAAGGCAAACTCAGTCCATTTCGAACATGTAAAGTTTTGCAAAGTATGGATGACTGCATGGATTCAAGCTTGTAGCAGGCAATGTTTGTGGTAATATCAGGGAAATCAACAGTAAAGTAAACACTAGCCACCTGACAATAAACATCATATTATCAGCAAAATCAATACTAAAAACGAGCATTGGCAAAGCCAATATGTCTCAGTAATGCCCAAGCTTTGGGCCTTGTCCAATTGAATTCAAGAAATCTGTGGCCATAAAAGAGAAAAGATACATTTTAACAACAGGTAAGAAAAAAAAATATTAAAAGGTTGAGTACGACCAAGCAGTACAGCCGGTTATTGCAGATCTAAGGTTTCCTACTTTAGAAAACCGATGGGGGGGGCGGGGGCGGGGGGACAAAAAAAACAGCAGCGCCAGAGTCAAGCAGGGAAGCAGGATGGGATGAGGAGATGGGCAAGCAATCCGGGGGAAAATTTACATGAAGCAGGATCAGCAACAATACCATCGGCATAGGCTCGTACAATGGCAAGACGGACGACGGAGCGAGTGCTCCAATACCATTGGATTGTGCAAAAAAAAAAAAATAAACAAGTGCTGTTTGTGTTTTAACAACTTTTTAAGAAATGAACTTGTTTATGTGTTTATGTACACGCACATGCATTTTATTGGTATGTGTGTATGTGTACAAAAGAGAGGGCCTGACAACACAAGTACTCCTACAGAATGCTTCAAAACAAATAAAAAATAAAATAAAAAATAGCTCTGCAAACTGGGAGCAGTGTAAGGAGACGTATTTGGTCACTGCGCTATGGAAGGGCCAATCATAAGAACAGGGCGGAACACCCTCATACCACGACGAACAGCATCAAAGAAAATGAGAGCGACACTGAAGTTAACCAATGGTAGGAGATGGGCGACTGTAAGCCCATAGATAGAACACAACACGCATGTGCTGTCTAGCCGAGACCTAACTAGCCTCCAGGCCCACTGTCACAAAACCGGCCCAAACACTGACCTGTTGGACAGCCCTTTGGGCACTGCCTGAGTCCCTTATAGGCCAATCAGATGCTGAAGGTGAAGAAGTTATTGCATATATTTTAAAAACGCTTTAAAAAATTGCATGTCTGTCAAGGCCAGACCTATTGGCTTTGCTAATTTTTGTTGTATCATGCCCTTGGGTTCCACAGATAGCCTGTATAATGCCAGTAATCAGGCTTCTGTGGTCGTTGAATTTCTATGCATGAAAGCGAAGGATTTATGCCATGCCAGTAGGATACCAAGGGTCAGTTTAAGATGAGCCAATGCTGCGCTGTCATGGAAACGCGAAGGGGGAGGGGGGCTCCAAATCTGGGTCATCAGTGGGTAATCCGCTCGGCCAAGCGCAATGTCATGAGTGGCAGTGATAGTAAAGCTGTTTAAATTCACTTGTGCGTGTTGCTTCATCACAGTGAAAGTCCAGGGTCGAAAGTCCCTGATGCAGCCGCACTGTCCTCCAGGCTCCTGATTTCAACACCCTGTACTTGACATATTTCCTGCCTAGGATAATTTTATTTTGAATCCCCTGGCAGGTCCTTTACATGATTTTGCTAAGTGAGTTGCACAATACTCGAGTCTGCTGGAGATGGGGTCCACCCAGACGTGGTACTCCTTTTCACATGTGTCTATGGTGGTTACACTGTCCAGGCTGAATGGGGCGAATAGTTGGTGACATCTGATATGTTTGTTGTGGGGTACAGTCTTTTTACATGGAACCCACTGGAGAGGATGCCCACTAGTCCTACCTACAACTGTGTAAACAGTCATGACTCACCCCATCACTTCCCCAGCGAGAGAGTGAGCGTGACAGAGTATATCTGTGTGTGTGTGTGTGTTTCTGTCAGGCTGGGCCACCACAAACTGTAGGGCCCAGTCTGTGCAAAGCCCAAGAAGGTAGTTCTAGTCAGGCGCGCAACACCCATTGGACTCACAGGGCTTCAGCCCCCCCCCCGTCGTGTGTGGCAGCCCGGGATGAGACAGCTTCCCGGCGCACACACAGCCGCACCGAGCACTTCACAGGTCTTTAAAAGACCGTTTGTATGTTAATGAGGCCTCACTGTTGTTTCACCCCTTCTAAGAGCCCCTGCAGCTCCACTCTGCCTATGGCTAAAAAGATTCAGCCCCCCCCCGAAATTTTTCTTAGCCCCCCCCCGAAATTTGGCTCTAGTTGCGCCTCTGGTTCTAGTCCATGAGCTCAGGGCTCTCTGGGCAGCCTCGTGCGCTTCTGACACACGCTGTCAAAGTTCTCCAGGTGGCCTCTTCTGTTTCCAATGAACGTCTTGTAAGATCAATCGGGAGCGAGTGTCAGGCGGTGGGGCGTGGTTTGGTCCGGCACCCCTACGATTATGGTCCTCAATGGTAGCGTGAAGGTTCGATGCTTTTCAACTTGAGCATGGCCAAAAAAGGTTCAAGCTACAAGTCAGAAAGAGGTTTTTAGGGTACTGCACAGGTGATGCGGCTACGAACCATACTGTGGTTGGTAGCGCGTGGAATAATGGAGCTCAGACAGATCATCGCCTTCCAGAAGCAGCTTGGGCTAGAGGCAACGTGAAAGATGACCCACCAGACCTGTGTCTCTGAAAGGGCTGGGGTAGAGTCAGTCACACATAAGGCTCGCCTGCCAGACCCAGCCACGAGTCTCACCCAAGCTGAGTAGTACAGCCGTGGACCTTTGAACTGTCTCATGTTGGTAACTTATTCACTCACTGTGTGCTTTGCAACTCAGAGCACCGTTTCATCACTGCTCGCCCGCCCCCAAATGAAACTATTCATTGAGCTCCCATTCATTAAGTTTTCGTACTTCTACGCGCTCCAAGATTACGGCACGTGAACTGCGGCCGAAACGACAAGTCTACTCAAATAGTTCGCTCTAGTAAACAGTCCATTCTCCTTATGACATTGCAAAGGTGAGGATTCTGGGCTACACCGTGATTTATTTTCCTTTGAAGCCCTAGGGCAAATAATGGGGTGTAGAAGCAGGAGTTTAGTAAACGATTCCTTAAAAACCTGGGAAAAGTAGGTTGAAAAATGAGTAACTATACAGCCTGTAATCAGTGGCGCAGCTATCAGTGGTACAGCCTGTGCAGTGGCACCGGAGGCCAGAGGCCAGAGGGGTTTTGCCCACCCCCCTTATATTGTCTACAGCTATTATAGAGGCCGCCAAAAGAGGAGAGAGAAAGAGAAAAGGGCCACAAATATGAACCACAAAAAGAGGGGGGGACGGGGAGCGATTATCTAGAGTAAGAAAAGGTCCAGCACCTATGCTCCCAAGAATAAGTCTTAACCCAGTAGGAGGTAGCTGTTGAGAAGAGAAGAGGCAAAAAAACTCTACAACTTAATGTGGTTGAAAAGTGGTGTCTCCAAGAAGGTGTATCGGTGGGATCAAAATCAGGACTGGGAAATTCCTCCTTTTGGATTTGGTGCCCTCACACACCCTTGCGGGTGACATGCTTCATCATCGGGCTTTGCTCCTCGTGGGGGTGGCCCTGCAGTCCCCCACGGGCCCCGCGAGAGGGTTCTTTATCGGAGATCTTTTTAGGAGGTGCCACAGTCTCTTAGGAACAGCGATCTAATGGGTTAAGACCACAAATATGAACGTCAGGGAACGAAGGGAAGTGGGAGAGAAGGACGAGTGCGAGGCCCAAGAGGGGATGAGGAACTGAGGAAGGGGACACCGTCCCCTTTGAGTATGTTGGGAAAAGTTTGAGAGTAGACAGTGAGTCGACAGGCCCTCTGCCAACTAATAAACAAACACAGCCCAGTTTCTTTCAAGTAAAATAGACTGCATTAAAAAAAACTTACTTTTTGAAAGGAAAGCAACCATAGACGGTGGTGTGTTGAACCTCTTAGGCCACCATCCCTGTGTTGGTCTCCAATCATCGTGGGTCGCAATTTGCACCCTGCCTCATATTAATAGGTACCCCATTACAAACAATGGGGAAACACAAACAAATCCGTAGAACCTGGGTAGTATATGTAAAGAGACACAGGTGGTCCTAGCAGAAAACAAAACGTTCTTCCACAGCGACTTATTTTACTTTTTCCAAACTATTTTATATATATACCCAAGCATAAACTAAAAACTTATATGCCATTAGGAATGGATTTAAATGTTTCTTTTCATATATTAGCAGTTTGTTATTCAATTGGTACATTTAAGCATGAAAGTAAGTATAAAATAGAACATTTTGAGCAGTTGCTTCATGGTCAATGCAAGGGGATAAGTGGCGGGTTGAGTGCTTGTGAATTTTAGATAGTGTTGAAGTAAGAATACAAAGAACAAACTCAAAACAATAGTTTAAATATGTCTAAGCCTTTTACCTGCAGAAGTCAATAAAATGAATACTATGAGGTTCAGTGATAAATGTCCTTTCCATCGATTTCCTCTCAAAGGGCCGTGAACCGGGACTGGGCAGGGACTAGCTACACCTCCGCTTTACCTGCCTGCCAGAAGCAGCAGCCTGTTGAGAAAGCTGCAGTAACGGTGCCTGACGCACCACGCCGCGTCAGCTGCATGCATGGCGGCCATCTTACGTCTAAATATAATGTCTCAGAATGCGATGACCTGCGGGGAAAGATCCGAGCTTGGAAATGTGAGTAGTTCCGCCTTGGGCCCCCGCCAGGCCTGGCAGGTGCTGCTGGGAGATCCCTGGGGGCAAGGAGGCACTGCAGAGAGCTCAGGTGACTGCGGAACATCACGAGTCACTCACCCGGGCCCCGAGGCTTCATCATTAAAGGAACCAAATGAATACATCCCACTTCGAAGGTAGTCTTTGAATAGAATTCAGGCAACATTCAGATATTATTATCTAGTTATTAAGAGTCGAATGCTGGCCATTAAAAGCGAGCTCAGGAAAAGACACTTGAAATCAGAGATTCATCCATTGTCACCAGGCTCCTAATATATAATAGCAATCATATATACACACACACACATTACAAGCCGAATTATCTTTTTTCATAAATAATACTGTATAACTGGTATGCGAATATATGCATAAAGAGACCATTAAACAGCGACGTTTTGGCTTTCTTTAGAAAACAAAAATCATAGATGCAAGTGTGATTCCTGACCTTGTAAAAGTTCAAGCAGACAAACTAATGGCAGAAAGGCCAAGTGACCCTCCTGAGCCCCAGGCTGTAGCCTGACTGTAGGTCAGTTATTGAGCCACAGGAGAGTTTCACTCTTTTTGCACTTCAAACTACACACTCTTCCTAAAGTCTTAAAAACCACTTCACGGGTAGGCACGCAGTCTATTCTCAAATACACAAACTGGGAAAGGCTTCTTTTATGGGAGACCCCACTAAATGCCCCCCTGTGCCCTTGTTGAAGCTGCACCCTGCAGGCTTGAGGGAAAACTAGAGGACGGTGGTAACCTTGTGGCCCTGGGAGCAACCCGGATTAGGCACGTGCCCGACAGATAAGGGTCCCCATCGTCTCCTTCAGTACAATCCAAATCCAATTTTTAAATTTTACCAGGAGTCCGCATGGTGATGGCTTGGATTAATGTTGGAATTAGGATTACCATAAGCATTATGATTAGAATTAGGGGTCGTTTTGGGGTTAAAGTTGGAGTCAAGATTACTTTCTAAACTAGTGCACTATTGAGGAAGGCTCTCACTACTGCCTGATGGCTTACAGTGGAACAACAGTTTTATTGACTGGGTGTGTGGCATGATGGGTGCTGCTCTGCCTTGGGTGGGTTTGGGTTTGGCTTTGGTTCAGATTAGAGTTAGCGTTTGGGTACCGTCCAGTAAGGTTGAATATTTACTTTGCCTACACATACCAGGTTCGGGTCAGGGACAGTTTCATGCTAATGTCAGGGTGATAATTAAAGTGGAGTTGTTGAGAGTTCTCTTAAGGTGTTGGTTATTATTTCTCTTAAGGTGTATAAGAAAGATCACACAGTGTACTACTAAACATACGCAATTAAGAAATGCCAATCTAGCTTCCTCGGTACTATTCAATTTCAGACTCATTGCAAATATTCCTTTTCTGGCAAAGATTCTCGGGAAAAAATATTGTGTCCTAACTTCAAAGAAATCTGGAATTCAAGAAATTTATTTTCCCGCTAGTTTGGCTTCCAACCAAATCAGGGGACCAAAAATGTGCTCCCTGCCGACATCATCAGGCTCTTAAAGGAGATGCCCAGATTAATTTCTGGCCGCGCTGGCTCTATTGGCAGTGATTCATAAGAAGGACCACCCACTCTTATAAGGGAGGCTGTCCCCATAGCTTTCCACAATCATAATTTTGTTAATTGGTTCAGTCCATCCATATACCTGCCCCAGCATTTGATATATTTACCAACACAAAGGGTGGAGTGCAACCAGAGGCTGATGATATGCAGGTGTACGTTTAGGTCACCTAGGACTCTGCCCAGTAAGAAACACTGCAACGGCCATAGGCGTCCAGGGAGTGGCATGTGAATCTATAGCTCTACATGCCACAAACAGATGCTTACAAGGTAAGTAACATTTTCAGTTCGCGGCATGTGTGGCTGTAGATACACGTTCTGTGTGAGACATGTAGAAGGGGCTTACAGTAGATAATATTTGGAAGAAAAATAATTGTTGCAGCCTGAAGGACCCTAAAACTGAAGGTATTTATTCAGCACAAACACAATGAACCAACTTGGTTACGATTTATATTCCAAACAATTTCAGGCAAAGTCTTGAATTTTCAGTAAAATAAAAGATCTGGGGATAACCTTTGATGCAGAAATGTCCCTCAGAACCTTTTCTCTACTGCACATAAAACCCCAGTACTTGGTGCAGCTGTTAACGCAGAAATTCTCTTCAAACATGGCTCGCTGACGTGCACACTAACTGGCTCCAGAGAGCCCAGAACGCAGTAGTCAGACTGATTGCCAGAATGGGCAGGACAGATAGATACAGCACCGCAACACTGGATCCAGCAGCTCCTGCGATCCAGGGGGGGGGGGGGGGGGGACCCTTTTAGACGCGCTGGGGCCCCAATTGAGTCCAAGACAAATGAATATCTGTGAGATATGTGTGACTCGAGGGCCCCTCATCATACTCTGCAGAGGCCCCCATCATTTTGCATTACACCAGTCATCAAATAATGGCAGCCTCTTTAGTTGCTCGCTTTTAAAGACCGTGTCCTCTTTAAACTAGCACATTTGCTTTGTAAGTGCACTCACAACATGGCCCCACAGAATCGAGGTGATTGCTTCTTCCTTTACCAACCGGTGATAAACCCTCAAAACTCAGATAAAAAACGGAAATCAAAGGGAGGAAGAATCTTTTTTTGCAAGGACTATCTTTGTGGAAGTCCACGCCTGCAATACCGAAAGAAGTCCTTCTGACTTTCTAGTTTTAGAAAGGAATTACAATGCACCCCTTCCACAGTAACCTGTAGGATCTGCACCAATAGATCAATTGGTAGTGAGCACACTATAAATACCATGAATGAATCAATCAATTCGTAGGTACCAGTCAATAGCCTATAGTGGTGTGGCATCACTGTGGTAGCTGAGGGAGGAGAGCATGTGCAGTGGAGCAGAGCGGAGTAAAGTAGAGGACAGTGTAGTGTAGTGGAGCGGAGGAGAGTCGAACCGATCGGAGGAAAGCGGAGTAGAGTGGATTGGAGCGCAGTGGAGCAGGTGATTGGAGTGGATGATGTCTTGGATGAGGCTGGGTTACCAGAGGGCTGCAGTTATGATTAGAATTCTGTACTATTCAGTATGATTCTGCCCTATACTCGTTGTCCTACTGTGACGTTGGTGTGGTTGGGATTACGGTTGTGTGCTATCCAGTTTTAATAACAACAAACCTTTAGTAAGCTAATCTGACATGATACTTTTTTATAGGTAAATTTCAAATGAAAATGTTATGTTTTAAATATGTGTTGTTCTCAGTTGAGAACTAAATCAAATAAACTTAAACTTAAAGACATGATACCTATGACAGGTGTAAGTACACTATATCTAGAACAACCCTGCAGTGATAGGGTTAGTGTGATCCTTCAGGGCAGTATAATATCTAGAGGTTCTACCCACAAGTGGCCTACAGTGACGTGGTAGTTGTGATGAAGTGCGTGCAGTGTGCAGAGTACATTTCTTTCTACAATTGAGTTGGGGCACTGCAGGGTCATGTTTACATTTGTGAGTTTTGCTCTACAGGCGTTTATGATATGTTTAGAGTCAAAGTCTTAGTTACTGGAAGGAGTTCCTGAGTTACAGGAAGGTTTTCAACTGCCCGCCGAGCCTGAGGCCAGTTGGTAGCTGTGGAAGGGGCGACTGCAGTGTGAGGAATAAAGCTCTGCGCCAAGATGAGTCCGTTGGAGTTCAGGAGATCGCATTATGCACAACATGTCTCTACTACCCACTGATAACATACAATGATGGGGTTGCTGTAGCTGGAGTGCGTGCGGTGTGTGGAGTACAGCTCTGCCCTGGGGTAGATTGTTCAGTGTTACCTTGGATGTTAACGAACTGGAAAATAATCTCACATTCTTAACCTAGAGTCAACTGACATAAGCACATTCCTGACTTGCTGCCTACTGACTGCAGCCCTGAGCTTCAAGATGGGAATTACTTCAAGGGTATCTCAAGAAAGGTTAGCCTTAACCCCTATTTCCTGTCTTTCAGTGCACTTCCACTGAGATCAGTCAGATCACTCACTCACCCCTTCTCTTCACGATCTCAGCACAGATCAACCTTACCTTGATGCTTTCCCCAGTCAGTGATATCTGACTGTAGTTTTATCTGCCTGTGAAGCAGGACAGGAAAGCCAGACATAGCGTTTACTCCTTGCAGGGTATTACACACCGGCCCTCCCTTATAGCGGATAAAGGGGGGGGGGGGGAGAATACTGCGTGATTCCTAATAAGTGAGCAGCATTTCAAGCTCCATCGAAGACAGATGATGTATAATTTTTCGAATTTTTCGAGAGATTTGTAGCACTTGGATGCAGAACAAGCACTGGCAAAGCTAATATATTTTGCCTATGCTTATTGTCTTTGTCAACGTTTTTAGATGTTTGCACAGCAGAATACTCACTGTCGTGCAACATAGCTGAAAGTGAAGTAAATAACAGTGCTATGATGTGGTCAACACTTTCACTTTATAGCACTATTATTTTCTTTACTTTAAGTGTCTAAGTGATTTGCCCAAGATCACAACATGTTGAGCTGATGCCAAGACTCAAACTTTGTTGCCAGTTCCAGCACTTTTTGGGAGCGGGTTGGAGAAATGATGGTGTAATGAGGAGGCTTTGAGCTCCTGGAACAGACTTAGATCATAAATGTTGATGAGAGGCAGCCAGGTGGCAAACAAGGCAGCTCGGCCCCTGATGATGCAGACCCAGATCGTAAATGTTGATGGGAGGCAGGCAGGCAGCAAACATGGCATCTCTGCCTATGACTGCTCTTGGGGAACCCCTGGTTGTTTATGATGCTCTGAGCCACTAGCATGGGAGCAATGGGCAGTGCCTTTAGAAGGCAGCAGAGTGCACAGGAGTGAAATGCAAGACAGAGGGGGGAGGGTGCAAGGCAAAGATGTGGGAAGATCACGTGGAAGAGAGAGACGGCCTGCAGGTGCACTCGTATGAAGTGATATCAGTGCTTAATTTGTAAAATATGAAGTGCAGGTGCTCAAATGTTTGTCGGAGACCACACCTACTTTTCTCTGGCTCCACCCACTTCCCCCACTGGCTCCACCCACTTACTCTATTAGCTCCACCCACATCCTCAACGGGCACTCCTAAAAGTCAGATGTAATACCCGATCTGAATTTCGGCAAGGGAGCCTTCCTCATGATAAGGTTTTGATAGGTGGTTTCCTGCCCTGTGAAAATTTAGAAAAAGATTACATGAAAAGTGCATTTAAAGCACAATTTTGGAATTAATTGGCTAAAATCACTAAAGCATTGAAAAGGGGCAATTTCAGTGCTCTATGTGCTGATTTGGGAAAAGGACAAAACTGGGGTATGCCATTTTTAACAGTCTATCAGTTCAAAGATACAACTTTTACATAGCTTAGGTGACAGATGAATCCCAAATTTTGTGAAAACACTCTAAACAGATAAACTGAATAAAATCATGCAATACACTTGAATGCGTCAGTCACTGTTACTTCCAGTGGCTGAATGGGGTTGGGGTTCATAAATAGTAGAGTATTCTGTTAAAGTGATTACTTTTAGAGAAACAATTGAAAAAAGATGATTACCAATTGGGCTTGTTACTATAACTTACTCCCCTGTAGCTATATGTGCAATTATTAGACATTCAGAATAGTTTTGTTAGACTAGCCCCCATACAATGCGTACCAAGCCAGCTTAACGACTGCTAGAGGTGTTGGGGGCGTCAGGGTGGGGAATTCTCCGCTCAAGAACATTTTGTAAAAAGAAAGACTAAAATGGTGTACAACACATTTTCCATTACATATTTAGCGGTATTAACTTTCAAAGCATAGTCAATTGTAAATGGTCTCTTGACCTGACATAAGCACTCAGGCCAGAAAGCATGGAAATGTCATACATAAGCACTCAGGCCAGAAAGCATGGAAACGCCACACAAGTACCCAGGCCAGAAAGCATGGAAATCTCACACTGTACTCAGACCAGGAAGCATGGAAATGTCACACAAAGGCACCAAGGCCAGAAAGCATGGAAATGTCACACAAAAGCGTCCAGCCCAGGCCAGAAAGCATGGCAACCTCACACAAGCACTCAGGCCAGAAAGCATGGAAATCTCACACTGTACTCAGACCAGGAATCATGGAAACACCACACAAAGGCACCCAGCCTAGGCCAGAAAGTATGGAAACATCACATAAAGGCACCCAGCCCAGGCCAGAAACCTCATCTCATAATCCTTCAATTAGAATGGTATAATTGTCACCACACATCTCTTTGGAAAAGGTTACCCCTTTACATTTGAAGAAGTGAAATAACTTTAACCAACCACATCTAAAAAATAAGAACTACCGCAAACTGATCAATAAGATCACATTCTTAAACTTTCTACACCTCTTATACATTCACAATCCTCCACTCCACCCCCTTAAACATCATTCATTTGTTATTGCCACAGGTAAGCAGAGGATACAAGAAATACTGTTAAAATGAGTACCATCACTTGACCTACATCTTCTTGAGATCTTCGATTGAATCTGCAATGTTTAAAGTCTTCAATTATTCAGTCTTTTATGGGACAGTTTCACAACCCCTGTTCCCAGATCTACACCAAGGTTAGTGTAGATCAAGAAAAAGATGGCACTTTGTGTATGTGTAATCCATAGAGGTAATTTGCGCTTGCACATCGGCAAGTTGCTTTGAGCATGCACGTCTTGCCCCCTCAGATTCTACGCTCGTGGTGCGTGCCATGGGTATGCAGGTGTTAGTTCCAAAGCATTACTAATTCACAACGAGATAAGCTAGAATGTGTGTCTCACGCCCCTGTTCCCCTAATACGACACCCACAGTGGTGGAACCACAACCAAAGACTTGGGCAAATAGGACCTCATGGACACCTCCTCCCAGCAAAAAATGTAACCAAGCATAGTTCCCTCTTATCAATTTGGTGATCACTTCAATCAAAGAGAAAACACGATTCAAAGAGCCATAGAATGAGTACTCAAAGCAACCGTGACAACATCCAGGAACCTGCTTCAGCCTCCCAGCGCTCGCTATCGTTTCAATGTCCTTACTGACTATCATGATTTGTTCATCTCCTCTCGCCTCATCTTCCAGCACTCTATGTATAAATCGAAATATACTGCACCTCACAATGTACATGCGTGGTGCCCCGCCAGTCCATGGTACCAATGCTACCAGCTTTCACTTCATGTAAGCCTCTAGCATGGTGGAATCATGACTTTTTTTTAGTATGTTTTGAACAGTCTTAAAAAAAAATTTGATCTAGGTATTCAAAATTGCCCCATTGATTTTGCTCAACTTGGCAGAAAAGTCCAGCCAGTCAGTTATTTGTGGAATCCAAGAGGTCTTGGGGGTGGTGAATATTTGCATGAGATATAAAAACACCCAGCAGGGGGTCAATAACAACATAACGATACTGAGATAGAGAGCTCTTGCAGAACACACCGTAAAACAACATTCTCACGTCTCCTTTGTTTACTGCCACCTGGAGAAGCAAGGCAAAAAGTTAAGTGCATGCAAGAATTTTTGCATACTAGCAGCGCCTGCAAAAAACTGCATAATCGAGATGGGATCTTTTTACAGAAAAGGGGTTTACCGTTTAAACAACATGGATTCTGATTCACATTCCATTCCAGCAATCTCATTCATGCATATCCCGCTGAACTCGCTCATTCCAGGACATTTTATTCACAGCTATTAGCATAGCAGAGTTGGCGGGGGCATTTCTCCATTCTCCCACGTGGCACTTGGCCCATTTCTACATCTCTTCTGTGCCATTCTCGTTCCTTAATCTGTTTGGACACATGCTTTTCCTGTCACGATAATAGGGCAGCCCAGAGTACTTTGTATGAATTGAGGAAAGTTACAGTAACTGAGCGGGACCGTGGGAGTGGGACGGTGGGACATGACTCACTGAGGGGAGTAGGGGGAGTCGGGACTCGGGTCCACTATTAGGCTGCCGCGCAGCTTCATAACACTAACTGATTAGGCCGCGGCGCCTGCCAGCCCCTGCCTCACCTGGTGCTACTTATGCTGCTGCGCAGCTTTATTTTTTGAACTCAAGATGATTAGGCCTACCAGGCCCTGCCTCCCTCACCTGGTGCTTAACTCTAGTCTCCGAGTCCACCTCAATGCGGCCGTCGTCACTGTCCAGGTCGTGCTACTTTGAACGGCAGCGGCAGCCGTTGAACCACGATACTCGCCGGTGCCGGTGCAGTGGTAAGGTGCGGCCGTGCGGGTATGCTGGAGCGTGGTAAAAAGCAGCGAATACGTGCACATTTGCAAGCAATCTGAAAAAGATCTGCGCATGCTGCTTGCTGCCGTGCACACCCCTAACCCCCGCAGAAGACCGGGCAAAGCCCTGCCCAACTCAGTGTCCCGCCCACTGGGCCGGCAACACTGATCACCAGCGTGGCCGCTGGGCCGACCTGCCAGTGCCTGATTGAGAAGAAGTAGTTTTAGTTAACTCTTGAAGAAGAAGTGAGAAGAACTTTAAACTAACTTGAACGTCGTGAAGACAGAATCGGAGTCACAAAGAAGTAGAAGTGATCTTCAACATCACCAGTCTCTCTCATCAACAAGCACAACCCGTAGGTAACGGCGCAGCACTTACAGTAGAGCAGCAGCACAGCACACACTCTGTGCCACTAATTATGAATCCATTAGTGACGTGCACTAAATGCATGTAGCCCCGGCCCTGACAATTAAGTGCCGGTGCTAAGCACCGGCACAAGTTAAGCACTGAGTAGCCATGAAATAACGGTGGTGAAATTCTCCACAATCCGATAATATGCCAAAGGTTGTGCAACACACTATTGCTGAAGTGCAATTTCATGTTGGTTTGTCAACCACAGTGACATCAGTACCGCTGAAGAGTGTCATGCCACCTTCATTACAATGTATACCAGAGAACAATGTCATCACACATATTTTATCACCGGCACTACAGTTTCCATGCCATCCTTACTGAAATTAGTTATACATAATATCTTAAAGCCCCAATGTTGCAATCAGTTGCAGAGAATACTAGCATGCCACCCTAGGATCGTATGGTATTCCCAGGTGACTTTTATAGTCACCAGGGTTACGGAATTCTGGTGTGTCATTGTCTTCAGTGTCACAGGACACTGTCATATTGCCGAACCTGCATCCAGAATTAGTATCTTGACACAAAACCAATATTGCTGTTAATATCACTACACAGAGCCACGTCACCCTATAATTTTCACTTCATACACATTTCCATCAGCTGTGCAGAATACTGCTGCTCTACCAGCCACTTAACCATTGTTGCAAGAGGCTATGTCATGCCATCTATATCCCATCAGCGCTATTATTTACTTGCCATTCCATTCTTTATTGCAGTCAATGTCGTAGAATGCTGCCAGGCCACTTATATTGCTATTTTTATCAGGCGATATTCCCTGAAGAATGGGAATTAATGGAAAACGAAAACTGAGAAACTACATTAGAGGAAACTGAATCATGGAAAAACAATGGTACGGAAAGAGAATTTAAAAGGAAAATCCAAAATTACATTAAACCTGGGTGGAGTTATGGACTACTGTGGAGTTTTTGGGTTCAGGGATTGGTAATGTTTAGGGTGGGGGGGGGTCTTAGGGATCAGGAATAATTAGCTTGCGGGCATAGAAAGGGGATTTTAGAGTTCTGAGATGGGTGGAGTGTAGGGGTGGTGAAGGGTCAGCGATGTAAGGTGTTTACGGATGGTGATGCGTAAGCGTATTAAAAGCATTCAAAGTAATTGTTTGACAGTGTAAAACAAAGATATGAAATAATGCCCCTTAAAGTAAAGCATTGAAATAAATATCTCCCACAAAACTGTTTCTCAAAGTAAGAGCTGCAACCATTGCAAAAAAATAAGCATTCAAAGGCCATATTTTGACCCAAAAGACATTCTATGAATTGGTTTCTACACAAGGCAAACGCCATTCATTCATTCATTGAAAATGTCCATTTAACAGTGTAGATAAAATGGTTTCTCAGTAATGGTATTCCATGAAATTGTTTTTCTATGAACTCATGGAAAACCGATATCGCCATGCTACTCTGTTGCCTTTGGGGTCAAAGAATATTCTTAATCGCCCACATTTCCATCAGCGGTGGAGAATGAGACAAAGACATCCAAATTGCCATGCCATATGGCCGTATCACCATTGTGTAAGGGTGCCTGCATTGTGGTTAGGCGCCGCATAGTGCGCCAGTGCAGTGATGGAGCAGGAATGCACCACATCTTGGTAAATATGGTGCATTCCTGCCCTCTCTATTTGACGCAGCCCAGCACAGCAGGTTGTCTTGGTTCGTTACGTTATGTCAAATATTGATAAATCCTGACCCTTGTGTTAAACTTTATTTTGATCTTCAGTACTGATACTCGGTAGGTAATGGCCCACCTCGTAAATACCACTCCCATAGGTTTTAACATTCATCAGCTGTAGTATACCTACCAAAAATACTGGAACAGTTATAATAAGGCCCCTAGTCTCTCAGGGGCAGATTTAAAAGCCCCTTGTGACACTTTTACGCCACCGTTGCGTCACTTTTGTGATGCAGCGGCGTCGTAAACAATGCGCCATGTTGCAAAACATTTACAACGTGACGCATATAGGGAGATGTGTCACGTTGTAAAGCCCTGCATCACATTATACCTGCGTCAGGTATAATGTATGCAGGGTGGGCATTCCGACGCAAGAAAGCCTCGTAAAGGTGACGCAGTGAAATCTACAAGTTTTCAGGATTTAGTACTTCACATCTGTGGAAGATGATAAAAATTGATGTAGCCTCTTCAGTGCTGTTTTTAGCTATATGTGGTGCAAAATGTAGATTAAAATGTTGTCACTGATATTGAGAACGCTGCTCAGACGACATTGAAGGCACTCCTTTGGCATGTACACAGAAAAGGTAATGAAACGTTACTTAACATGGAGTTGTGACTGATGGTGTCCCACGTTGACGTTCAGTTTGGAGAACCACTTCACTTCATTTAGATCAACCTCATTGTTGCCTGAGGAGGGGGGGGGGTGATGTGGAGCTCCCTCTTTATGGCATTTATGGGAAGCCTTGTGTCAAAACAGATTTCCCCCCACCTGGTACCCTCCAATATGTCTCTTCTTGTCCATGATGTGGATGGAGAAACCCATGGCTTGGCTTTATGTTATCGGAACATGAGATCCTCATCAGATTTTGGTTCTTTTCCTACCTTGGCATGGAAGTGGAATAGAATGTACCTGTGCCTCAGTCCTAGTTGTTGCACAAATATTTCACGGTGTCAAGGTTCAGACAAACCTGTTTATTGAGCAGGCTGGTGATAAACTGTTGCAATTTTCCCAAACCATCATCCACAAATGTATGCAGACATTTACAGCAAAGAGAATAAGCTTTAACTCTGTGGTTGTGGGCAGCTGAGCAAAATGTCTGCCGGTCTGTTACACAAATATCTTTGCATTAGATTTTACTTTCCATGTGGGATCATATGCTCAAACTTGCCTTTCTGTGGAAATGCATGGCCGCAAGAATAGAGTTTCGTTGAGGTGATGCATAGGTATGGCACTTATGTCACCTTAAGGAAATATGCCACCATGAGTACATTTATGGATGTTCCTATGTAGGGGAATGCCATAACTTCCAGACCATGCATGTTGACTCCTGTTTGAGAGTCACACCTTCTTTACCCATCAGTAACCTGGTGAAGGATGTCTTCTACGAGCTCCGAAGATCAAGCATTGACATCCATGCTCTTGATGGCCCTTACTTTGCTTTCCTCCTGGCAGGGTTATCTTGCTGTCTTGCAGGATCTAGTGTCTGTCACACTGGGTTGATGAATCAGCTCTCTGTAGGCCAAGCATCGCGTCACCTTGGGTGGGCTGATGCGATCATGTGGCAGGACATCCCTCCGGTACGCGCAGTCAGGTGTTTCCAGTTGTGTGTGCACTCTCTGACATTTCTGAACGGAGTCCTCCCCACACCACTCACAAGCTCTTGCTTGATGGAAATGTTGACAAAAGCTTTGTCCATGCCAGCTTCCATACATTTGAGATCTCATGAGACCTTCCCAGCTCCCGCTTGTGTTGCGGAGGAATGCCTGACTCTCTGAGATTGAGACTTAGAAGCCATGATCACCTTCACCCTTGTATGACCTACAGGGGCGTAACACAGGCCCCCGCATTGCGGGGGGGGGGGCCCGCGATCCAGGGGCCCCTCCATGGGCGCGCAGCAAGCAAGCACTTCACATTATGCTGGCTTACGTTGCGCTCGCAGTAGATACCTCTCTGCGGCCTCTTTTATAAATTAAATGGTGCGCGGCGCGCACGTCTCCGCGTCTGCGCAGTCTATACCCTTTTAGGGTGAGACTGGTAACCGTCATGCATCGCGCAAATAAAACCGTCATGGGCATTGCTCAATGAAAAGTGCGCGTGAAGAGGATAGATATCCCCGAGACTACTGAGAGGGACTGTGAGGCCGCCGGCCAGCCATAATTTAATTATTTGCCCTGCCTTCTGCCGCCCGTTCGCGCCTGCCACTGAAGCTGCAAGCCTGCCAGGCATCAGGTGAGTGTAGGAGTGGTGAGGAGACAGAATAGTTGCTATGGCGACTTCAGACTTTACCATACCACCAGTGCATTGTGAGTCCAGCAACGCTTTAGAGTTCTTAAATATTTCTGCCCTACCATTAACCACCAAATGCTGTCAGCTGAAGCAAATTGCAAGATCCGTTATTGTAATACCATCAAGAACTAAAAGACGGTCATCAGTCTCTGGGCGCATTCCCTTCAGCAGTAATTGCGTCACTTCTTAAAACCTGCACAAGGGAACTGTACTTCATCACTAAAGTTGCGGGAGTGAAATTATGTGTTGTTATAGAGTTATGGTGTATTCTAAAAGCACGTAACTGCATTACAGAAATTAAAGTTAATAAGAAGGCCTTGCAGCCCAATGCTAAAACATTGCTACACTCATAATCCAATTTCCTTATGTATATAAATGTAGCTAAACCTGCAGTGTGTTTGCTAAAAGGGGCTTAATTTCACGTTGAAACTGAAGGCTAATTTCAGAAAGAGGTTTTGTCGTGTTTGCACGTTTTGTGGTATTCAAGGTAGTGTGCTTCCTGTATTGAGAGAAGGCACGCCCTGTCAGCACTTTTGACTCCTGAACATAGCCACAAATGTAGAGGTGTAGCTGGCAATGGTGCAAAAGGTTGAGTGGCACCATGGCACAGGGCTGTGAAGGGCCCACTACTCACTAATTATGTTTTACTACCTACAAGTGGGCTACCATTTTCAATATTAGTAGTACGGCCCAAGATGCCCTTGTTATGCAACAACATTTCTCTACGAAATATAACCAATATATTCACGGTGACTAGGAGAGTATGTATATTTGTGCACCTTAATTAAGTGTATATGATTGAGGGAGGGAAGCAGCATGGTGACCACTGCCGTTAAATGCTTTTTGCGAGTCCTTCCTTGCACAATAATGATAAATATATTGACCTTAAGTGCATTTATATACTGAGGGGGGGGGGGGGGTAAGGAGATTGTTCATGGCCATAGCAAGTTTAAACTAGGCTATATGAGCATAGATCTGGGCAAGGTTTTAAGTGGAATGAAAAAAGTAGGTGGTCTCTCAAAGGGGCGTGGTCATTGTAATTAAGGGTGTGGCTTAAAAGCCCAAGCTAAAAATATGTGCTTATCATAGTGTCCCGCCCGACTGGTATTTTGCTGCTTCTGTTATTGCATTTAGATCTATACTACAACAAATAACATTACACCTACAGCTTTGCCAGTGGTTGTTAGTTTTGTAAGATAAATAAGTAACATCTATGGCTTCGTAGTATAGAATATTGAAAATGCTTCAGTTCTGAAATGAAGAGATCCTGTGAAAGAACTTAAACGAGTCTCTTTGAAGGTACCTCAAAGGCTGTGAAGGCTCGTACTGCGTCAGAGTTAAGATTTAGTGTTTCACCCTGAAGTTCAGGGCGAAAATGGAGAGCCCGATAGGGACCCGACTCGGTGCCTGTTGACCTGGCCCACTTACAGCCCTGGACCTGAGTAAATATTGTGGTTTTGTCCAGGGGCGTAACACAGGCCCCTGCAGCCCCTGCAGTGTGGGGGGGCCCCCAAGCTGCAGATGGCCCCCTCAGCAGAGTACTCTGTGGCTGCTCGGAGTTCCTGCGTGTACGCTAACTGTTCAGCGCAGGCCATCGACGAAGACAGTGATTTACTTATCAAAGAGGCTCTGTTGATGAATGGATTGTGTCAGTTTCCAGAAATAAGCACGCAGACAGCAATGCTTAATTTGTGCCAGTGCTTAGCACCGGCACTTATTTACACATGTCTGCACATCTATGGGAAAAGTTATAATTACCTCAGCTCACTCACTGAGGCGCAGTCAGTATTGTTCTCTCGAGTGCCGAAATAAAAGTTTTGAGACTGAGCTAATAAAATGCAACCATTACCATCTTCAAGAGAATTTGCCTTAGGCAGCGCCCCAGCAGCCCTTAGTTCAGTTTTGCCGGTGGGTGGGACACTGATTGGGCCGGATTTGGTTATGCGAGAGTAGGGCTGCGCCGCTGCAGCGTGCGTAGATTGTTTTGAAAATGCCACGCCCCAGCACATGCACCGCACAAGTCACTATAACCAGCAGTTGTTCAGCACGACATTGAGAGGGCAGCAGCAGCACAGCAGGCATATTAATAAAGGCAGTGAGGGCCGGTGTTGCCGCCTACCAGTAACCGAGTAAGTAAGCCAAACGCTGCTTTTATCTTGAGCGTGCCGGTGACGTTCAGTTCATGCGTGGTTCTATAACTGACTAACTTGGTTGGTATGAATGAAGAAGTGTGAACAGAGGCCCGAGCAATGATATCTCCGGCGCAGGGCACGGTGTGCAAATTTGCCCCGGTTCAAAATAAGCCTGTGAGGAAAATACATTCACCAGATTTTTATGTAGAAGACATGAATAGTGCTCTGTCTGAACACACATAAAACCTGTGTAAGTGACATCTTGTGTGTGGGTGCTGTGCATCTTGACTGAAGACCCATTGTCCTCTTCGCATTCGCAGCGGTTCTAAACTCCTTAAGCGTAAGGGCATTTTTGCGGAAGGCTATGGCACTTTTGGCACTAGCAGGCATTTGACCTGCTTGTTCCAGCTGTTGTTTGGTTACTTACCACGTTACCTCTAATTCATTTTGGACACGCTGACTGCTCATACCGCCCTTTTTGTCATTTCTCGGTTTTGTCCAGCTCTTCCACAAACCCGACAGGTTCCACAGCCCTGGTACTGGGGACAACCGCTGCTACAGTTGTCTCCGTTTTACACACTTTTCGTGACATTAAAATATGCTGTTTTCTGTGCTCTTCACTTTCATTATCTCTTTTAGAAGAATCCGGATGTATAGGTATTTATAATTCTTGTTTAATTTCTCCCCGGTGTGCAATATGTCGGTATGCGCCAGTTGTAAGTTTATTTCTGTCATCAAGCCTCGTAGTTGTGCATGCAGGTGGTTTAGTACTAAAGCATTCCCATAGCTTCTGCCTCCTATGTTTTGCAAGGTATGGGTTAAAGTGAACACCCAACGGAGGCCGCATAATGTCATTTCCAGGGGTGGGCGGAATTTGCGAAATTGACTTTCGCAAATTATCGCGGAATTGCGCAAAATCACCGCGAGCATGCGGAACTTTCGCGAAGATGCAGAGATTGCTTTTCCCGCCCGTTCGTGATGTGTTTTTGCATGCTCGCGGGGAAATATACCTCCAACTTGCCCATGTGGTCACTAATGGGCACGGCCATCTTGCTCGCGATGCGTATTTCCTGTTCGCGATCGCAATGACGTGTTCGCGATCGCAAACTCTCACGGGGTAGCGCGACCGGCTACCAGCAATCCAACATCTTGTGGTGCGCGCGAACGGATAGGAAAACTCGTCGGCGAACGCAGGGACCCGATAAGTCCCGACCGCGCACACGAGAACGCATTTTTAAAGCACGAACAACAAAAATACATCCGTTTCGCGGCAGGTTGCGAATGTTTTGACATTTTCGCGCTCTCCGTGGAACGCAGAAATGTCAAAATATCGCAAATTCCGCGAGCGGAACGAAATTTACCGCCCAGGTCTAGTCATTTCATTGTCTAAGTAGAAGTTGGGGCCCATGTGCCCAAATCTCAATCTATAAATGTATTTTAAGTTCCAAGTCTTCTAAGTTGTCAACTGTTTTGATGAATGCCACTATTAACAAACTATGTATAATTATTTCATTGTGCATAAAATAATGTAAGGGTTTGTTGTGTTTACACGGATGGAAGGCTGAGCTATCTTAACTAACGTTTATGAGCACAATTAATTAAAGTATACAGTTGTACCAGCATATCTTTTGCTGGGTTTTCATGGGCTTCCTGTAGACAGACTGAATTCTGCTCAAAGATCAGAGATTGTATTGGAAGCATACTTTCTGGACACGCAGAGCAGGCATTGCTGTAACCCACCTTGCGTTCTTCCTTTTGGAACACGTTATACTGAAATGTGCACACTCGGAACATCCATGAGATCACGGAGGGTCATCCAGGTGGCGGAATTTAACTAACATTTCCCGCTGCTGGCCATGTTTGTCTGTGTTTGTTTGCTGGATGTCCCGAGGTCCCGCTCTGTGCAGATTCTCATGTCACACATCATCACAGATGCGTTGTGCTTAATGCCTGAATGTCACATGTTGTGGTGGCTATGCCTTTGTGGCAAACCACTATCGTCTAAGAGGAAAAAACAGTAAAAATGTAGTGCTAGCCCCAGTAGAGAGAGCGCAGATTCTCCTCACAGAACAGGCTGAGCAATCGTACTCGTCATTATGCTTTTAAAATTTCATACTGTTAGCTCTGGGTTGTGGTGGAAAATAGTGAAGTCAAAATAAAATAAAAATATCAGCATAGCCATACTGCCCACATAATGCACATACCGACTCTGACAGCAAGATGGTGCAGAAAGAAACAGGACAACCACTAGAGAGAAACAATTTGATTTATTAGGAGAAGCATGCAGCTAGCTTTCAGAAATACAATAAAAACAATCCCCGCCTCACTAATACTCTCAACAACCTATGCCCCCTCCCTTAAGCACCCCTAAATTATGAACTCCCCCTAGCAAACAATCACAGCATCCACTACCATTCTGCTTCCTCTCCTACCACCCATACTCCTTTGATATCGCACCACTACAGTAAGTGGGTGGAACCAGTGCAGTAAGTGGGTGGAGCTTGGGAGACATGGGCGTGGCCTCCTATAACAATTTGAGCACCTGGACTTAATTTTGTAGAAATTAGGCACTGGCAGAAGCCCACGTGACAGGCGACGTTGGTTTTTGTTAGTTTGAAGATTAAGTGCTAACAACCACGCTCTGTAGGGCCAGTTGTTTTATGTTTTTTGTTTGTAAAACACGTCTCTAATTAAATGTTTTTAAAATGAATAGTTATACACCACAGATTTATTTGTCTTGCTTTTATTTTAAAAGACAAGTGTAATTTATCGGTCTTGTTGAAACGTGACGTTCCTCAGCTGCCGAGTCTGGGATCTTTGTATGTCCTGCATACCAAGACTTGACTCAATTAAGAAAATAGATAAGCAACTGCCAAGAGATTTCATTCAAGCTGCTCCATAAATGACACAGGTGGTTAGTGCGTAGCAAGGGTGCATATGGACCTAATGCAAGTAAGGAAAACCATCTTCCTGCTTACAGGTTGAGTAGTCAAATGCAGCCATTGTATAGTGCAGTAGGCCCCTCACACCCCTGGGCACTAGTTACACTGCACCGGCTCCACCAATGATAGCTGTGCCCCTGATCCTGGTTAAGTCCTCTAGCGCTTTTACAGCCGGCATTGCATACTGCTTGTTTAAAGATGGCTCAGGCCTTCGATACATTTTTGTAAGGTCACTCCATGTCAATAGGAATGCAGTTTTCCACTTTTAATGTTTGATTTAACAACCTAAGCAATTCCTAGTGTTTTCTTTAATCACCTCAATTGACGCTGAAAACAATGATCTGTATACACTACAGGTGCATCTTGTGATTTGTGACAGGGAATCAACTTGTAACTCTACCCTTTTGTGAAATTCTGATAAAGTTCGTAGATACTGTCATAAGTTGGCATTCAAAGAAGCATCCTGCTTTTTGCGTTTTTTGCTGTTTTAGGACCTTTCTTTAATATGGGTTTTCAACTGTTACATGCCCATTCTACTGGGGAAGCTGGTTTGATTTGAGGTGTGTCACATCAGATTATCATATACAGATCCCAGGGCTTTAAGTGGGCCGCGTCTCACCAGTGCTGAGCACCAGCTGTGTTTTTTAAGGGGGCCTCGAAACAGGTCTCTATCGGGCTTTGTTTTGTGCCCTGGCGGTCCGTTTCTTTCCAGACTGCAGTGACAGCACTATGTGCCCATGCTCACACTGATCCCTTCTCCACTAGTGGAGATGTTACGGCATGTCGTCATGCCAGGTGAGCATTGTAGGGGAAGCGAAATCCTTTAAAGAGAGTCATTATGTCTCTGGGTTTCCCTTCGCTTTTTGAAACTCAGAAGCAGCAACATTGTCGTGGTGTCACCAGGGCTTTAAGTGGAAGCTTTTTCAATATTATATACAAGCCATAGTTGCTGCTTATTTATATTAGGCAACTAACACCCATTGACAAAGCCAATAGTCCTGACTTGTTGTAGGTATGATGTTACTTGTTGTATCATATATCTGGATGCAATGACAGAAACAGACAAATACAAGTCGGACGGCACACTATACAAAGCAAAGATTTTTAGCTTATGTGTTTTTAAGCCACACCCTTAATTACATTGGACATGCCCCTTTGAGAGACCCCCCAGTTTTTACATCCCACTTAAAGCCCTGCAGATCTCCTATGGGTAAGTGGCATAACGATAGCCCACGCAGTCCCTGCGGTGCAGGGGGGGTCCCCTGAGCTCCAGGTGCCCCCCTCCGGCACTGTGGTTCGTAACATGGGGGGGCCTCCTCCATGTAACTAGCAGGGGGGGCCCCCTCAAGTTTCGTTACGCCACTGATGACCTATGAGCTCAGCTCTTCCCTGGCATCCACCACCGCCTACAAGATTCTGATCTATTCTCACAGACTTGCATTGAATGCAGCCACAGACTTTGTTGTCCCTGCTTGTCCTGCCACACTAGAAAATGCTGATATGGCACATTCTTTGGGCTTTCAGGGCTGTGACTACCGACTCATCATCGCCAACATCATGGCTGATCAGCAGCAAGAAACCTATTCTTACAATATTGCACGCAGAATTCAAGAGCAGTGTCATCTATTGGCTTTGTGGCCATGACAGACCTGACCAGCCTGGCCACCCAAAGCTTCCTGCATAGAGAATGAAGTACCTGATGCACATCTCGCAGAAAAGGCATGAGCACTTTTACGTATGCAGAATGTTTGAGCCTGGACTGGGCAGTCCTAGAATCACCTCCAGGCATGGAAGCTTTTTAGCAAATTTCGATTTATATTGCACAAACTTGACCCTAGGGCATTAGAATGCTTCACAATAGAATAAGAATGCGTTACATATTTTTCGTACACGGAGAGATTAAGCGATTAGCCCAGAATCACAGGATATTGAGTTGATGCCGGATTCATACTTGGTTTCCCAGGCCCATGGTCAGCATCTGTTGCCGCTATGTCACATCTCCTAAAACTGAAAGGGGTTTTCCCTTTGTTGGTTGTTTGATCAGGGCCTCTTGATCCTGTCACTTGTGGAGGACCACTGGAACAGTGATGTAACATTAGTCCCCGCAGCCATGGCTAGACTGGCAGTAGCGGGCATCAGACTTTTCCCCAGTGGGCCGCCAGGGTGGGGGCCGGTTTAGACCATTGAGGGGCCATTTTTGTTATCGGGGGGTTTTGCAATATCAGCCCCCAGCAACAAAAGCAGCACAAATATTCCCGCTAGCACCCCCCCTGCCCCCAGGCCCCCGAGCTCTTTGCCAGGGCCGTTTTTCGGTCCCAATCTGGCCTTGCCCGCTGCCCCTGCGGTTCTTGGGGGTACCAAGCTCCAGGGGGCCCCCTCTGGTGCTGTACACGGGTGTCAGGCCCCTGGCCTGAGAGCTCCTGACTGGGTCATCATTACTTTGCAGAGGGAAGGGCTCAAGTTTCGTTACGCCTCTGCCCTGGAAGTCTGTTACTTCTAGGGCAAGGGTCCACACAGGGACAGTATGCACGGATGGAAATCCTGTCCAAGCATTGGCCCCTGTTTTTATGTAGGCCCTGCCACCTAATAAACACTGAAACAACCCGGGTCTCAAGCTGAGTAAAGATTCAACACTAACAGGCCAGAGTATTCCCCATTCTTGATCTGACAGCTCTATAAGAGAGAACCTCCTTAAACAGGACCCATCAATCACTTAAGGTGGTTAATTTTCATCATCATTTGGGTCTGTGCACTTCAACATGCCGCACCAGTTCCTGAAATAGCAATCTGGTCACGTGCAAAGAAGACGCAACAAAAGAGGATTGTCGTCAGATCTCCCAAAGATTTTATCAGGGATAACATTGTACCCATAGATCAATGAAGGAGATCCTAAAGTCAGCAGTATTAAATAATAATAGTGTGAACTAAAAATGGCTAAGGGTGCTCAAAAGTTCTTTATTAATAGAGAACCCGTTGATAGTGCATGGTACCTGTCCGTGTGTCCTGGACCTTCTGGAAAGCACTGCAATTTGAGTTCTCGCTTTTAGAAAACATCCACTTAGCTTTCCATAAGTATTTATAATATACACAACGCAAACGTCATGCATGCGTAGAATTAGCAATATCTTCGAATTGCAGAATTTGTTTAACCAAACTGTTTTTTCCATTTCCAAAATATTAGATACAATTCATTCCAACACACGTCTTGGGAACATTTGAAAGATTTGGTGACACTTGCCACTTTTTCAGTAGTACGTACACCAAATCTATGTCTGAGTACACTTAGGAATGGGTGGGAAGGAGTTACCGAGTTATTTGTCATTTCATTAGCTACTCCTTTGAGACTGCCATGGTTACTCCAACTTTTCAATCCAAGTTTATAGGGGTGTACCTGATTATACACAATTATGTCACACTTTCAAGGACATAAAACCAATGCTGCTATACTTTTGGGAATGCAGCATTCATACATTATGACTTAGTCCAGGCATATCTATGCTACATGACAGCAAAATTCTTTGCGAATCTGCTCGAATTAGATTGTTGATAAATAAAGTGCTTCAACAGATCAGTCACACAAAGACATTATAAAAGGCCCTCCCATTTCTGTCCATATTTCCATTAACATGACACAAAATTGACATTCCACCCGTAGCATGATTACTGTCAGAAGATACCGCAATGCCAGGTTTGCATGGCATTACCTGCCTGTCATCCTCCAGTCTTTAAGGATCTGTCAGATAGAGAGTCTGGAAACGAGTCTGGAATACTCAAAGTTTGCAAACTATGTCTCGTTCTTCAAAGTGTTCGGCTTTCTGTCGTCCTGTCTTTGCCTTCAAACTCGAATTTTGGAGGGTACTGCCGGGAGCACTTGGACTCTGGAGAAGGCTGGTTTCCTGAAGCCTCCCAGTTAACTAAGCTTGGGTCTTCGGCCTCTGGACTTTAAACTGGGGCACATGTGTCACTCAAACCCACCTGTCAAGCCGCGACTCCAGTCAACTCACTGATCCCTAGGACAGCCAATAGAATGAGTGGATGAAGGTATGGATTAACGTGCTACTCTATCCCCCTCACATTTCTTCCAAATACATGCATGCCTTAGTTCAATGTCAAAGTACATGATACGGACACCGCCGAGAACCTCACGCATGACCCCAAAGTCGTTATACAGTGGCAAATGTGAATCCACCCACACTTCCAACCAGGGATACAGACCCAGGCCATCAGAAGCTTTCGCAAGGATGAGATGCAAACGGTCCCACACATTACACCTGTGCTCAGTACAAATATTGAACGAATAAAAACGTGCCTGTTATTTAGTTTCTATATTCCCACCAATGCCACAAGAAATCATAATGATCCTTTCTAAGGTGTAGCTGGAAACAGCTCTACCAGTCTGCTGGTGCTTATGACACCAACTAGTAATATAGACAGAGAGAGGGACAACAGTCAGACCCCCTCAGCCAGTCCTTCTTGGAAGTGTCATTCACTTTTTGGAACTTCCCAAACTAAAGTCAGTGCTGTTAGTGTCAGTCATGAGGCCTGAGGTATCTCCCCTTTATCTCAGGGGCGGCTCCTCCACTATGGCGGAGGAGCGTCCCCCCACTGCTTTTTCGCAGTGCGAGAAGCAGAAACATAAAATGGTAATAACTTTTAGTTATTAGCATTTTATGTTTGCTTTGCGCATTGCGGGCAGGCGGGTTGGCGGAGCTGCTCTGCTCTTTGAGCAGGGCAGAGGAGGAGTGGTTTGCCCACTCCTCAGTGTGCACAGACTGTTTGGTCGGCCCTCTTGGGCTGCCCAAACCAATCATGTGCACTCTGCCTTTTTCCATGCATACTGCATCGCAGCCTGCGTTGAGAAGATAGTTACCAAAAACGGGTAAACCCAATACTAGTCTCTGGGACCTGGGTAAAGGACAGTACATAGGAACAGTGGTCCCAGAAAGTGATCATACTATGAGAAATTCACAACATAAATACAAATTCAAGACTGACAAACATATTATTATATACAGCGAGGTCCCTAGTTGGGGAAAAGGGGAAGGCAAGGTGGAGTGATTGTGATTCAGGTGGGGGTAGGGTAGTGACTGCCCCAACATAACCTCAGCCTCCTTCCAGAGGCGACTTATGGTAATTAACTGCTCCTTCCTTCCCAGAGTTGAATTTATTGATCAGTATGGCTTCCTCTTTTTAAAGTCATTTTCATGCTCTTCCCTAGATCCCTTTCCCCACCCCCACACCTCAGTCCTGATGAAGACCCCGGCGTAAGGATTGTAATAGCCTACTGAACTAGTGGGGTCGAAACGTCGAAATTTTTTCACCAAGCCAGCTGGAACAACAGTGATTTAGTACTGTGTTAACATTGGAAACCATGGCTAAAAAGTTTTTTTTTATTGTTGTAAATTGTGACTAATAGGTTTGAAGAATGAGCCACGCTTTCTAAAACGATATATTGTTTTGATGCACACTACACACTTGCAGTCACTACCCTACCCCCACCTGAACCACAATCACTCCAACTTGCCTTCCCCTTTTCCCCAACTAGGGACCTCCCTGTACATAATAATATGTGAACAATGTCTATAATAGACCAGTGCTCAGTGTGAATTAAACACTTTGAGCAACGACTACCGTCTGTCAGTCTTGAATTTGTATTTATGTTGTGAATTTCTCATTGTATGATCACTTCCTGGGACCACTGTTCCTATGTACTGCATTGAGAAGATGGCCACCACATTAGCCCCTGGTTGGGCGCCATCCCAACCAATCACAGCTCTGAGCGGCATCGAAGTCCATCTCAGGGCGCACTCACCACACCCTCTGAACCTGCTGACTGGTGAGTGAATTGCAAGCAGTGAGGCAGGATGCTCAGGTCAGGCCTAACACATGGAGGGTTGTGAAGTCTGAGGCACGCTGGTGCCGAACTCTGCGGAGGCACCGACAAATACCCCCTCTTTCATCAACGAATTTGAGGGAGGTTGTGTCTTCCAACTCAGTGATAAGTACCACAGAGCTTGGGCAAAAGTAATGCAGAAGACATGGGAGGGTACCGGGAACCGAAAAACACTCAAATTAACGTTAGGCAAATTGTTTCCTGTTACAGGTGTAATAATGTTCTTCCCTTGAGTACTGTTAGGGGGGCAGCAAGCATCCAAGAGGAAACTTACTGTGTTCTACCTACAGCAAACATACAGCAAGACAACACATGGGTGAATATGAAAAAGAACATATTTTTTTAATTCTGACCTGTTATTTCAGGCAATTGTCTTACACACTCTTCTTGATCATGCCCACATCTCCTTCCCAGTCCTCTCCTCCACGTGCCCCAATCCCCTCCGTAAGCCTCACCCTCTCTGTCCTGTGTCCCCCAGTGTGTTCACATCTCACAGACGCCAGTGTCCTTTGTGCTTTTTCACCAGGGCCGATTTCAGCGCTGGAGGCACCCGGAGCAACAGCCTTTTTCGACACCCCTCCTCCTCCTCCTCCTCTCAAAGGCCTTCTCTGTGGATTCCATCACTACCTAGGGGGACCATATTTTGACAATCAAAAACCGGGACAGGCCCGACATAGAAGTCGGACTTATGCCTTTAGTCTCATGGCTATATCTGGCCAGTCTTGTATTTTGCGTGGCCTAGTAAACATGTGTCCATATATATATCCGGCGTCTTCTAAATATATGCCTTTACATAAATGTGTGTGTGTGTGTATATATATATATATATATGTACATAAAAATATACATATACACACACATACATTTATAAAAACTACATTTACATAATATTGGCAATGGCAGTACCTCCAACCTACACTGACCGGCCCTCCTCCCCACACTTTCTGTCTGCTGGGAGCGGGCAGCAGACCTGCTCCTGGGCTGCCTGACAGAAACAAATAAATTACTTAAATTGTTTTAGACTTTGGATGCGCCTCTGAAAGGAGAGCATTACTTGGAATTCTGCTTTTCAGACTGACCTGACCTTTATCCAAAAACTCGAGACATGAATTTAAAATTAGGAAAAGCGCCGGGACATCGGGACAGTTCCCTGAAAACCGGGACTGTCCGGGGAAATCTGTGACGTCTGGTCACCCTATTACTAACACCCTTCAACAGTTTCCCTCAACTCTCCATAGCCCTCTCTCACATGTATTTCACTTGTTTTATAGCGCTACTCATACCAGTGTAGGGTATCAGAGCACTTTACTTCACACACATATCATACAGAGACAATGAATGCTTGGTTCACGCAGAATGGTGTTTAAGAGGAGAGCTGCTGGCATTGCATGGCAGTAAGTGTGTTTTTCGTAATCGCTGATTAATCAACCCAGAGCCTTTTTCCCCCATGTGCTTTTGTCAGCCCATGTGCATGGAAACGCATCTCTGCATGCTCATCGCAAATATTCTTAAATTGCACACACGTGGGAGGGAGGAAGTATTTCCTCCTGCGTCTGCAGTTCACCTCTGTAATGCATACATGACGCAGGATCAGCAAGCGGCGAGGTCAGGACGCAGACAAGTGCCACCCGGCACAGAGACAGGGGTACATCAGCAATTATGACACACCTTTACAGTCACTCCTTATGTGATCCTGATGTGGTCACGTGATGTTAGCAACCCTTTTCTTAAACGCCATTAAGCGTGAACAGCGCTAACATTCTTGGTCACGGGGAATCAAGTAGGTGTGCTCGTGGACGTAGTGCCTTGACAAAGTAAGTACAGATAGCTACAGATTTGATCTCATAGCTTTAAAACTCTTTAAAAAGCAATCCTAAACTTCTGCTTTCCCTGACAGTGTGTGACTACAGGGACCATCTCACCCCCTAACCTTATCATGTCTAACAGGTATGTAGGCCATGTAGGTGCAGATTCAACTCTACTTTTACTATTTTCCCTATTTGCGTGTGTGCATGTTGTACACTGTTTAAAAAAAAATTTGTAGAGTTTATTTTATCTTTTGCCTGATCTGCCTTTTAAATGTATATATATGTACATATTGAGGGATTCTTACGCGTGTGCATGTTTCTCAGCACAAAAAGGAAGATTGCACGTGATCATGAGATATTTATAACTGCATTGTTCAATTCTATTAATTTTATCTTCTAGTTCAGACCATAACTAGGAAAAAGTCCAATCAATGGTCTGCATAGTTGTATGCATGCTTTACTGAATTTAAGTATGAATGCATGTAAGCCTGGTTGAAATTAGCAATCCCACAACCTAGGGATTATTACACTTACTGGCCCTGAAGAAAGGTGACTGATCCACAAGGCATTTCAATGGCTGAAACATGTCGACCTCAGATATCTAGGGCCATTTTACCCCTGTGGCATCTCACTGTTTTTAACCTTGCCAAAGGACCTTCTGATTAAACAAGATATTCGGATCCAGCAGGCAATTTGAACTCACACTTAGTACCTAGGCAGTAGTTTAAGAGCTCCACTTACAAATGCATCGAGCCTGCCCACCCACACTAGGTGAGTAGGGTGTGAGTCCAATTATGAAGCAGGCCACAGGTGGTACCTGTGGGTGAAGACCCAACATAATATCCCAGAGATGTTTTGATCACACTGATTCACCTGAGTGTTGATCTCACACTCTGAAGAGATCTACCATGGGCCATGCAACAATCTCGTGGGGCATATTGAGATTTAAAAAGATAGGATAACCCTTGAAAGTGTAATTACTTCAAAACAAATCAAGACACTTTACTTGGAAATGCAAATGATATTCACTGAATGCCTATTTCAACACATTATCAGCTGTTCAATGTACAGTGATAGTAGTAAAACTACATGTCGGTGCAGATTTAGTGGTCATTTCAATGGAAAATGTGCTGTCTGTAAATAAGAGTGCACTACCACTCCATGCTATAGTAACTGACCTGCTACAGTGTGCTCCAATATACACCACTGGCTACATGGCATACCCTTACCTCTCTCATGCTGGGTGGACATGGCTTATTTGCTGTGCTTGTTCTTTGTCTGATGTGCGGCCTTCTCACAATTTGTGTGCCTTCAGGGGTGCACCGCTGATGGCAGCACCCCCACTCTGAAAATTGATCCAGCACCACTGTGCAAATCTACCTTATGGCATTTCAGGTTTGAAAGCATCTCTTGTTTTGACAACTTTCCTCTCACTCCCCATCAGACACGCCCATGTGTGGCCTGGGGCCATACAATGACGCCTTACGCCAGCTCGCGGCTCCACCTTCTCCAGTGTTCCCGCTTTTAACAACCTCTGCTCAGACTGTGCAGCCCAGTTTCTTCTAAGCACCCTGTGGTCACCTCCTTCAGCCAGTCAAATCCGAGACCTATCCAGAACCACCCATGTCTCGTGCCACACAGTGTGATTATTCTGCGTCAGAGTCCGGGGCCCACTCGATGCAAAATGGCTGCTTAGTGCAGCCAGTGTTCGACACCGGCCGCTTGGATAAGCCCCGGACGGTTTTGTTCAGTAGGACACGTTATGCATGTTTTCATGTCTGTGTGTACTCTTTTGCACAGCAAACCTTATTGCACCCGCGCTTTCTCCTGGCACACGTTAGACGGCTTCTTTTCGTAATAAACTTCAAGATACTTCCTGCGATCGTTATAAAACCATGTTTATTATGGTAAAGTTTGTCTGTGTGATTATTTTTCAAATTGTCAAACATATTCAAACTTAAATTAAAAATTAAATCAGAGAGTGCTACCAGTGGAGTTTACGATAGACGTTGTACATCCCAGAATGCCCTTGTCAAATATATTGTTACATTTTCTGTTCTTTGTGCAATACATTCATAAGCATTTAAGCTGGTGCTGTAATGCAAGATGGTGGGGACCCCCTAGGGAATGTGAGAGGGGGATCTCGATCCCTCATATCTCACAGATAGATTTATTGGTCTTGTGCTGAAGGGTTGGAAGCTTCCTGTGCCGCGGGGGGTGCGAGGGGCTGTGTTACACCTCTGATTTTATCTTGGGTTTTGGGTGGCTAAAGAAGAAAGCCATCATTAAAGGTGCCGCACACGACATGAGGCCTCTTGTCAACTATGGAAAAACAGAAACGGGCCCGCGTCTGTAGGAATTCCTGCCACTTCTATCGAGCTGCGCGCTGCACAGCGGGGCTGACAGTCACACATCTATAATGAGAAGTATCGAAATACGAGTCTCAAAAGCCAGGGTCACCGGCTACCTAAAAGGACTGCCCGCGGCCCACGCAGGGGGCCATCCTAAGTGGGCGGCCCCCTTAGTGGCATTTGGGCACCAACCCACCCCCTTTGAGGACGGGACTCGGGGAGGAGTCCCCCCCATTGCCTGTGGTGCGCTAGGTGCATCCCTTCCTGCGCGACGAGGACCTGGGGGGAGGGTATAGATGCCTTCCCCGGCCAGCCTGGCATCCTCTGTTGCGCCAGGCACACCGTCAGAATCATAGGGTTTTGCTCTGAAGCGTTGTCAGGGCGTTGCCACGCCACATAAAGCGGATTCTTCGGTTTGCGTGCATGTCCTTGGGCTTTGATGGTGTGCCTCGCTGTCTTCCCGAAGGAAGTGTACATGGGTCCGCACCAGTGGGCCAGGCAGAGGCAGGTATACATAGCTTGGAGGAAAGGCCATGGTTGTTAGCGGTCACGGGCCGGTCTGTGTGAGGGCTCCATATCCCTATACTGAAACAGAATGTGAAGTCTTAATTGCCTGCTATATTTAAATGAAGCTATCCCACAGCTTGAGCGTGAAAAACTAGAACTTCATTATAGGAACTCGCGCAGGGAGGCTGTCGACACAGGATACCGGTATGAAGACTCGTATATGGCAAACGGCGTGTTCGAAGCTTATGAGGACTGCCTGGTCGGCCAGGTGGTGGGTGCAGCCATGGTGGAGTCGGGAGAGAGGGGTGGCGATGCCGTTAGCGCCCGTCGGTGCCCGCGGTACAGATCGTGGGCTGTGATCTGCGCATAATCTGGAGGTTACTGGGGTCGAGTCCAGGCTAAGCCGACCCTCCCTTGTCCTGCTACTCCCAAATTGACTGCCTCGGGTCGCGATCGGGCCTCGGGTTCAGTCGGGGCCTCACCTAGTCCAAGTCCTCATGCTAGGGGTTAGGTTCAAATTATCTCCGGGTGCCTATTAAAAAAGTTAAAGCAAAAGCAAAGGGGATGATGGACGGAGTGTTGAACATTGCAAGCACTCACCCCCAGTCAACTGATCTGGGTTTAATCCATCATCATTCTTTAGCTCACTCCATCACCCCAGTTAAGACATGGCCTTATGCAAATCAGTCTGACCCTGTGCCTCATGGGAACAGTCCAGTCCGAACTGCCAAGCCATGTCTTCCCTGGACCGGAAACAAGCATCCTGGGACCGGTTTTGGGTTCATAACCCTCATCAGCCAGGCTATCTTGAATCCAGTGGCAAAGTGAGCAAGGGACCCAGGTCTGGGCATACCCTGCCAACGTAGGGCGAACAAAGCAAGCATACCCTGCCAACTTAGGGTGAACAAAGCAAAACCAAAGGGGATGATGGACGGAGTGTTGAACATTGCAAGCACTCACCCCCAGTCAACTGATCTGGGTTTAATCCATCATCATTCTTTAGCTCACTCCACCACCCCAGTTCAGACATGGCCATATGCAAATCAGTCTGACCCTGTGCCTCATGAGAACAGTCTAGCCCGAACTGCCAAGCCGTGTCTTCCCTGGACCGAAACAAGCATCCTGGGACCGGTTTCGGGTTCATAACGTGCTCTCCATGCCACTGGAATCAAGCTATCCTGGCTGAAGAGGGGTGAAACCCCGAAACTGGTCCTAGGATGCTTGTTTCCAGTCCAGGGAGGTAGAATTTCACACTTACTCTGGGCAATTACAACGCAAAGTGAGGTGCTGCGAAATGTTGTTGAGACTGCATTGTGCAATTGGCTACAAGGGCCTTTATGAGGAACATCTGCTGGCACCATATAGAAACAGGTACCAGGTACACTTGGTGGGCATTTCTAGCTTTGAAAGAAAGTTGAGACAGTAGAGTTTCAGTGCAAGAACTCGTTTGGTTGGGCAATTTCATTTGTAAAGCATTAAACCGGTCGGCACTGGGTATTTGGCAGGCATACGATTAGCTAAGATGTTTGTTCAAACCTGGTAGAGCATATCGACCATAATTCATAGTGGAACCAGGAACAGCTTTACAAAGCAATGCTGTAGATTTCCTGTAGAATTCTGGAAGGCCAAGCTTCAGGGATAAGGCCCTGACATTTCACCCCTCGAGGGACCATCACTAATTCCGAGCAAGTTGGCGAGGAGCATAGTAATCCCCCAGCGCGCTTCACAAAAGCACAGAGCTTCTACCAGAAGGGTGCCAAGTGGCAAAAACCAGCAAATAGGTTTAATATGTGTGTCTCTGGCCTTACAGCTGTGTGGAGCCAGTCTCATTTAGAGGTACACCCAGGTGAAAATTGGGTGCTTCTTAAGGTTCGCATGACCAATGCGGTTTGTGGTATCTCCCAGTGGATCCACTGAAGGTGTACTGCAGCTAACATGAAACTGGGAATCTGGGAGTCCGACACATTTGCGGGTTCAAGCATCCAGGGTCAGAGATGGTTAGCAGGTAATAGCATCTGTGATCAGACGGCAGTTAAGCAAGCGGGTGCACTGCATAAGTTGTCACTACACGAAAGTGTGAGTTGTCGCCAATAGTGGGCACAATACAGATATTGTTTCAAACCGGATTTGACACCAATAAGGTGTTCACCAGGCTTTAGCTATCAAAAGGGGTCGGTGCAATTGTCTGGTCAACGGGGCGAAGTAAGTGCACCCAGAACCATTAGGTGACATGTTGCTGCAGTTAAGCTCAAATGGCCCGACAAGTTAGCTATATTAGCCACACTGGGTGGGGACGCTGTCAGCCAACATAGAGTTCTTCTGTCTCAATAAATGGGAAAACAGGGTGTCAAGCACAAAAGGCTACTATGTAAAAAGAACATTTGGCACGTACAGTATTCAATTAAAATTTAACGGGGCAGGAAATTTTTCCACTGTTTGGGCTGCACAGGGTGCCCCCCCCACTTATCGGGGAATAATCTAGTATGAGGGTAGGGTAGGATTTAGTAAATCCTGAATGTTAGGCACCTTATTGCGGGGAATAATCTAGTATGGGGGAGGGTAGGATTTAGTAAATCCTGAATGTTAGGCACCATATTGCAGACAGGCGCAATATATTAAAGCAGACAGGTTAACTAAGCTGGTATGCCTAGGGGGTTTAACCACAGAGGGAGCTGTGCAGGTGAAATTCCCATGAGGAATAAGGGATGCACGGCAAGTGCAGGGGGACACCCTTGCTCAGAGATTGGCCCAAGGGGGGGGGGTTCCCCCCAATTTCTTAGTGATACACCTAGTGGGCAACAACTTCATTACCATGGGGAGGAGGTCACTCTTACAAGCCATGAAAGCTGACTTAGGGGAGATCATCAAATACATGGGTCAAAGTGAGCTCTAGTGGTCTGAGATTATTCCCCGCAGAGTGTGGCACGGCGCTAAGTCAGAGGAGGCAGTTGAACATTACCGGAAAAGAGTTAATAGTTCAATGCATAAGTTCACCGACCAGAGGGGTTTTGGTTTTATCAGACATGAGATGATTCCTTTTAGATATACAGGAGGCCCTGGAGATGAGAGGTTGCAGGTAGAGTTTAGCTTTTTGGTGGGGGGCTCTGGCGGCGATGGGGGCCACTTCCAGAGTTGTGGCGGAGTTAAAGGGTGATCTGAAAGCCGATGGGTACAGAAGGGTACCTCTGCATGGTACAATAGGGGTGCCAGAGCCAAATGCCAGGAGCCTCATAGCAGGTTCCTGGGAAATCGCATCGGCGCCCCATTAGTCCTTCGGGTGGTTGTTGGCCTGAACAACCGGGGGCTTGCCTTGCTACGCTCTGTCCTGAAAGGGGCGTGAGTAATAAGGGACCAATGTGTCACATGATCCGGAAAGAGGATCACCCCATAAGGTGTAGCACTGATTGGGTTCTCCACAGTGCTTGGCTCATCAGGCGGGCATGGCAGCATAGGCTGGTTACAGCTGCCTGTCTTTGGATCACCCGTAAAATAACCCACCATATTGCATACTTCTATATGGAATAAACCTGCAGCAATATTTCCCAAACAGAAGTTGTGTTGTGTTTTTATTATTCAGCATGCATGCTCTGCTATTGTGTGGGTGGGGTGTGTTGCCAATATTGGCACTATGCCTGAAGGTGCTCCAGGAAACATGGCACCAAGTAATAATGTTGGAAGAAGGCGGCAGGAATGTGTAAAGAGAAGTGTCATGTGTGTATCCTCCACTAGATGGAAGCAGAAAACGACCCATTTTTTTTATCTGAAGTGCAAAGAAAGTCGTCATTCTTTTTGGGGAGATTTTGGTGAAATGTCTGGGATCTGTCAGATCACTGGACCACCAGAGAAGCTCCTGAAGATAGTGCATGAGTTGGGAGGGTTAATGTACTGTTTGCAGATATATCTGTATAGCTTGGAGGCCAAAGGCTACAATTCCAGCAAACTGCAAAGATTGTTGAAGCGCCTTCTGCAGAAATCTGAGATGCACACGCAGCCTGAAACCTCAAGCGGCTACAGCGTGGAGTCAATGTGGCTTAACGGCTGCACTGCTGACCTTGGAACTGGGGGACCAGGTTCGAGTCTGTGTAGTTTCTTAGGCTCAACATCCTGTGATTCTGGGCAAATCGCGTATTACGCCCAGGCCTAAAAAAATCTGACCTCGTGTAATGTAAGCTGGTGCTGAGGCAAAGCACTCTGATGACTTTAGGACACGTTAAAGTGCAGCAGTCACAGGGCTTCACATGCAGTACGTCATCCGACTGGTTTATTTTGCTAGGTAAAGAAATGCGTGCGTGCAACTGCAGTTCACATATTCCAGTTCCAGTGTGTATGATAGCTCAGGGCTGGGTGAAGCCGGAGAAGTCCGCCATAAAAGTGGAACAAGCAACATCTGTATTTTTTGTTCGCTCACAGAACAAAATCCGGGTTAATTCACTGGCGAAAAATAAAACCCGCGGCATCCGGATTAGAGCGTGTCCTTCAAGTACACCCCAGTCACCTCATTGGTGACCTCCTATGGCTGGTTCTCTTCGAACCGCAGGGATGTTTGCTTCAATTACAGGTCACCGGTTCTACTCCTAGTAAGATAGCTCGGTTGGTTAGTGAGCGCACTGCGGAGACCTCCCTGTTAACTGCTTAACTACAGCCCATGGGTTGCCATATTTAGAAAGCTCGTTTAGAAGGCTCCTCCCACCTGCTGTACAGTTCAGATCTGTCTATAATCTGGGGTTTTCACATTCGGATCCCGGCATGTCCGCCTTTCCATTTCCAGAGGTCAATAAAACGGACCCCCCACAGACGTTCCATTTAATATTAATAGCACCTAATAACAGCCCCGTTTGTGGGTAGCGCTGCATAGGCTGTGCTCAGAAGTATTATGGGGTACATTCTTGTAGGCAAACATCACATTTTAGCGGCACTCACCATTTTTCCATGGCGACCTTGAGCTCTGCGCAGGGGGTCTCGGGCGCTTCGGGTGCCTCATGGGTGGCCTGCTGCGTGTGGGTCTCGCTGTCAGACATTCTGGAAAGTGCTTCAGTTTTATGCTAGGTCTTTTTAATGTTTTCGGTGTCACCTGCTTACTCTCCGCAGTCTGTCCGTCCCCTGCCTCCTCCCTCCGCTCGCCAGGGCCTGCCTCGCACGCTCCTGCTCTCCACTGGACTGAGAGGAATCGTTCTGGCACCAGGCTCGGGGCACTGGAAGTCCTGCCCAGATCTGTCACCGGGGTGGGTGGAGTGAGCGTGGGAGGGCGTGGAGTGTGTGTGTGTGTGCCTGTGCACTCCAGATATGCCACAACTCGCTGAGGCCTGGGGGTGAAGCCGACACACTAGCAGCTCAGCAGGCCTCGTCACAGAGGCCTTCAGGTCCACCCCCCGCCCACGACATAGAGGTGCAGGTGACAGGCCCCCCAGGCCGGGCACGCCTGGCAAGGAGCTCAAAAGCAAGCCCCGACAAGGTTTGAGATAGTTAGCACACTTGGTAGACGCAAGACGCCCCAAAATCTGATTGTGACTCAGAACCCTCCACCCTGGTATGGGCGATGAGGTTAAGATGCCAGGCAGAGACCAACCACCCCAAAGAAAGCCTGGACAGAAAAAAACGCATCAGATCACAGGGGAGCGCACAGGCGATACGTTTAGCAGACCGGTCCTAGCACAGCGCCCAGAAGGAGTGATTGCTGCACGTGAAAAACTCCGCACCCGCGGAGCCCGCCGGCATGCCAGCATCGGCGATGGCCTCAGAGGACTGCTGCTCGCGACCCTCCACAGCCACCGGGACGCCGACACCCAACCACTCAGGGGCGCCTCGGTTAGTGTCCTGGTCCCAGTTACTGCATCAACGTTCTAGGCGGATCCATGGGACCACGAAGGAGCCCCCCCCCCCCCCCGGAACCGATGAAGGGCCACTAGGGCGGACTGATACCCCCAAACTAGGCAGACCCTCGGGTGGACTCATGGCCCCAGTGATTTACTCAACACACCAGAATGATGACGGGGGACAAACACCCTGGGCTGGGTGGGGAGAGAGTGGAGTAAAGAGAGGGAGGGCCCTCGTGGTGGACAGCGAGGGAAGGCAGGGAGGAGAGGTCACCGAGGGTGCGCTCGGGACACTGAAGGCAGGGAAAGAAGAGGGACACTGAAGGAATGAAGGGACACTGAGGGAAGGGGGAAATGAATGTACGTCAAGGACAGGAGGGAGCCGAGCAGAGCGTGCCCTCAAGGACCCCGAGGGAGGGGTCAGTCAGGTCAGCCAAGCCAGTGAAACCGGTGACGGGGAGACGTGGCGCAGTTCCCAATGCACCTGTAGTTAAAGTACTGGTCTCTTTTGGACGGGGGCGCGAGCCTGACCACTTTTCCGACGCCGTGAGGGCAACGGCAGCTCGCATCTGAGGAGCTGAGAGGGCCACGCACGCAGGGAAACCCACCTGCCAACAGACCACCAGGTCCGCCGTGAGGGCAACGGCGTAGCACAAAACTACATTTCCCAGGTCTCCCGGAGCGGCGCAGCAGGTGACGTCAGTGGCAGGCGTCACCTGCCTACATCTACGCTGCACGCCTCCCGCAGCGCGGGACGCTTTGGACGGGGGCGCGAGCCTGACCACTTTTCCGACGCCGTGAGGGCAACGGCAGCTCGCATCTGAGGAGCTGAGAGGGCCACGCACGCAGGGAAACCCACCTGCCAACAGACCACCAGGTCCGCCGTGAGGGCAACGGCGTAGCACAAAACTACATTTCCCAGGTCTCCCGGAGCGGCGCAGCAGGTGACGTCAGTGGCAGGCGTCACCTGCCTACATCTACGCTGCACGCCTCCCGCAGCGCGGGACGCTTTGGACGGGGGCGCGAGCCTGACCACTTTTCCGACGCCGTGAGGGCAACGGCAGCTCGCATCTGAGGAGCTGAGAGGGCCATGCACGCAGGGAAACCCACCTGCCAACAGACCACCAGGTCCGCCGTGAGGGCAACGGCGTAGCACAAAACTACATTTCCCAGGTCTCCCGGAGCGGCGCAGCAGGTGACGTCAGTGGCAGGCGTCACCTGCCTACATCTACGCTGCACGCCTCCCGCAGCGCGGGACGCACGCGGGCAGCGCCCGGGCGAAGCCCGGGCCAAGGGCGGGCCCGTCCTTGCCCGTCATCGCCAGGAAGAGGCAGGGCTGGGCCGCCCCCTAATCATCACTCCCCGTAACGTGTAGCTGAGAACTGTAAGTACCGCGGAGGCAGAACAGACTCAGTTGGGACATCACCTGTTTGGAGACTTAACATTGTTTACTGGGGTTAATGTGCTGGTAGCGTAACCCAGAGGCAAGGTGGCCGAACTGACAGTACGAACTTCTTAAGCCCCAGAGGCCATAGCTGCCCACTCGAGTACTGTGGGTGTGATTTGAAGGGATTAAAGTTACTGAGTAGAGGAACAAGGGATAACCCGGGGTATAGAAGGCTTTAAAGGGTTGACGCAGGTGAGGGGTAGGGTGAAGCAAGTGGTGGGTGTTAAGCTGATTAGATTGCCTGGTAGCCTCACCAAAAGACAGCGGAAGTATGGCAGGTACAGCGAGAACCCGCTCTACTAAATCAAAGCTGAGGCAAACAACGCAGATAAACCCGCCCCTCATGGAACAGGGTCTCTTGCCATTACAGATTCAACCAACGGCAATCGATCGAATGTTGCAAAAAGCTATAGGGGCGGTTTCCAGTGAAATCGAACGCACTGAGAGACGCTTATCCCTTACACCACTACTAGACACACCATCCCCGGTCCAAATAATAGAGAGTGATAATTTGGATTCTCCCCCTCCCCCAACTACAGTAATGAATGTCTCGGATCTTCCTTGTGCCCAGCGAACTGCGGAGAGGGATAGTGAGGCCCACACTAGGGGTCCACCAGTTGGGGCAGGCAGGAAACGAAAAGTCGGCCCTGCAAAAGGTAGGACTAAAAGGAAAAGTCGCAATGCCCCCCCAACACTGGAGACTACTATAGAGTCAGGTAGGGACGACGAGCCAAAACAATACTCAATCCCACCATTATGGTTAGCTCAAATAATGGCAGATTTCCAATCTCAATTAGAAACTTTTATAGTCAATCAGATCAGACCACTCACCAGTAGATTGGATAAGATAGTTAATGAAATAAAAAGCAGGGAAAGGGTAGTAAGGTCAACCCCAGAAATAGTCCCCATCCCCAATGTAAGTGGAATCAACAGTGCCCACATGAACGAGGGACAACCCATTAACTCAGAGGTTAATCAAGAACAAGTTATGCAGACCCCAGAATGTGAGACTCACAAACTGTTGCAATCTAAATCCACAAATCCAAAGGGGAAAGCTCAACAAAAGGAAGTGCTAGGGCAAGCTCTACATGTGACATTTGGGAACCACCAAAACCCCCCGCATACAGCCTATAGGAATCAGGTCACCCAACAACCAATGAGCATCTCTAGGACAGCTGCTACAGTTTCCCTCCCGACAGTAAATTTACCGCCACAGGCATGCCCACTAGTTGTTATCTTGGCTGGGGCACCGGAACTTAATGGTGATCAGAAGGAGTCCCACCAGGAATTAAAGAACAAGGTCATACACTGGTTGGCCAGCCATAAACCCTTACCACACGGGAAAGATGGCGAAATCCTTTTAGTGAGAAGGGTGAACTGGCTAGGAAATAGGAATAAAGATATCCCGGGAAACTGCATAATTATTAATTTTAGGGATAGCAATGTAGTCAACCACATTCTGAGAGAGGACATAGGGGTGAAAAGTAAAATCATAAAACCATTACCCCTAGACTATTTTTATCCCAGACAAAATGTCCCACATAAGGGAAGTCAACATGAGGAAGGGCAATGGGAGGTATCCCGCATAAAACCCCACGAACCTCGGGAATGTTGGGGAGAAAGGCCGAGGTCGTGGGAAGCCGAACAGGCTACGTGGGAAAATAGGTATGCACCCCTTATGTCCCTAGAAGCTAATGACTGACTAACCCACGCTGTTTCGATAAGGGAAGTTAGATGCATGGAGGGTAGGGTGAACGAACTGACCATTGCACAGGTCGCCCCTACAGAAGGTAACTACCAAATGACCTATCAAGATTCGTTGGTAGCGCCCCAAGTAACAAGAGTGGCTGTTTCAACTGATCAGCCATATGCCACCTGTGACGAATTGCCAGGAACTAATAATGGAGTAATGGCAGCAGATGAATGCGGGACACTTCAGGGGTTGGTGGGCACAAATGAGGAGCCAAGGGTGACAGGGGATGTTGACAGGACACAAGTAATTTCCCAACAAACGGACCAGTCAAGGAAGACAGAGGGTGGTTTAAATGTTGTTTCCTGGAACACGGCTGGCCTGGCAAGCAAGTTCCACATCCAGGAGTGGAGGGAATATATTACGGAATTTGAGATAATAGGCCTCCAGGAAACCTGGGTAACTGAAAATAGCCCCTACCACATACAGGGCTTTAAATGTTTTTTTATCCCAGCCCTGAAATCAAGTTCGGGGAGGGCCATGGGGGGTTTATCCCTATACGTGGATCTAAGGATAAAAGGCAAGTGGACGAACATATTAAGCCCATCGCGAAATATACAGGCCGTAAGGTTCGAGGGGCAGGGTTTAGGTCTGTTACTGCTCAATATATATAACCCGGGTGAAGCTAAAGAGGAGGAGGATTTCGTGAGAACACTGGACACCCTATTGAGCAAGAACTACACACAAGTAAACGGAGTAATTTACCCACACTATATAATTATGGGTGATTTAAATATCCATTTATGCTCCTCCTTGTTCCCCACAAACTCTGAATGGTCGCGCTGCCCGTTGGTTAAGGGGCCTCACTTTGCCCACACGTCAGTAGGCAGAGAATTGAGTAACCTCTTGAATAGCCACAACATGGAACATACCCTGGATATGATGGCCATGGGAAGTGATGGCTCCCTCCCCCCGACCTTTAAAGGCAGAGGGTGTTCGTCAATTATTGATTATTTTTTGGTATCTAGATCCCTCAAGCGCTTGGTTATAGCGGTTGGAATAGAGTGGAACCCATTCAGTGATCATAACCCCCTAACATTGAAATTACAGTACCAGGTAGTAGCCAAGATAGGCACTATGGATGGGGTTCTTGAGAGGGCAACAGATCAAGGAAGGCGGATTAGGTGGGCCAAGATTGAGGGCGCAGCATTTTATAGAGATCTGATAGAGAAAGGGAAACAACCTATTGAAGATTGTCTTGATCTAGCAACTGAGGGTCCCCAATTATTGTGTGCCTTTGGGAAGATCGCAAGCCTGGTGGATAAACTTTTAACTACACGATCTGTTAAAAGAACCATAATTCAACCAAAATGGTTCGACAGTGATTGCTCTCGGGCACTTAGAGAGCTAAAAAGCTGTTTAAAACAAAAGCCCAGGAACAAAGATAGGGTTACTAAGTGTAGAGCAAAATATAAGGCTGTCACTAAAAGAAGGAAATTAGCTCTACAGGGGGAAGTGTGGGCTGACCTAAGGGAAGCGGCCGAATCCAGGGATCTTTCTAAATTCTGGAGTATTATTAATAAACCCTGCTTTCATGAAAGTCATACACCAGAAATTAGCGCAAATATCCTACCGGAGCAGTGGGTCGCACATTTCAAGAGCCTGTACAATCATGAAAAGACGGCTCTTGCCCCCGTGGAAGATATCACATCACAAACCCAGAGGGTAGAGTTCACCTTAGCAGAAATCACCATAGGAATAGAGGGTCTATCTAAAAACAAAGCACCTGGCCCCGACGGGGTTCCCCCCGACTTGTTCATTAGTAATGTGGAGTTGTGGGCTCCCCTAATGACCAGGGTAATAAATGCAGCAATTATGTTCGGTCTGCCAAGGTCATGGTCAATGGCTACTATTATTACCATCTTTAAGAAGGGTAATAGGGATAACCCACAGTGCTACCGGCCCATTTCTCTGATTGAAGTCTCTGCCAAGATCTTGGGAAGGGTAATCCTTAACCGACTAATCGAATGGACAGAGGAGAACAATATAATCTCGGACATCCAATATGGCTTTAGATCCGGGAGATCTACTAGTGATCAATGTCTTAATTTATATATGCTAGTCGCCAAGTACACTATAACAAGTAATGAAGCCATTTATTTAGGATTCATGGACTTGGCGGCCGCCTTTGATCATGTAAATAGGGAGAAATTGTGGCTAATGATGACCCAACTTGGTATTGACCAGGGATTGATCATCATTCTCAGGGAGTTGCACAGAGATACCACAGCTAGGGTACGCTACAACAATGCTGGGGGCCTCACGGAAGCTTTTGGGTGTTCAAGCGGGGTAAGACAAGGGTGCATTCTTGCGCCCTTTTTATTTTCCCTCTATATTAATAAACTTGAGCAGACCCTGGTTGCTTTAAACACTGATTGCCCGAAAATTGGAACGCGCCAGATCCCAGTCTTACTTTACGCCGATGATGCGGTATTGTTAGCCCGCACCCCGAAAAGTCTACAGGTTTTAATTGACGGCTTTGTGAAGTTTATGGGATGTTTGGACCTCTCTGTGAATCTGGGCAAATCTTTTGTGATGAGGGCAGGGAAAAAGTTATGGCCCACATTTACACATAGAATCGGGTCTCATAAATTGGAAAGAGTACAATTCTTCTCCTACCTAGGGATACTGTTTGACGAGAGATTAAAATTTGTATCCCTGGTAGAGGAAAGATGTGGAAAACTGATATCCTCAAATGGCGCAGTGATGAACTATGGGCGTAGACTAGGTAGATGGTCCCCTGAACAAGTACTGCACATGTACAATTCCATCTGCTGTTCTAAAGCCCTGTATGGAGCTGAAGTATGGGGCTTTGCAAACATCACACAACTACAGCGGGAGGAAAATAAAATATTGCGGTCTTTACTTAAAATCCCGCAGAGCACCCCAGCTATTATTGCCCATAGAGAACTAGGGAGGCCATACATTGAAGACACGGCCAAGCTCAGGCCGATCCTGGCGTGGCTCAATATTTGGTTAAACACAGAAGCTAAGTTAAGCAGACTAATTCTGAGCGACTGTCTAGGTAGAGAGAAATGTATGAAGATACCCTGGTTCAAATATGTCAGGGACACTCTAGAGAAGCTGGGCCACACAGAACTTTTCACTAACCCTTCAGAGATTAGAGCCCAGGATAAACCAATGGTAAAAAGCCTGTTTTTGGACCATGGGAATACAACTAGATTTATGAAGGAGGGGTCCAAAAGGTCAGTGAACCTGTATACTCACACTGAGACCACAGTGGGCATGGAACCCTATCTTTGTTTATTGCATAACGCCCAAGACAGATTTTTAATAACCCGTTTTAGGCTCAATCTTTTACCTTATTTATTGGCGGACCCACAAGGGTATTCAGTCCCGATTGAGCAGAAGGGTGCCTGCGGCTGCGACAATCAGTCTCCGCAGGACACCCTTCATTTTGTATTATTTTGTTCTTATTACTCCACCCCCAGGCGAGGTTTTTTAATTGACATCTTGAAAAGGGCAAAACTGACCCAGGCACACTCAGCAATACTGTTCTTACAAAGGGCAGCTGACCCACTGACTCTGTGTTGCATTCTGAATTTCCTCAAAGTGTCTTGGAGACTAAGATTAACCAAAGGTCAAGTCTAAATAGTGTCCGCCCAGAAGTAGTGCACCCGTCAGGTGACACGATTGTTTTATTTTGTATTATCTTCATCAAATGTTCTTTCTGATTGATTTAATTGTTTTTTAAAATGGATAATGAATGAGATTGTATTGTGCATATGTGCTTTTATGGTGTTTTTAACATCCGAATAAAGAACTATTGATTGATTGATTGATACTGGTCTCTTTTAACGCGTTACATGGAATCTGATCACTTCTAAGTATAGAAACCCTGTTCACTTCCCAGCTCTCAGGAGAGCGACATTTTGCTTGACTGTTTAAAGTAAACAGCCTGTGTTTGCCAGTTGTGAATGTACACATATTGACATCAAATATGATGTGCTGCAGATCTTTGGTATAGACCGAGGTGGGGACGGTTTGTCCGCGCGCTGCTCGCTGCAGAATACAGGGGTCTGATCCAGGGGCAGAGGGACACAGAGGGGAGACAGGGTCCCGGGAGAGAGGGTATGAGAAAGGAAAGGACCGACCGAATGAAAAACGAATGAAGCAAGTCAGTGATTGGAGGAAATGAGAACCAGGGAGGTAAAAAGGGGGGAAGGGAAGAAAAGAAGCAGATGAGGCGGGAAGGAGGCATCAACCCGGAAAAGAGAGAAGAAAGACGGGAATGCAGAAAGGAACAGAGGGAACGAACGAAATTAGTAAAATGAGTGACACAGAGAGCAAGGTGAGAGGGAGGAAGAGAGTGGGCGAGGTACGGAGGGAGGAGAAGGGTATGAATGAAAGCGGGAAAGGGCTTGAACGAAGGCAGACATGCGTGTATAGTGTAAGAGAGCCAGAAATAGAAACCCAGCTAGAGACACTAGTGAATGGGTGGGCGTAAGAATGGGTTGATGGACGTAGGAATGAAATGAATGAATTGCTGATTAGATTCATATGGCGCAGTCAGGTGCCCCGTAATAAGACTCTGCCCAGTGATGGTGGCGGCGGCAGGGTTAGCAGAACGCATAGCACATGCCCTGACCCTGCTGCCTCCGGGTCAACACAACAGGAGGACTCTGAGGCTCCCAGAAGGGATTGCGCAACTGCCTTATGTAACACAACCCGAGGGCCTGAAGATAGCGCTGGAAAAGACGAAAAGCTGAATATGATGCAACAGCGGCCTCCAGTGGTCACGGTTCGTTTAGTCTCCTAATCCTCACTACTTGCTACTGATGTGTAATAATCAGTTTTATATATTTAAAAAAAACAGGCCATTGTCCTAGTTTGTGATCTCATTCAATTATAAAAAGTTGATCTTTTTATTCCTTCTACCTGAACCTTTTAATATTATTTGACTCAATTTATAACATATGCATGAATACATATATGGGGAAGAGTTGTGGTGCCGCGGCCAGGGCGATTGACTCCGGAATCCAGGGATCACGGTTCGATCCCGGGCGCCGGAGGCAGATTAGCCCAGCACCAAGTCTTCCCGACAGCGCCTAGATACCTTTACGGGTGATTGTTCGCGCTTCACAAATGTGGATTTTTATTATGTTCCATTTAAATCTTGCCCTTTTGCCAGTTCATTATCTTCACATGAATTTTAGTCTTTTGATGTTTTTATTCTTCGCTTTTGCCATGTTGTATTGTAATATATTGTGAATGTATTATCTCTTTTTTAAATATAATAAAGAACTTTGAACAACAAAAAAAGGCCTTTGTCTTATTTAATTATTTAGATTTTTCTATACCATAAAGTGTATAGATTCATTTACAAAAGTCGGTATACACAACTAGGCCCAGGTCTCGGGCGCCCACATTCAGAGACGCGCCCCCAGCTTGCATGGAAATCTGCTTTTAATCATTCAATGAATTTTGAGTTCGCCAGCACCTGTAAATAAACTAGCTTGTGAACCTCGCCTTAGTCTCCGTTCCTTCACCCCTCCTTCTCCCTCATGACCCCTCCCATGGCCACTCAAGTTTTAATACAGCACCCGAATAAGCTATTCACGTGTGAGCGAGGGGGTGAAAGATGGGCGAAGGGACCTGAATATATATTGAATTTTTATAAATATAGCAGTAGTTAGACAGGTTTGCGAGGGGCTGACATGTGATTCCCTTCATGGTAGGACGCTGTTATGCGTGCAGAGAGAAGTAAATGTAATTATGGTGGGATGGTGGTTAGTTGTTATTCGTGCAGAGAGAAGTGAGTGACATCATGGTGGGTACTTTTTATTTGTGCAGAAAGAATGCATTAGGAGGTGGGCATCAGTTTAAAGTGTGGGTGATTTTACTAGTGCTTTTTGAAAGGATTTGACAGATTGCCCATATTTGATACTTGCAAGAATGTCATTCCAGATCTTCGGAGCAAAGCACAAAAAAGAGCGAGTTTCTATGGATGCTGTTTTCCGTCAGAGATTGTTGGTTCTGGGAAGGTGTCTGTTATGTTATGTTAAGTAGATTTGCATAGCGTACTAATCACCCGTGTGGGTACCCAGGCACTTGTAAACCCAAAAAGGACACTGTTCCTGTGGCCAGGCGCAAAAAGTCACCCATGCCCAAAAAGAAGAGAAAAGGAATAAGAGTGAAAGGAAATCCTAGGTGGAGGACCCACTCAACTAATGGAAGACCACTCTTTGTCCTCTAATGCCCTCACACACCCCAAAGGGTGTCATGCTTCATCATCGGGCAGTGCTCCTCGTAGGGCCGGCGCTGCAATTCCCTACGGGCCCCCGAAGGGTCACTTTGTCGGAGATCTTTTAAGGACTGCCGGATGATGCATGCGGGTGTGTGGGGAGTGCGTCCTCTGTGGAGGATAGAAACAGTGTGTGCAATTGTGTGAAAAATTAATAAAGGGTCATCATGCAGGCAATGTAAAACAGATGTACCCTTAGCAGAATCTGACTGCTAAATAAAATGTTCCCCTTAAGGCATACTATGCCCAGGTGTCGTTGGTCTTGCGTCTTCCCATCGTGTTTGTATGGGGAGCACTTTACCCGGTAAGTTACTATGAATCGCCCGGAATAAGTGAGATATGTAGCGCCGTCCCTGGGCCATATACAGCATTACTTGGAGAACTTTGGTGGTACAGGGTTCCTCTGGGAAGGATGGCCATATCTCTCAGGCAACCTGTGATATTTTTTCTTTTTTTTTATAACAATATTTTCTCTATTTATGATCTTACTTCTGTACTTGTATATATTTTATTGTACTTTTATGGTCTATTGACCGAAATAAAGTTATCAATGATGATGATGATATTTTTTCGTATTGCAGAACTCCCCCTTCCCCAGTTCAAATGTGGCCCCCAAAGTGTTATTCGAAGAGTCAGGTCTTCAGCTTCTTGCAGATCTCAAGAAGTGAGGAGGAGGCTTTGATGTGTTGGGGTAGGTCGTTCCATGTTTTGGGTGCAGTGCAGGAGAATAAGCAACTTCCTTGCTTTTCCTTTGCTTTTGCGGATACATGTCTGTGCAAATGAGAGTGAGTCAGAGCGTAGGTGTCCTGTGTTGCTTAGGGCTCTGTACGTATATGTGAGAAGTTTGAATTGCTTGCACTTGTGAATGGGGAGCCATTGAAGCTCCTTGAGGTGCGGTGCGATGTGAGGGAAACTTGGGAGGTTGGGTATGAGTCTCTCAGAGGTGTTCTGGATGGTCTAGAGCCTTTGTAGGATTGTTGGGAAATTACAGTGTATCGAGTGTTGCCATAGCCCAGGCTGCTATTGATGGGTGCTTGTGGGATGGTCCTTCTGGAGTTTTGTGGCAGCCATTTAAATATCTTTTGCAGCATGTGCAGGATGTTGAAGCAGGAGGTGCTCACTACATGACAAGAATCAGGAGGGGGGAGGTAGAAGTAATTTGTTTAGATTTCACTCTGCTTCCACACTAGTAAAGTCCATAATCATAGGAAAATGAGTGCTGCAGGTTTCCTGGGGTCTAGGCATCCTGAGTGTCGACCCAAAACCCTCAACCAATTTCTGCCAAGGGTGGTGTAAGCGATCACCACTATGGTGTTTCGTTGGGTGGCATCATCATTGGGTTTCCCACTTAGGTACTCAGTTCCCTAGGTGAGTACCACCTCCTTCAGATGAAAAATACTGGTGGGATCCAAATGGTGGTATATAAAACGACCTCCTGTATTTAAAAATGTAACTTTAATATGGGTAAAGTATATAGAGGTAAGGTTAAAAATTGAAGTGGTGATGTTTTGGATTTGTTAACATTCCGTAACATCATATGTGATTGGTCAACATGTATCAGCTTCTTTTGCCCATTATGGTCTGGGCCTTCATCAGGGCCTTTTACTAAGTTCAACAGGTCCCTTACTGTTGATCTTTTTTTGTGGTCTCGTGAGTCAGTTACTTACAAATATTCAATCTGAATGGTTCTTTGCGGAAAGACTCGTCGGCTTCATTTAGCTTAAGACTTATATTCTCTTTTTGGCCTGCCCCATATGTATCGGATAGAGCTGGGGCGTCATGGCAACTTGTCATTGTTCTGTCCCCGGTATGTCTACCTACTTTGTTCTCATCCATCCCTGGTAGGGGTCTTGTGTTATGTAGGGCTTTGTACGTATGCATAAGAAGTTTGAAATGTTTGTGCTTGTGAATGTGGAGCCATTGAAGCTCCTTGAGGTGCGGTGCGAAGTGTGGGTGGCGTGGGAGGTCGAGTATGAGTCTTAAGGCAGTGTTCTGGATGGTCTAGACTAGAGCCTTTGTAGGATTGTTTGGAGATTCCAGTGTAGAGTGTGTTGCCATAGTCCAAGCTGCTATTGTTGAGTCCTTGCGGGATGGTCCTTCTGGGGTTCTGTGGCAGCCATTTAAATATCTTTTGCAGCATGTGCAGGAGGTTGAAGCAAGAGGTGCTCACTGCAATTACTTGTGCTATCATGTTGAGCTTGCCATCTAGGATGATCCCCAGATTTCTGGTGTGGTCGGTGGGTGTTGGTCCTGGCTTCAACGGCCATTAGGTGTAGTTCCTTGCTGAGGTCTTACCAAAGACCAGTACTTCCATCTTGTCAGAGTTGAGCTTCAGGCAGTTGGTTCGCATCCATTCTGCTACCATGATCATGTAGTTGGTGAAGTTGGTTCTGGTGGTGGTTGTCTTCTCCACCAGGGAGAGAATGAGCTGGGTGTCATCAGCATAGGAGATGATGATCATGCCTTGTGATCAGATGATGTTGGCGAGTGGTATCATGTATATGCTGAAAAGGGTGGGGCTGAGGAACGATCCCTGTGTGACTTTCCAGATCAGGTTCTTGGTCTCTGATGTAAAGGGTGACAATCTGACCTTTTGGGTTCTTCCTGTGAGGAAGGAGCAGATCCAGGTGAGTGCAGATCCTTTCATGCCAATCTCATGGAGTTTTCTCATGAGGGTGTTGTGGAAGACAATGTTGAAATTCATAGATAGGTTGAGCAGGATGAGGGCTGCTATTTCTGCTCAGTCGAAGATGATCTGAATATCGTCGGTGGCTGTGATGAGCGTTGTTTCGATGATGTGGTTCTTTCTGAATCCTGATTAGTTGTTGTTCAGTAGCTAGTGATGCTCGAGGTGGGTTGTGAGTTGCTTGTTGATGGCCTTCTCAATCACTTTGGCTGGGTAGGGGAGCAGGGAGATGGTTTCACAATTGCTCAGTTGGTTTGGGTCGACTGAAGGCTTCTTGAGTAGGGCACCGAGTTCTGCATTGATCCGGCACTTTCATCCGGTAAAGTGGTGGATGTGATGGAGGTTTTGATGTTGTGGGACAGGGTGATCCTAATTATTAATGTTCCCATGTTGTAAATGTAGTGGGGGCATGGATCCATTTTGCCCCGGAGTGGATGGTCCATATGATTGACACTGTGTTGTTTCTAGTAGGGGTTGTCCATTTGGTCAGGTGGTGGTCTTGGTTAGTGGTGGGTAGGTTGGTGAGGATGTCGCTAGGGTCGTGTTGGTATGCAATGTTGCTGAAGTTGCTTGCGATTTTTCTGTGGAAGAAGTTTGATAGGTCATTGCAGAGCTGTTGAGAGATGGTGATGTTGATGGAGGCTGAGGGTGAGGTGAAGTCCTTGACGATCATGAAGATCTCTTTGCAGGGGTTGGAGCTTCCTTCAATGCGATCCGCTAGCACATTATTTCTTGGTGTCTCTTAGTTGCTGGTGATAGCATCTGAATGCAGCCTTTTAGGTGGTTCTGTCGATGGTTTAGTGGCTGGCTCCCTATTTCCTTTCTAGTTATTTACTGTGTTGTTTGGTGTCTCGGTGGCCTTTGTGTACCAGCTGGCCTGCTTGTTGGGTCTGCTTTGCCTGTTGGGTTTGATGGGTGCATGGGGGTCTGTGCAGTTCTTGATCCAGTTGTTGAAGTTGATTATGTTCTTGTCGAGGTTGTTTGTGGGGTTAGATTGAGCCATGCTGAGGGTGCCGAGTCAGCCTGCTTCTGAGATTTTGCATAAGCTGCAGCTTGGATTGCTGAGACTGGTTTGAGCATTGACTTGCAGTGTGTTGATTTGGAAGTGGATGATGGAGTGGTCGGTCCATGTGAGCGGTGTGGTGAAATTTTATTTGATGCTGTTGCTGGTAATCAAGATGGGGTTCAGTGTGTGTCCTGCTGTGTGTGTTGGTCCTCAGACAAGCTGGGTGAGTTCATTGTTGATATGCAAAGGGAGGGACATGGGGCAAATAAAGGTCCAGCATACAGGCCCCCAGAGGTACGGTACATTCCGAGGTAGGCAATTCCTAAGGAAAGGGAGCGTTGGGAGGAAGCAGGGGTCGCAAGTACCTAATGTATAAAGTCAGGTGATCGGATCCATCAGGAGCAAGAGCCCTCACACACCCCAAAGGGTGTCGTGCTTCATCATGTTTACATTTACATCCATTCCGCTCCAAGATGGCACCGGAATCTTGACTCATCAAGAGGCGGAAAGCGGTCAAGTGTTGCTGGTGCGCCAGTCCCGACTCATGTGATTGCTCTTCTTACCGTCTCTGTCCTGCCTCATCCACACTCCAGGGGTAGCAGAGGCCGGGGTAGGTCACACGCTACACATGGCGACATCCATCCGTGAGTATACTCTGTATATTTTAGCCTACTGCTCATCCTGGGTAAGCCCGGCATCTGACTCCAACTTTCTGGCACCCGTTTTAACAGCGCCTTTGCTCATTTATGGCTTTTTTCCTCTAGGCGGTACAACACTTTCTAGTGTGACTCTGCTACTGACTGAGGAGTTGTATCCCACTCTGTAGGCGGTAAGATCGTATGACCGTTCATAATGTTGATGACACCAGCCTATGATGCATCCCCAAACTGCGCATGAGTAGCTTATAGGATGTTTTGAAACACTTTGGGCTTCACCTCTCGGTTAAATGTGGATAGTGACATGAGATCTCATTTGTATGGCCCGCCACTTGATGTGCCTTTTTTCATTACATTTACCTTCACGAAACATTATCCTCTGCATGTGGATAGACATACGTAATGCATGGGTATATGTATATATCAACTAAAAATTGTCGCTTGATGTTATTCTTTGTTTTGTTCTTTTCCCCTTCTGTTCCCTCCAGGTCGGTCCATATATCGATTGTCTTAAGGTATACTATATACCAATGATAGCTGGGGTAAGGTACGACTCTGGAAAATACTTGTACTTTTGACCGACTAACCCTTGAGTAGTTTAGCTTGGCATGGTGGCATGGTGAGCAAAAATACGATGGATTTAGGCCCAGATCTCTGTACTGGGGTGAATGTATGACATTTTTCTGCATTCTGTCCATCAATAGTTCTTTTTGTAGTTTAGTTTGCACCTTTCACAGTCCTGACAAATTGCAGCGATATTTTTTTGGACACATGAATGGCAAGAAACATGTTGACCTCCACCTGATTTTAGAGCCAATGTAGATCATTATATCCACCTTTGGCCTATACCTGCTTTTACTATAACCGAGGGATACACACATTAAACTATCCTTTTGGATTGCCTCTTGTTATCTTTAGACTCACTCTACACCATTCTGCTCACTTACAGCACCTTCACACAGCACCTCACACTTCAAGTCAGCAGATTAAACAAACTCTGGCAAAGAGCCCCCTTGTGTGGTCTGTTGGGCATTGCAGCACCGGCCCATAAAGGAGCTGCCCGATGATGAAGCATGACACCCCTTGGGATGTGTGAGGGCTCTTGCTCCTGATGGATCAGATCCCTTGACTTGATACATACTTCTGACCCCCCTCTTCCTCCCAACTCTCCCTTTCCTTAGGAACTGCATACCCCTGACTGTACGTGAGCCCATTGTTGCCCAGGCTTTCCAGGAGTATTGTGGAGCACGGGAAGAAGTTGAGGTCACCAAAGAGTATGAAGGCTCTAGAGCTGATGGTGAGCAGGGAAATGAGGTCGGTGATGAGGTTGGCGAAAGTGGCTTGCAGTCCGAATGATCGGTAGGTGAGGCTTCCATTCAGGGTGAAGTTTTCAGAGATTTGCAGCTTTATGTGCAGATACTCCATAAATGGAGTGACATTTCCTGTGGATATTGAGCATTTGATGGATTCCTTGTAGATGATTGCGAGCCCTCCTCCTAGCTTGCGAAGGCGTTCCTGTCAAGCAATCTTGTAGCATGCTGGGATTGCCATGGCGAATTCAGGAGCCGATGTGGGGTTAAACCAGGTTTCTGTGATGAAAATAATGTCTGGTGTGCCGCAGGTCCAAGATTTCGGTCATGTGTTTGCTGAGTGATCGTGTGCTGAGTAGCATGCATTTGAGTTCAGGTTGTCATGCAGGTTTGTTGTTGCCTGTGGTATTGGGTGGGGGTGTTGAATGTGTTGTTGGTGCTTGATGTGAGGTTTGTGGGTGGCTGGCTGCAGGAGAGCTTGCATTGGGTGCGTATGAAAGGTCCTGGTGTGGTGTGAGGTGTGGCAGCAGCGAGGAGAAAAACATCCAGGGTCAAGTGACCTAATGATTGCTGCAGAGTATCTCTGGGCTATTATCGTACCAGGGTTCCTGGCGATGGGTGCGGTCTAGTCGCAGACCGGCTTGGTTTTGGTGTACCTGCTGTGTGACCCATTAAGTGGGTCCTGGGATGGGGAGGAGCATGGGAGGGCAGTGATAAGGGATAGAATGCATAGGAAGAAGGGGAAGGAAAGAGGCACAAGCAAGTAAGGAGCGTGGGGGGGTGGGACTTGGTAAATGAGTGGGGAGGAAGGGGGCTGCGAGAAGTTCAACAGATGCCTTATGGGGGGATAGGGCACTCAAAGCTGAGACGGCACAACAAGCAAAAAAAACTGGTGAAAAGAGCAAGGTTCAGAAGGGGGGAAAAAGCAGACTATAGGCACAAGTTGAAAAGAGGCTTAAAAGCGGGCCAGAGCAAGAGTGAAGAAGTGAAAAGACGCTTGATAAGTGAAAGGAGTCCTGAGAAGTGAAAGGAGTCTTGAGAAGTGAAAAAAGTCTTGAAGAATAAAGCTGTCACACGAGAGTTGGAAGGAGTAAAATGAACAAGTACTCGGCAGAAACTAAAAATGGGAGAGAGAGAGAAGCAGAGGAGCTGAAGCGAGGGGCAAGGCGGGAGCCTCAGGCAGAAAGGGCCTGCGCTGGTCGGAGGATCAGTCACAGGTAAGTAGGTGGGGGGACTGGGCCTAGACACTTTTTCATTGTGGTTGTATATTGACCATGATTCAGAGGGTCCTGGAAGTGGGAGGAGAGTGGAAGAGCAATGGGCAGAGCTGGTATGTGCAGGAAGAAGAGGTAGGAAGGCAGCAAGAGCAGGTATGGAGCAGGGGGAGGTTGAAAGGGGGTAATTCACCGGAGGGGGGCCCAGGGGCTGTGGTTCGTGCAACAAAGGCCTGAATGTGGGAAAGGATATATGAAACAGAAAAATTGGTTGCCCTGCTAAACCCACTTGAACCTGGGAAAAGGATAAATGAAAGTGAAAAATTGGTAACCTGTGGGAATAGACTGTTGTCTAACTAAGCCAGTAAGCTTATTAATCGATCACTGGTCTGGTCTAGACTTGAAAAGTCTAAGCTTATCAGTCAGTCACTGGTCTGGTCTAGACTTAAAAAGTCTAGACCAGACCAGACCAGTGACCAATTAATAAGCTTACTGGCTCAGTTAGGCAACAGTCTATTCCCACAGGTTACCAATTTTTCACTTTCATTTCTCCTTTGCTCAGGTTCAAGTGGGTTTAGCAGAGCAACCACCTATTGTAGTATACATGAGTGTGGGAAAGGGCACACAAAGCTGAGAAGGTACAGGTACAGAATAGAGCCTTAGAGGACAGAAGGGTATCCCACTGACCTTGTTAGTGCATTGCTTCCCCAACCGCACAGCTCCACCTGGCAAATGTTGCCCCTCGCACTTCCAGGACACATGTTTAAGGCCCTCCCCCACCTGCAGGAACCCACCTGCACCTCATCCCTGGTGGTCCAGTAATGAGTCTCTCTGCTTTCCTGTTCTCCTCCTGTTTTTGCCTTTTCTTTATCGCTCTTTCTCCACTTTTTGCAATTCATGTTCTCTTTTGCTCTTTTTCTAGTCTATCTATTTTTCCCTTAATCTGTGCCTTTCTGTGCTTCCCGCCCTTGCCACTGCTCGTCCCCGCACCCCTCCAGTGCCAGTTCCTGCTTCCCAGCTGTCCAGACCCCCAACACCACACCCACTGCTACCCTTGCAAAAGCTGGAAAAAGGTCACTGCAGACCAGCTGACCACCTCCCTAGCACCACCACCGACATCCACAGATGCCAATGCCTCAGCATGCAACCTCCACATGTGGAGAAGTGTGGCTCACTGGTTAGAGTAATTAACTACCACAAGGGCAGCCCTAACCACCTGAACCAGGGGCAATCACTAATGTATCCTAACAATGGTTCACAGTGTTTACAAAATAATCAACATATAAAAAATATATATGATCAACACATAACCATACAAATTATACCGTATTCCTAAAAGTAATGAAAAACCAAACAAATTATAAAAATGGATAGAAAAATGGAAAATAAGGCCCTTATACAAAAAACAACTTTAATTATCAGCATAAAATATTCTTAAATAAAATATACTGCTCAGACATACAAGCTGGTACAAATAATCAATTCAATAAACATATAAAACCAGACAAAAATGGCGTACACAAACAGAGATTTACATAAAAGTCGGAGTTCCAAAACAACACTGGAACTTCAACACACAGAACAATGTGTCCTCTATGAATTGTGGCCACAAATGCGTCGACGGCGTTTCGACCTTTGTCACAAGTACATGGTCATCATCAGGACAATTAGATAGCTGAGCATCTCACCAAGTAATTAAATCCTTGATACAATCTAGGGTACAGTTTATATCCGTGCTAGTGTATCGGTTGAATTCTAGAGTTATATAGATAAGAAATGTGAGCTCTTAAAATTCAGCTTCCATTTGCTTAAGAATTCAATAACTTAGGGCAGTATAATTATACACATCCTGCTTGGTCTGACAAAAATCCCAGACGTATCAATCTTCAGGGGGGTTCCCAGACGTTACTGGTACAATTCACGCAACTTAATTTGCCCAATATGTTCTAGGTGCATATTGATACGTCTGGGATTTTTGTCAGACCAAGCAGGATGTGTATAATTATACTGCCCTAAGTTATTGAATTCTTAAGCAAATGGAAGCTGAATTTTAAGAGCTCACATTTCTTATCTATATAACTCTAGAATTCAACCGATACACTAGCACGGATATAAACTGTACCCTAGATTGTATCAAGGATTTAATTACTTGGTGAGATGCTCAGCTATCTAATTGTCCTGATGATGACCATGTACTTGTGACAAAGGTCGAAACGCCGTCGACGCATTTGTGGCCACAATTCATAGAGGACACATTGTTCTGTGTGTTGAAGTTCCAGTGTTGTTTTGGAACTCCGACTTTTATGTAAATCTCTGTTTGTGTACGCCATTTTTGTCTGGTTTTATATGTTTATTGAATTGATTATTTGTACCAGCTTGTATGTCTGAGCAGTATATTTTATTTAAGAATATTTTATGCTGATAATTAAAGTTGTTTTTTGTATAAGGGCCTTATTTTCCATTTTTCTATCCATTTTTATAATTTGTTTGGTTTTTCATTACTTTTAGGAATACGGTATAATTTGTATGGTTATGTGTTGATCATATATTTTTTATATGTTGATTATTTTGTAAACACTGTGAACCATTGTTAGGATACATCACTGGTTAGAGTAGGCAGACCTGGAAGCAGAGGTCAGCCATGGACCAGGATTCAATTCCCGGCTCGGCTGGGTCTTGAGTCCATAAATTGTCCATGGACTCGATAATTCTCGCTCCAGTGCATACTCAATTCATGGGTTCACACTCTGTGACTCTGGGCAATAGCTTGCTTAATCTCCACAATGGCCCCTCGCGGCGGGATGCCTGGCTTTCACCTTGTGGATGCCCTGCTGGGTTATCTCACAGGGGAATACCAGGACGGGTTCCCTAAGCAAGCGCTTAGAGACCGGTTGGTGATTTGCGCTATATAAATATCTGTACATTTACATTTACATTTACATCTATGGATCTCCAACTGCACCAACAAACTGGTTGCCCTCAGGAAACCCTCAGGCAAGCAGCCCTCTGAGAAAGCCAGTTGGTTCTCTCCTGCCCTCCAAGAGTCCAGGCGACCCTGCAGACGGCCTTCAAAACCACCGTCACCACCACCTCATCTACAAAGAAAACTGCCATACAGGAACAAATCCATGCCAATGCGCACAACAGCAGAGAACTCTTCACCACGGTTAAAGAATTAGCAAAACCCAGCACGGAGACAGGCGAAACTGCAGCTCTTATCCTCCTGAACATCTTGGCCGCTTTAGACACCGGGTCCCACCTCACCCTCTGCACAAGACTCCACGACGCCAGCATCCATGACAAAGCCATAGAATGGATCCGCTCCTTCCTTACCAGTCGAACACAGAGTCAGACTTCCACGGTTCTACTCAGAACTAACCCTGGGTGGAGTTCCCATAGCCGTGCTACGCAAAACTCAGCGAAGTGGCAAAAAACACAGCCACTAGTTCTGCGAGCGGACTTATTTGCTTTTCCCACCCGTTTGTGTGATGTTTCCGCCGTACGTCAATGTGGATTGCATGTTCGGGTGGAAATAGCACACAAACTGCACCACGCGGTCATACATGGGCGCAGCCATCTTGGGCCCGATTCACAGAATTAACTTAAGACAAAATCCTAAACTTACTACTTTTGGTATTCACAGAATGCACTTACTACTTTTGGTATTCACAGAATGCACTTACTACTTTTGGTATTCACAGAATGGATTTACGACTACTAACTTTACGTCCGCACTCGGGCCGGAAATTCCGGCCCGGAGGCGGAGCTTCCGGTCCGGAGGCGGGGCTTCCGGGCCGGAGGCGGAGCTTCCGGCCCGGAGGTGGGGATTCTGGCCAGTAGCGGAGATTTAGCCATGGCCAAAATCTCCACCTCCGGGCCGGAAGCTCCGCCTCCGGGCCGGAAGCCCCGCCTCCGGGCCAGAATTTCCGGCCCGAGTGCGGACGTAAAGTTAGTAGTCGTAAATCCATTCTGTGAATACCAAAAGTAGTAAGTGCATTCTGTGAATACCAAAAGTAGTAAGTGCATTCTGTGAATACCAAAAGTAGTACATTTAGGATTTTGTCTTAAGTTAGTTCTGTGAATCGGGCCCCTTGTTTCTTACTCTGTTTATGGTGCTGGGCCCTAATTTTTGATCCTTATTCAATCTTTGCAATCCTTCCTTTCGAAAACTTTTTTCCAATCTTTTTTATCTTACCCTTTGTCTTTTAAAATTTGTATTTTGTGCTTTTTTTCCAACTTTTTGTGTGTTTTTGGTGAGTTTTCTTCTTTTAGATTTTTTAGCTTTACTACTTCTTATAACCCTCCTTCCCTCTTTTTCCATCTTTCTTGATTTTTTTCTCTCTTTCCCTCTCAGCCCCATGGCAGATAAAGGTGCACCAAGGCGCGCAAGTAGCAGCTGTCTTTCTTGGGGAAGGCGGCGCAAGGCAGGGGTGCTGCCCCATGCCCAGAGGTGGAGGTGGCAGCTCTGGTTTTTTATATCCAGCGCCACCTTCCCTCCACCCTAGCAGCAGACCTGGGTCCAGGTACGGCATGCGGTGTTGTATTCCGCTTTAGGTGTCCGTATATAGGTTTTCCTGATACATGTCTTTATATACCCACAATTCGCATTGCCCTTATATATGCATAAAATCCCAGTCCTTATTTAGGCATGCTGTACAAATACAGGCATGGTCACCTACATCCGTCCACCCCAACGTCACAACGAGTTCTTAGAAACCAGACCCTTAAGCTCTTGGGAGTTCCCCTAGCACAGGATTATTGATTTCTCCAAGAACTCATTTATTATGCATGAACCGCTATTCCTTAAGGGTTCATTCCTGATGTCTTCCTCTGCCCGACTTTACGTCAGTGCTAACATTCCAAGGCACCTATCGGGTATAAATATACCTTCCCTTGCCCAAGCAAGTAGGAGGAGACCTCGACTTTAGAGGAGCCCGTGTCCCGACCTGACGCTCTGACAAGAGACGCTGTCATCCCTGCTCGCAGAGAATCCAGCTTCCAGTGTTCTGACTCCCTTCGCGGGGTGTTAGAGTTCGAGACCCGGAAAGAGATTCCCAATGCTCTCATTCTCAAGGTATGGAGTTGACTAGAACCTAGAGGGACTCTTGGCATACTAGACTATAGAATACATCACCTACTTCTTACCTTGTACTACACTTAGGTTAGGTACACTGGGGTAGAACTAGTTAGAGAAGCATCTCATGAGTACTCGCATTTTTAGCTTATGTTATTTATGTATATGAATATATGTGTCATAGCTAAAAGATAATGCTAGTGCAGTATTATTTCTTTCTACTACTTCCGCTGTACATAATATATCTCGCATACTATCTTGTGATTGTAACAGCTCATATCTCTTACATGAGAAATAAGACTGTTCAATAAATCCTTTTATTGAAACGCCCATCTATTCTTTCTGTGTAACTCTGAAGAAACTAAGCATGCACAATTAGCTGAGTGAAACTGTTATCTGTTGTTTCCATGATTCTGAGAGTGTTCCGATTCTAAAGGGAAACAAAGTTGTCATGTTTATGCAGTTGTCAGAAACAAATCCCTTCTTGTTTACAAGGAGTTTCTAGTGGCCTCTGAGTTCGCTGGTACAAATTAATTAAGTTTAATATACTCAATAGGGGCATACTGACTTCAGTCCTATGCCAAATCTATAGGGTATACTATTCCAATTAGCAGAGCCTATTAGGGAAATAGGAACTACACTACAGCAGGAGTGCCAGCAGCGCTGGGCGAGGGTGTGCCGGGCAGTTTACTGCTGCACTGGAGTCTAGCACACCCATCAGCAGTGGACGCACTGCTGGTCCGATGTCCTGGACTGAGATCGGTACTTGCTGGACCTGCTAGGGGTTGAGGTCACGGGTCTACGTGAGTAGCAATTAAAATTATTCATTTTTATTATTCCTTGTGTGTTCTATGCTGTAGTTATTATTAGTTTTTTACCAAATAATAGGTAACATGCTGCTCACATGGAGGTAAGTTAAGTTTTCAAATATTATGTGATAGTCTGTTATTCTAGACAGATGCTTACCTTACTTGGTGCTACCTAAACTAGTTATCATACTTGTTGGCACTCTCTTGGGCTGATGTGATGATTATGTAAGAAGTTCTGTAATTAGTTATTAGTAATTGTTTCGTAACCGCATGGTGCATGCCACATGGACGGTGCAGGGATGTTTGTTAACAACAACATCCATTTTTCAACGGAAACTTGTGCTGCTGGCCTTTTCCGCCTGCCACACAAGTTTCCATTGGCAAATGGAGGTTTGCGACCGCCCTATGGCCTATGGGCGAACGCATCGATTCGTAATAGTGCGGTTGTGACCTCTGACCTAAGGTCGAACGGTTCCAGAACTGCAACGGTGTCCGTCCAACATCGGCATAACAATTAATAAGGCCCTTTGTGAATTAGACCGTCAAAGGGGGTTGAGAGATTGCGAATGAGATTTGAGAAGAAGCAAACATCATTCATTGCAATTTATTATTAGTAATTCCAAAATGTAGTTTACTAAATTTGGAATAGGGGTAGGTAGGTTTTTGAAATTTTGAATAGGATAGGACAGTCCGCGATATATTACTACTAGTTGATCTGATTTAGAAAAGTTCAATGTTATTGCGATTTCCTTTGCCTGTCAAAACATATTTTGGGGAGATATTTATTTACCACTAATCTTTTTTTGTCTTACTCTTTATGTCTTACATCAGCAGCCAGGGGCAAGAAGAGGGCTGAGGCTGGTGAGGGTCTGGGAGCTGGAGGTGCCTCCCAGAGGTCTTCGGTCAATGGCTCTGCTGTCCCCAGCAAGTCATCTTTGTTTTAACATTAATATATTTATTGTCCTAATTTTTCCGCTCCTTTTTGAATAAATACCCGTTTTATATATTTTTCCAAATCCTCTTCGATTTATCAGTTTTTAAATTCTTGCTATCCCTGCAATATCCTATTTACTTGTGCCATATATCAAGTTTCTGTACTACCACGGCTGAGTGGTAGTACTCTAGACTCAGAACCCACTGGTCACAAACTACTACTACTCCTCCTATGCTGTGCATATTGCATGCCCATTGCCCAAGTAAGGTATTCTACGCATGTTTGTTGAGATGAGAAGGCTCAATCACTTAAACAGGAGAGTGTCCATAGTCACGTTGGACACCCCAAAGTTGTGTCTTCTTAGCTAGGCCTAGTATTATTACTAGTAGCAGTTGGTGAACTGATGACTGTGCACCGTGTCTGGGAGGAAGTAGAGGAGGACGGCCCCATTGCATTTGCCAGCCAAGGACATACTCTATTTTTTCTCAAAACATCATATTAATCAATTAATAGCTCCAACCCCTCATTAACAGCTTGTCTTGAGGCTTTTAAAAAAATTGCCACCAACAAAATGCCAAACCAGATATTTTTTATAGAAAATACTGTCTGTAATATATTCAAATTGTCGTGAATGATGTGCGTGTTGTAGTTTTCTATTGAGAAATTTAGAGGGGGAGGCATATCTGGCATCTAAGAAATATGTAATTTTTTTTTTTTAGCCCACCGTCTACCAGTGCTGGGGCCAGCTGTGACAGCACCAGCCAGTCTGCAGATGCAGCAGCGGAAGGGGGTGAGCCAGCGGCAGTGGCGGGCAGTAGTAAGTCATATTGCTTCATATCGACAATTCATTATATACTCACTGTAAAGGTATAGTGTTGTTGACTTGTGAATAACAGGTAAACCCAGCAGGAGTTGAGCTGAGTAACTGATGGCCGCTCCTATCTTCAACTCAATAGAGAATGTTTCATGAACAAGACCTTAAACTATGGGTTGATGGAAAAGGGAAGGAACGATGGAAGGAAGGAGAAAGGATGGGTGAAATCTATATATATGACTGAAAGAGAAGGATGCATGGTTGAAAGCGCCAAATGCATCTACTATAGGTGGCTGATAGCTAGGAATAGGATGTATGAGTGGGTGAAGGATTAATGAAAGGTATACAGGTGGGAAGCCTGACTGGGTGGGTGAAAGTGTATGTGTAAAAGGATGCCTGCCTGGGTGAGTGATTGGAATCCTGTGGTGGTTTCTTTTGATTGAAAGAAACTTAAGGACGCATGGGTGGGTAAATGACAAATGTATGTTGTTGAAAGGTTTGTTGAGATGAGACTAGAGTAAGATAGAGAGCCATGTTTGAATGGATGGCTATATGGATGGATGGATGGTTTCATTGGTGAAGAGTGGATTGAGATAATGTAAAACTTAAATGGTGGTGAGTAGCAAAGCCAAGGGTGACGAATAAAAAATAAAATACTAGAAGAAAAATGCAATGATGAATAGAAACATCCTTGGGAAGGAGAATAAAGGACTAGGGTGCTCCTCTGTAGTGTTGTTGTTCTCATCTTTACTTGCCTGGAATGGTTTTTTCAAGTTTTTTTATTCAAAAGGTTGAGGATGTGAAACTTCAGACTCCTCCCTGGACTCACAGTAGTTTTCAGAGCATCATATTATTTATGTATAATTCCTACCCACCCATCATCAATCACCTTTCTCCCTCCATGCCCATGGCATAATGTTTTATGTGTTTTACTAAGAGCATTGTTTACAATTTGTCTTTTTTCTTTATTGATATGTAGCTACTCTGCTGCTGATCAAAAACCACCTAGCAGGCAGGAGATTGCAGCCCAGACCCGGCAGCAGAAACTGGAGGCCATCAGGCTGAGTACCTGCGGCTGGTGGCCTTGGAGGATGAGGAGGCAGAAGCTGCTGCAGATGTCCTGGGCCCCAGGCAGGCCACAACAACAACCACATCACACTGTCGCCGTGGTCCAATGGGCGCCTATTGCCATTCGACCATCACTGATGCTGCCCCTTATTGGCGTCGTTTTGGGTGCATGAATATTGAAGCCAGGCAGGAACGGATGGACATGTACCTTAAGAAGCTCCTAACTTGCCGTTAGTGCCCTCTTCAGACAACTTTTAAATATTCTTTTGGGTGGGTGAGTGGGAGTTGGGGCATTGTTGGGTTTTTCTTTATTTATGGACAATCTACTCTTGGACACTACTTGGACATTGGCTGTGGTTAGGGAGAGGGTGGGTCAGTTGTGGGCTTGGTTTAGATTTGTTCAGGGTATAAAGATTTCATACTTTTACATTTTGAATGATTTAAAAAAGAAATTGTGGGGTTATTGTTTTACTTCACACTGCTGCCTTTGCCACATCCTGTTAAAAATGTGCTGACAGTGTACACAACAAAATAGTTATGCAATACCCTCCCTTGTCCTACTACTCTTTCCTCCTAGTCTCTGCGACTATCTATTATTAGTAACCCTGACGGACTCGAAGGAGGGGCGGGGGTGAATTTCCATTGTTTAGAATGATTGCCATTCAACAATGAATCAATCAACCACATTTCACTTCTCTTACCTGATTAGATGAAGCGAGGGCTGTATGGTTTCCCAAGGTGCCATGATGGTGGTAGTAGTAGCAGCATGCATTGCTAGCGTTTTTGTAAACATTGAAGGCAAAGTCATCAGAAGAATTGAAGAGAGGTCCCACTCCCTCCTGGGCAAACTCGAACTGTAGGATAAGGACTCGAAGAGCGGAGACTATTCATTGCAGGAAAGTTATAAAAATGAAATAAAAACTAGGTTAATGCCGTTAATATTATTATATGCAATCTTCAAAAAAAATTACAGTCACCAGAGACTAGACTACTAGAATAGACTCAGACACAAGAAGAGAGTATGATAAGCAATGACAAATTGAATTAATCAGAACAATGTTGAGCTACTACGAACTGTACAAAGTGCACAAGCTTAGGCGCATATTAATACAGTGCCTGAATGATGATGCTGGCAATGAGATGTTCCTCTGAAATAAAATATCATACACTGTGCGGGGGTGTCTAATATAATATATTGCCAGTATGGGCTATATGAGCTTAAGAATAAGATCCTCCTCACCCTGCAGTTGGTGTTGCTTTCACCACATCCGCCCCACCAAGTGTGTTATGAAATAATGGTCTAAATTGTTATGCCACACCTCAATAAATCACACAGCCCGGGGGTAGAGGGTTAGGTGTTTGATGAATGGATGGGAAGGGGGATTTTGGGAAAAGTTAGACAAAGACCAACACTACACAAGGACAACATTCATCTTGGCAATGAACAGCTGACCATCATAAATCTGTTATTGGAGGAAAAGGAAACAAAGGAACAAATGAGTACAACTAAACCAAACCAAATTGTCCGTCTGCCCCCAGAGAGACCAAGTTACATTATTGTTTATGTTCAGTTTTACAAAGCTTTGAAAGATATCGATTATATTACAAAATAAACTTTCGGTTTCCGTAGGATTCAAGTAAACAACACAAACATGCAGTTCAAATGATAACTAAAAGAAAAAATTATACTGTATTGCCAAATTGGGACTGGGAGTTGCATCTGCATTGATTCCTCTTGTGCGGTCTGTCCATGTTTGGTGCCTGGCAGATGTGGTCCGGTAAGGTAAGCGTTGGTTTTCCAGTTATGGCGCCGGATGATAGGGCTTCTAGATTGGAAAACAAAAATGATATTGAGGAATAAAGGACTAGGAAAAAGAAAGAAGCTAAACTAAGGAGGACTAGGAGTGCACTGTGAAGACTCAGAGGAAGCGCAAGAGTGGAAAAGAATAGTCCTTTAACTTTTGCATTAAATCATGTTATGCCTGGTGTGTGTACAAAATTGTTGAGGCCAATTTTTACAACAACCAGCAAAAATCCCACAAAAATGGCTGCACGTAACGTAAGTATTGGTAGAGGGCTGATCAAACTGTCTTGATCATCGTCATTTCATCATCACATGATATATGACAAAATATGCAGCCTAATAGCAGAAGCACATGCATAATGTGATTTTTTATCATTCATGACTAAATGTCTGTCTCCACTTATCTTCAACAACAGGCCCCCACCCAACCACCACTTTGCTTCAAATTTGAGCCAGACAGCACTGAGCAGCACACACACCCCCAGCAACATAGCATTGTCCCAATCAAGTAAAACACATATGTACCACTGTCAGTCACACCACTCACCACCACCACTACACAGACTTTTGTAGGTCTGGTGTGTTGTTTACCTTTATGCCTCTTTAAAGTAATCAACAATCAACCAAATTGGTTGGTTTCAGTGATTTTGAAAACATCCATCTGCTTCTGGTGGCAATCCTCGAAGTAGTCACACTCTCGCCCATGCCCTGAGTCATTCCATCATCTCTGATCCTCTTGATTCTGACTCCGAGTATGGTGTCCAACTCCGTACCAACAGTGTCCTGTGCCCCGACTCATAAAATGCAAAAGATTGGCCTGTAGCAATACGATTTTGTCAGTGAGCAATAAGAAGGGAAAGATTGAGCCACTTTGTGTGTAGAGTAGATTTGTGTTTGAAAACATTGCATTATCTAAGGGACTGGTCCGGTCCGGTCTGAATCTTTGAGGAGTATAAAGCATAAAACAATTAAAAACAAAGCAGTGTGGACTGTGTGAAGTGGACCCGGTAAAGGAATCTTGCTGTCCTATCTCTCAAAGGGGAAGGGAAAAAAATAACCTTCTGGGACAAATTATTGATTAGCTGTCTGTACTTGGGCCACCAACATTATCTCAAATCTGAATCATCTCTAACACATTAAGCATAAAAAAGCCCACACTAACACTGCCTGCCACCACATGAATAGTATTGTCCCAAACTCAACACACATGATAATGAACATATCAACACAACAAGTTCACATCACAACAAACAACAATCACTCAGCCTGCAATGCACGCCAGCATTTACCTGTTCTTCCGGTGTGCTCTCCATGATCAATTGGTGGCACATTGCAGAATGAAGATCCTCCTCCATTTGTTTGCAAAGCAGAACATTGACAGTGTAATCAATAGATAGTCATAGCTCAGGATTGGAGGAAGGCACATATTTGTTTGTATTCTCCGTCCGATGTCTGGCTTGAGGGAAATGGCTTTGGCGAGTCGGCAGTTGGACTTCTTCACTGACTGCATGCAGTTGCAACTCCAATCCAGCAATTAAAATGTGTCTAAGAGTAAGTCGATGGGGATGAATTGTTCAACCAGACAGTCAGACACACACAAATAAGTAAGTAAATGTTCCCTAGCTATGTTTATTTTATTTTTATGTTTCTGGGCGTCAAAGAAAGAAAGCCTAGTAGTCAGTGAAAAAGAGCTCGTCCTCAAACTCTGGTGGTTCGCCTAGAAGTAGGTCATCTAACACACTACTTCCATGACCTGAGTCTCTGTCATCTTCCTCCTGTGGTACTTCACGTATGGGGTAATCCGTTGGTATAAAGTTCATTTTGATCATGCTTAATCTCTCCATGTTTTGGTGCGAGAGACTGTTCCTTCTCACTGCGACAATGGCACCAGCATATAGGCCTGGACCATCCCCTCAAAGGTCATGGGTGTTCCGCCTTGCTCGGCCTCTTTTGTCTTTGCCTCAGCACTGGATTGAAGCCCTGCCAGTAGAAACCATTCCTTTGCTGATTTTAGGGCTGATGCTCCTGTTCGTGTTGTTGATGTTGTTCTTGCTGTTAATGGCTTTGGCAGCTATGAGCGAACAGCACTGACCTCAGGCTCTGAGCTTGAAGGCTGCCCTGCAGTATTTGTGCCCTGGAGGAGCGGGCATCTAATTCCCAGCCTTTCTTCTAGCCGACTGGCTTGCACAGCTATCCAAGTTTTGTAGTTGGCAACATCCACGTCTGAAAAAGGAATGAAGTGGGCAATAATGGTTTGTACCATGGATCAAGAATGGTGGCACAAATGTAATGGTTGGATGACTCAATATCTCTTTGCACCCTAGTATTTGCAGATAAGCAAAGGATTAAGCTCTCCACCAACTCATATGTTTCTTTTATTTCCTCCACACCTGCGTACATTGCAGACACCTCCTTTAGCTGTTCCTGTAGCAAGTGTAACAATGGGATAGCTTGGCCCATGGTACTGTCCTCCTTGCTGACTTCACTTGTGAACACCTCGAAAGGAAGCAGCATTTCTGTCAGGCATTTAACTAGGCTCTGTTGATCCATCTCAATGGTCATGCCTTTCACATTTGCATCCCCTCTTTGCATAACATATTCATTGATTGGACTGTATTGCTCAAACAGATGTTCAAGCATGTAATAAGTCGAGTTCCAATGTGTGGGCACCTCCTGTATGAGTGCTATAACTGGCATACTATTATCACGCTGAATGATTCTCAGCTGCTTCCGGGCTTTAAAAAAGAATGGCTGAAATGTGTGCAGATTCTTCTGCAGGTGGACAGTAAGTTGCTGACTTGGTCTTCTTTTTTCAGAAAGTCTTCAACAATGTTAATGCATTATGCCAAACACAGAACCCTGAAATAGCCATCATTGGCCATGGCCATAACTATATTACTGCCATTGTCCGTGGCAACAAAACCAGTGCTAAGCCCTCTTGGTCGAAGCCATTCAAAGACCTTAGTGTTAAAGTCTTCCAAAATGTTTTCAGCAGTATGGGATTTCTCCATGGGGAACATGGCTACTGTTGCATGCTTCCAAGCGCCATTAAACATCTCAGCAGTGTCAACACCTGCAGATATCTTTTCTCTAACCCCCACAAAAGAGATCCAGTGTGCAGTGATGCACATGTAATTAGTGGCTTGGCAACTGGTCCACATGTCTGTCATCAGGTGGATAGTGTGAACATTACTCGGCTGCAAAACTTGTTCAAGCAATTCCAGCATGTTGTGATGTAGCGCTGGAACAGCAACTCTGGAAAATAGGACCTTCTGGGAACTTTCCATTTCGAGCAGATGGTTTCCAAATATTCAAGAAAATCCACCCCTTCCACAAAACAAAAAGGGAGGAGGTCCAGCGTTAACATTTTAGCCAGCTTCGTGTTGTCAAACATGCCGTTGGGTGGTTGCGTTCCTACTGCCCCTCCAGCCTGAACATGCCGAGAATGGCAGCCTGGATTTTTTTCTTTTCTGGTGCCACTGATGCAGGTGACTTCTTGAGAGTAGACATTGGTAGGCTCAATGCGTGTTACGGTGCGGCAGTCACTGTACTAACTTGCCATGGTGTCTCAACCTGACTCTTGTGCCATTGCGATGTTGCTGATGATGATGTGGGCGATACCACTGCACTGCTGGGGACAGGGCTGCTTTGTGTACCGGAGAAAATGTCTTCCTCTTCTTCACCTTCCACCATGATCAGATCTGATTCCCTGTACAGCCTTTCACCCCCTCCACCAACAACACTTTCAGTTTTTTAGCCGCTAAGGTACGCCCCCACTGGATTAGGTGGTGTTTTCTCAGATGGGTTGTTTGGCCTCTGGTACCATAGTTTGTATCAAGATTATCCAGACTCACACTTGCTCCGCAAAGGGAGCATAAAGCAATGTTCATCTCTTTCTTGCTAACCAAAAAAAAGTCCCAAACTGGAGAGGTTAACTTTCTGACACTGCTGATGCCACTTGCAATGTTGGATGAAGTGGTAGGTGGGTGTGAAGTTCGACTCTCTGCAGTACCTACTTCTACTTAAATGGTTGTGGATGTAGGTTGTTGCCGGGACTTTGTAAATATGGCAGCTGGAGGTGGTGTTGGTGGTATCTATGGGGCCACATTCCTCACAGCAATTTGGGAAGAGGTAATGTCAGTCTCCACTGGGGCGGGGCTAACATCCATGATGACTGGCTCATCATCATCATCCTTCTCTTCTACATCTACCTCCATAACTCTAGGCTTTCAGGAACCTTCTTTTTCCCTAGCCTTGCCTCGTGGCATATTTTACTCTCCAACTGTGGTTGGATCCAAGTGATGTCTAGATCATCAGAAGGGATGCTTGGAGAAGAAATTGATGGACTAACCCTCCTTTTTCTTGCTGGGGATCTGGAATACATTGGATCTTCTGAAAGAGTGGCTAGCTCTTCTTTCTCAGCAGGAAGCTCAATCTCCTGAACTGCCCCTACTTAGGGAGGAACTACTAGTGGTGGTTGCAGTGGTTGGTGTCCACTTATCTGAGTTTCCTGCATTGATTGGATACTACTTTGCGATAACGATAAGTCAATTTCAACATCACTGCTCGTCAGCATTGCCGTGATTAGATGTGATTCCTCTGAGACAGATATTGGCTTGGGCGTAGGTTGGTGGGGTGGTCCGCTGATGCAGGGGTACTGCTCCCATTTTGCTCCCCGGATACCGCTGCTGCAGGTGCAATGTTTGGTTTACCAAAAAAGGTCTTGAGCAGCATACCGGTGGTGGTAAGTGCCTTGTTCTCTCTGGCAACCTTCTTGGTACTGGTACCTTTCTTCTTTGCGGCCATCTTAAAGCTGTCAGTTAGCAGCGGCACTTATCTTCACAAGTTGAAGAGATGTCTATGATCACACGTCCCGTCGTGCGCAGGCCTTCTGTCTGGCAGTACTATGGGTGATGTTGTCTCCTCCTCCTGTGCATCTAAAAGCAAAGAGGCACGAAGAACATCAGTGAAACGTGGCATTACTGTAGTTCAATTACTAGTATAAACAAATATAATATCATTTAGTGTGTGGTCACACTTGTTACCTCAGTTAATAAAAAAATTAACAATACAATGTAACAATTTGTGAGACTTTGACAACAACATAAGCTTTCAAAGTGTACTGTACAGTACATTCAGGAAGGATAGGAACGAAGAACAACAACAAAATACAAATGTAACGGTTTGCTTTATGTGCATTGTGCATACCGGGGATGCGGCACTCATGGAACTGCAGCTGACAAATGACAATGGAATAATCCCTAGATAATGAATACTGTTGTGCCCGTCATATAGCCAACATGGGGTTAATGGTTCATTGATGCCAAATCATGTTACTTTTAAACTTTGAAAAAAATCTACAAAAATTGAAATTATAAAAAAAGAAAACAATTAAAAAATAAAAATGAAAAAACAAATAAAAAAAACAACCCGTTTTGTAATAAATAAAGAATTATAAATCAGTAAAAATTAGAAATTACCCTCAAGTGTCTAATTATTAATTTATGAAGCTGCTATTATCTCATTGATCAACCATCCATGCAAGCATATGACAAAGGGGCACACTGGCTGAACACACAAAATGGCTGCCAGCCAGTGCCTCATGGTCATTATCAACAACACCAACAAGCAAGAAGAAGGCATTTGAGAACAAAGAGAACACATGCAGGCCTATGGCAAAAGCACACTGGCTGCCTTCACAAACTGGCCGCCAGCCACATGGTCACAACAACGAGCAGGAGGCCTGGAAAACAATGAACACAAGCAGGCCTATTGACACAGAATTTACAAAATGGCCCCTGGTCACATGGGGAACCAAGGCAAATGCTGGCCTACTATTGCAATGCAAACACACTCACACACTGGCCAGACAAAGGAGGCATGCTAAACAACACATCTTTAATGCAACAATTCCAAAACGAAAATCCACAGGGCTAAAAAGGTTTGCAAGTTACAACCACACACATCCAACAAACGGCATTAACACACATGAAAAAAGTGAAATACCACAAAACAAACACATTTTGTAGTTCAATCCAATGCCACTCATGGCCTAAATGATGTTTAAATTCAACAGACACCACAGAAACAGTTTTCTCATGCATCCATGAGTAGCTCTGGGCCTACTGGTTGAAAGGCCTATTGGCACACAACTGGGCTACATGGTGAATTAAATCAATATTGCAAATTGATTTCAAAACATGGCGAAAATGTAGTGAACTGTGCAGCATGTTGCCTTTATAAAAGAAGAACAATTACTTACAAAGAAACAACTAGGCCCCTACTGTCTAAAACTACAGGCCACCCACCACAATCAATTAAAAAGAAATCAATGAGAAGTACAAATAAATCTAGGTGCATGGCCCCATTGAAACAAACAACACCAGTTTTCCAACTTAGTTGTGAAATCTCAAATGAAAAGCCCTCAAATCCAATGATATATTATGCAGCAGACACAAAGAGTGACCCTTCCAGCTCCAAATCCAGATGAAAAGTGACCAGGAGATGGACAAAGCATGGGGAAGAGCCTGCTGGACAGGAACAGGAAGTTGGAGACTCTGGGGCACTTCCTTTTAAAAGGATTCCTTGCACAAACAAATTATAGCCAATTGTCAATTTGAGGAGTTTCTTTTACTCAAAATCATAATTTCGAGAAGGTTTTGATGCTGCTTGGGGAGAGAACCTTCTTCAGATTGCAGTCACAGTAGATCCTGCTCGTTCTCGATCATGTTTGTCACAGAACCCCCTCCGAAACTTCGATGGCGCGTGAATGACGTGTTGGCGACTGAAAACTCTCACTGGACCATGCAGCCGTCTAGCAAATCTCGTGGCGCTCCCAAACGTTTCAGAAATCTCATCAGCGATTGCGGGCACCCGGTAAGTCACTCCTGCGTGCTCAAAAACCCATTGTGAATGAATGAATGAATGAATGAATGAATGAATGAATGAATAAATGAATACATTTATTGTTTAGTTAATAAAAACCGTAACAATATAACGTTTGTTAACAGTGCATAATACCAATAAACTCAATTAAAAAAAAAAAAAAGTATTATAAAACCAGTTACTTTTTTCATAAAGTTTTGAGCAGTTTCCTTGTACAAATAGCCAATATAACAATAAAATTAGACTAATACCTAAGATTAATTCTAAAGTGCCGTCGTGCTATTAACTTGATGTTTAACATAGACGTTTACAATTTAGTTATGTGCAAAAATTGAAGTTTAAGAGAGCCATGTACAGCGTTTGTGTAAAACAACAGAGGGGTGAGCAGGCAAGTTCTTAGTTAATTCAAAAGGGGCTCTCTTATGACTGGGTTTGTGGCGAATCTTCCATGCCCCACAACACAAACTAAGCTGATTCCAGCGTAGGTGCTTGCCGTGACATAATCCCGTTGTAGGTATATGTTGAATCCTTAAAGTCGGACTGAGACGGATCCATGTCCCCTTCAGAGTATTGAAGAACGGTGATAATTCTTTGGTCAGTTACCAAGTTTTTAGCCGTTTTTGTTCAGCAAGAGTTAAAGATTTTACTAGGCGGCAATTTAACTGAGTGTTTTCTGAGTTAAAACAGGCTAGTACCGCTTGTCTCCTAGTTCGGATACCCTTTATATTGAGTAGGTATTTTAGGAGTTTCTGCCAATCTTGAGCCATATTTTTGCATAGGCAGATTAAGTGTAGTATGTCACCTTGCTTAGCTTTGCACAGGCTGCAGTAGTCTTGTGCTGGCAGCCGTTGCCATGGCGGAAGATGTTGGCACAAGGCAGAATTCCTAATCTAAACCTCATAAAACTCATTTTTACTGCTTTAGAGTACCCCTGATTAAAATCTTTTTGTGGGGTCAGTGTCTTGTATGTATTCAGAGTCATCCAGGCATGGGCTCTATTGGAGAAGGTTGCCTTATCTTCGATCAATGACGCTTGTTTAATGACCTTCCAGGCCAATTTTTTAAATGCGTAGTATCCAATTTGGGCATCCCAAAGTTCCTGTAATTTAGTGTATTCCAGGGCTGACTGGAGGTAAGCTCTGGCTTGAGACGTGTCTCTGTGCTGCAGATCTTGCCACAGCAGACTGTTGAGCATATGGGACGGAGAGCTTTTGATCTTAAACCAACAGATGATATATGCACCCTGTCTGGAAAGATCTTGTCGTAGAAGCCCGAACTCCAACCTAACCTGGTCTGGAGAGGTGTAGTTCGGAAGACAGAACATTTGTTTATAGGCTTTGACCTGAAGGTTGTCTAGTTCCTTCGCATCTTTGCCCCGCAATGCTTCACTGCCATATGCAATTGTGGGAAGAAATTTCACCTGAGCTACCCTTAGTAAGGGGGTCAGGTGCGGCCCCGTAAGTTTGTGTGCAAGATTTTTCAGTGTTATAGCCATTAAAGTGCCCTTTCTTCTTTCCTCCTTCATCTGAGATTTAAACAAGCCTCCTTTATCTATTATTACTCCTAAGTATCTGTACTCGTCTGCCACGTCAATTTTTCTGTCGCCGAGAAACCAGTTTCTCTGGCGTGTCATTTTGTTGTTATGGATTGTCATCGTCCGTGTTTTTTGCAGATTTATCCTTAGGTTATTCTCTTTGGCGTAGTTCTGCATTACCGTCAGGAGGTTCTGTAGACCGACGTGTGTGTGGCTAAGCAGGACTACGTCATCTGCATACATTAGGTTGGACAGTGCAATCCCACTTAACCACGGGGAGTGAGAGTTTCAGGCATTGAGTGCTTTTGGCAGATCAGCCAGATATAGATTAAACAGGGTTGGTGCGAGCACACAACCCTGTTTCAAGCCTTTTGAGGTGTAAATTTTCTTGGAAATGTGGGTACTGAAGTACCGGGTTTTTAGAACCCAGCGGTGCAGGGGAACACACCCTAAGACTTCGGATTCTTCCTGTTTCAGACCCACAGAAACACAGAGTCTTCTAGGTGAAATCAAAGATCGTATTTTATTGGCTGCAGACCAATCACAGGTATCCGAGAAGTATACCACGATGTATGTTCTCAGGAGACTGCTCCCGAACCAGAAAACAGTCTTTTCTTATATACAGAATATTACGCTTCTGGGCAACACTGCCCCTATTTTACAAGTGGTCATTCACATATTTTCGTTTCAAAGGAACAGCAGAGCCATAATGACAATCCCACATTTCAGTTCATTAAGCATACAGTCGTTTTACCCAGCAAGGCTCAGAACCCTCATCAGATAACAGCGGACCCCAATAAAACCGGGCACCTCCTGCTCGTAAAACAAGCCATAAAGTAGGAAACATAGTCAGGTGTGAAATAGCTTAGTCAGAGATCGTGTGTGAACAGGGACTTTATGATGGGTCGAGCCCTGATGCTAATCACATTAGGCCGCGAGAAGAGGAACTGGCCGGACAGGATTGACCTCGGGCAGTGGAGTCAGTTTGCGCAGGTCAGAGAGAAGTCACAGGAGGTGTACGTGTCCTTTAGGCCCAAGCATGGCCTTAGAGCGCAGCCTATGTGAGGGCAACCACAAAATGGCAAGGTAAAAGGCTTACTATAGTCGGGGGTACCCAACACAGGAGCTGAACATAATGCCTTACATAATTCCACAAAACGTTTCTGACACTCTTCAGACCATGGGACAGGATTCGGTATATCTTTATATGTTAATGCTAGCAATGGTTTTCCCAACAAAGAAAAACTCGGGATCCAATGCCTTCAGTATGAAGTAATGCCCAAGAAAGCACGCACTTCTCTCTTTGTCCTTGGCACACTTAATTGTGCAATGGCTTGGATTCTTTCTGGGGTCAGCTTCCTTCCCTCCTTCGAGAAGAGATGACCTAAATAGGTCACTTCTTGTCGACAATATTGCAGTTTAGAGAGAGACACTTTGTGATGAAAGGCAGATAAATGACGTAACAATGATGATGTAGCTCGTTTACAAATCTCCTCAGTATCTGCGGCGATTAGTAAATCGTCAACATACTGGATAAGGGTAGCACCACTAGGTAGAACAAGGGCATCAAGCTGCGCTTTTAAAGCCTGACTGTATATTGATGGAATTTCATAGTAGCCCTGTGGAGCGCGTTTAAAACGGAAGCTTCGACCTCCTAAACAAAAGCCCAAAATATCCCTGCTCTCCTCTGCAATCGGGATACTAAAGAAAGCATTCTTTAAATCAATTACTGAGAACCAAGCAGCGGAAGCTGGGATCATAGTTAACAAGGCAGTTATATCAGGGACGACTGGAAACTGTGGCACAACTACCTTATTGACCTCTCTAAGATCGATCACAAATCTGTAAACAGGTGGCTGAGAAGGGTCAGTACGTTTTAAAACAGGCAGAACCGGACTATTGCAAACGTTGCCTCTTGTTTCTTCAATTACATCTTTCTCAATTAAATCATAGATAATTGCTAACAACGCTTTTTCACCTTCCTTAGAGATCTTGTACTGGGGAATGCGGGGTAATTTAACATTGGCTTTTAAAGTGACAACATACGGCGGTATTTCCAAAAGGCCCACATCATTAGGGCCAGTGGCCCAAAGGGCATCAGGAAGAGACGACAATTCAGCTGGCAGTTTATTCTTTGACAAATACATGGGAGAAATCACTTCCTTACCCAGCGTAAGTTGTACTCCCGAGGGGGAACAATATAATGTCGCATGTAATCTCTTTAACAGATCCAATCCTAACAGGTTTTCACCACATCCTGTCGTTAGGATAAGGGGTGCTTTCAGCTCGCAAGGTCCAACAGAAAGGGCCATAGGACTTGAGATCGGGTTCCTAACCGGGGCGCCAGAAAAACCTACTGAAACATTCATTTCGCCAGACAAAGGCGCGCCAGGGAGTTTAGAGCGCATAATAAAACTCTTTGCAGCACCAGTATCCAGCAGAAAGGGCTCTGTTACACCCGCTGTAGTCACCTTAACATACGGTCCGCTCTGATCCACTGGCACTGAAACAACTCCCTCTCTCTGTCTACGGCTGTCCTAGTAATCATTACCGTCCGTATTATCATCCTCTGCATAATAGTCATTATTATAGTACTGAGCTGTCTTGCCAGTTGCATTGGCTTGCTGATCAAAACTATTCATCGTATTTTGAGGTGGAAGAGAACGCGCGTTCTGGGGAACATTTCCACGCCCTCTACCTCTTGGAGCTTGCTGGCCACCTCTACCTCTTGCGCCATAAGCATTATTCGTGCGTTGCAACAATCTAAAACAATTATTTTTAAAATGACCTTCCTCCTTGCAATAGGAAGACTGATTGGGACCGATAGGGACACGTGGTTGATAATACCCATACATTTGCTGATTATTCTGAAACTGTTGGGGTTGCTGATACCATGGGTTTGTCTATAATTATTCTGACCTTCACGTGGCGGATAAGCCTGCTATAAAAGAACCTTCGTTTTCAACTCTTTTGTTTTCTTGTCTGTTCTATCCTTCTCATCTTTATCCCTATTTTCGTAATACTGTGCAGTAGCCAGTATTTGCGCTGAAGAGGAAACGGCCCAAGAACTCTCCGAATCTTTTAATTTTTTACACAACTCAGGAAGCAAATTATGCACGAATTTATCAACAAATAACCGTTGACCACCTTCTCTACTCATGTCTTGACCACTGTGGTCGATAAATGTTTCTTCAAACCTGGTGAAGAAATCGGACACTGTTTCATCTTTCTTCTGTTTGCATGCGGATAATTTATCCCAATTTACACGTATTGCGGGCATTAAAGTTTTCATATAGTTAATTATTCTACCAGGGAGTTCTGCTACCGCGGGCTCAGGCTTGGCACCACCAACCTGTCTATTGTCTGCATTAATGATATTAGCCCATGTGTCACCTAGTTCTGCAGCATGATCTGCATTACGAATCAATCCCAATAAAGGCTGTGGAACAACATTCCCGAACAACATATCTATGTCAGCTAGGTTCATGACACATGATTCTGCAGTCTGTGATAACTCCTTATAATATCCTGCAGGGTTCTTACGGGGGTCAGGCAATGTCTGCTTAAGCGCTAAAACTTCAGATCGTTTCCAGGGAACATGTACCCAAACACGTTGAAAATGTGGCAAAACAGGTGGATTAGCAGCAGCATTACCAGGTCTCCAAACTGGAGGAACCTCACGCATCGGGTATTGTCGCGCTTTTACCTGTTTCCCTTCAGGGAATTCCTGTCCAAACAATGACTGCTGACAATCCCCATTCCTGAAAGACAGCAGTGTCGCAACTGCTTTCTCAACATCAGAACCCACAATCGTACCTTTTCCAAATTCAAATCGCACTTGACACAACTCTTGCGGACTTGAGTCTAAATCATTATCTTCCAATTCCTCACATAGAATTTCACACATTTTCTCAAAAACGTATTTCTGTTGTGGTGCTTCCCACTGATGAAAAACATTCACAACAGACTCTACATCATATCTAGAAGGATAAACAATCCATCTACGTGCCATGCGGTCCAGTTCTTCTTTCTCTCTAGAACCAGGTATTTGACTACGTAACTGCTTACGTTGTGGACAAGGGCTCGTACTAGATGACCCAAAGAGGGGTGATATAAGACTAGTGACTGCACTAGCTATTCGTTGTCGTGCAGAAGGAGAAGTTGAGGCAAGAACCGGGGGAAAAACAGAGGGAAGAAAAACGGGTGTAGATACAGATACAGGGGTAGTAGCAGGTAGGGCACCAAGGGAGGCAGCTGATGTGCTAGGTAAATTCGCAGGGAGCGCAGAAGTGGTAGGTAGCAAAATCGGCGTCCCTTGGGAAGGCTGTGCTACTGGGATAGGAGCCCGGCTGAGGAGGAGCTGGCGGCTGCGGGAAAGCTTGCGGTGCATTAGCTGGAGGCTGTACATTTACGGGTTGCGGAGGCGCTGTAGTATTTTGCGCATACGGGGTGGCGAACTTAGCAAATGTGACATTAGGGAATCTTTCTCTTTTGACTCATCTTGTTGAAGGGGTGGCAAAACTGGGTAACATTTATCAATGACTAATTTGTGCTGCCTGTGCAACTGCTCATTCATTTGGTCCTCTTCATTATCTTTAAACTGCACAGCTGCTTGCATTATCGACATACTTCTCTCTCTTTTATTCTTCTTTGCTAATTTAATTTCTTTTTGTTTGGCTTCCTTTCGCCATAGGCGGAAAGAATCAAACATCGCCGGCCGGGCTTTCTTCTTGAACAATTTAACTTCTAGGTTATCTAGGATCTCTGTGTCGAAACTACCATTTTGGGGCCATTTTAAAACACCATCCTTCCTGGTGTATCGGATCCATACTTCATTATACATAATGGGGCCCACGCCATGTTTCACATAAAGCTCATAAGTTGGAGTTCCAATTGGAGGAACCAGACACGAATCCTCCAATCGGGAATCCCTTTTACAACCAAAACAAAACAAATTTCCAAATATACTAGAACCAGGCATCTTCGCTCACTAGTCTAGTTTCAAACTTCAAAGGATTATCGAATACGATAGTCTCGTGAATACACGAGTCCTCTGGCTTTGGCACTTGCAAGACCCAAATCAAAGCGATCCCGAAGGATACCAAAATCCCGAAGGATACCAAACAAACTGGGAGACGCTCCACTTATACTTAACTGAGGTATCGATGACTTCACCAGAAGACTCTCTCAATTGTTTCGCTCTACCAAATCATCAAGGGTCCAAAACAGGGCGATTAATCAGGGAGGCAGTCCTTCGTAGCCGTCGGGACGCGGAGAACCTCGCAGAAAAGACTTTTGGACCACGTCGACATGCAGGGGTCGATGAAGTGGCGGCCTTCCTCCAGAATTTCCACACGAAGCTCCTCACGAACCTCTGGCTTGGACCGGTACCGCTGAAATCGCCCCGAGTTGGGCGCCAACTGAAGTACCGGGTTTTTAGAACCCAGCGGTGCAGGGGAACACACCCTAAGACTTCGGATTCTTCCTGTTTCAGACCCACAGAAACACAGAGTCTTCTAGGTGAAATCAAAGATCGTTTATAATATTGGCTGCAGACCAATCACAGGTATCCGAGAAGTACACCACGATGTATGTTCTCAGGAGACTGCTCCCGAACCAGAAAACAGTCTTTTCTTATATACAGAATATTACGCTTCTGGGCAACACCGCCCCTATTTTACAAGTGGTCAATCACATATTTTCGTTTCAAAGGAACAGCAGAGCCATAATGACAATCCCACATTTCAGTTCATTAAGCATACAGTCGTTGGACCCAGCAAGGCTCAGAACCCTCATCAGATAACAGCGGACCCCAATAAAACCGGGCACCTCCTGCTCGTAAAACAAGCCATAAAGTAGGAAACATAGTCAGGTGTGAAATAGCTTAGTCAGAGATCGTGTGTGAACAAGGACTTTATGATGGGTCGAGCCCTGATGCTAATCACATTAGGCCGCGAGAAGAGGAACTGGCCGGACAAGATTGACCTCGGGCAGTGGAGTCAGTTTGCGCAGGTCAGAGAGAAGTCACAGGAGGTGTACGTGTCCTTTAGGCCCAAGCATGGCCTTAGAGCGCAGCCTATGTGAGGACAACCACAAAATGGCTAATGTACTAAAATGGAACCCAGGGGGTTCAATATGTGGTATCGTATGCACGGTGAATTCATCAGTGAAACATGACGAAAACACTCATACATACCGCATTTGACATTTGCGGTTTGCTGATACTAACATCGGCATGGTAGGACCATGCATCCAGCATGGTTCCGAAATTTACAGTACCACAGTACCATCACCTAATTTCACCTTCACCCAAGTATTTGTGTGTAAAAGCTTCAGCATATTTACAATAGGTGGTGGTGCACCCCATTGATTCAATTTCCTCCATAGTCTACCTCTATCCACGCTATCGAAGGCAGCACTAAAGTCAATGTAGCACAGATGTAACGGTTGCTTAGAGATTTTAGCTGCATCGATTATTAGAGATATTCTGAGGATGTTAGTGGTGGTGCTTGTTGATTTACGGAACCCAGTCTGATTCCACGGTATAGTAAGACTAGCCTCTGCCCAGGTTGTTAGATCTTCAAGTATTGTGCCTGAGAAGTATTTTGCCTCATTGTCTATCAAAGCTATTAGGCGATAGTTGTTAGGATCAGTCTTGTCCCCTTTTTTATGGATTGGTGCTATAATTGACCCTTTCCAAAGTTCTGGTATGATTTCCAACCGCCTGATGTCCGTGAATAAAGAATGAAAGATTTCCACCCAGGCATCAGACTTAGCCTTGTAGAGTGCCGGGGGAATACCGTTTGGGCCTGGTGCTCCTTCTCTCCTTCCTTTTGCGATTTGTTTTCTTATTGTTGACGGGGGGTGATAGCTGGTGACACCTAGTCGGCTGTTTTCATTGTATTCAAGTTCTTGGTTGCTCGGCTCGATTGAGGTCTGGCTTACTTGTGCTTGCGGCATAAAAATGCTTGTTTGATAATTGCCAGGTGTTTCGGTGGTGTTGTTGAAATGGCTCGACAGGTAATTCACCCATGTTGATTCTGGTATATTTGACCCAATTCCGGTGTGATGTGGGCGGATAATTTCGTTGACTGTTTTCCAAAAACGACTGCTGTTGTTGCATTTTATGTCGCTTAGTAGTTTTGCCCAGTGATCATTCTCAGAGTCTCTTTTGATTTGCCATTTCAATCTCTTCAATTTTGCCCTTTGCTCTTTTAAGTTTGTTCGAAGCAGAATATTCCACAGTGAATGTCTTAGGTTGCGCAGAGCTGCATTTATTGTTTTTTTAAGAGACTTTATCTCTACTCGAGTTCTTTTCGTGATGTTGTTCTTATTACGTGTGGTCTGTAGCTTCCGCTTGTTGTTGTTGTTTTCTGCTTGTTGACTTATGAGTGTGTCGGTGAATTTTTCCCAAATTACTATTTGATTTCCTGGGCTATCAGCTAGTTTATTGAAGAGTTAAATTGCAGCATCAGCTTTAGTAACTGTATTTGTTATTGTGCATTTAATCCTCCGTAGATTAGAGGTATGGATAATCTCCTGGGTTGCGTGAAATTCTTGTGGGCGGTGGTCACTGTCTCCTTTATCCCCCATTCTAAATCCACCAATATGTTCAAAACGTGCAAGATTTACAAAGGAGTAGTCCAAGATTGAACTGGTTGTTGAGGAGTAGTATGAGGCGACGGGTGGAATGTCGTCGGGGAATCTACCATTTAATGCACACAGGTTTAAGTGTTCCAGATCATCTAGTAGATGGATGTTACTTCGATTCTTCTTCTTCTGCTGTGGAACGTGTTGTTTAGGTATATTATAAAGACTTGTTTGCAGGACTGCCTCATGTCCCTGGGCCGAGCCTATGAGATGTTGATTAAAATCCCCTGTCAAGATTATCAGAGGATTCTCTGGCGCCATAGAGATTTCTGTCACGTGTTTCACTAGCTCTGTGGTGTCTTTTGTTTTACGTTTAGGATGGATGTATGAGTTTATCCAGATCACCTCTGTTTCTTTGTCCTCGATGAAAATGGGAGTTTTCACTGTTATAAATGCGTTTGTATTTAGATCCATCGTTGTTACTGATGATATGCGGGTTGTTGAAACGTAAGTGGCCAGCCCCCCAGAACTGTGACCAAATCTTCCAAACCTTATTGCCGGTATAGAGATGCACATGTATCCCTCAATTTGTATCGGGGTCGTGAGCCAAGTTTCCTGGAATAGTATTTTGTCGTGGGCCTTGATGTAGTTTAAAAAGTCTGGGACAGTTATTTTGGCAGCTAAGCTGTTTATGTTCCAAGAGCAGATTTTAAGGAAAGGCGTTTTTAACCGGCCTGTTGTTCCAACTTGTTGATCTGGTCAGTCCTGCTCTGGGCGTCTATTTATGGTGCGTGATATTGCTTCCATTTTATGAACCTGGTGTATTGGAGCCCGTGGTTGTGATGTTAGTTCCTGTTGGTGCCTGTAATCGCCAATGCTCCTTTGGCGAGATCTCCCACGGGCGCCCTTGAGGATGCTGGTTGGTGGTATATCATCCGCTTGTTGACCTGTGCCTTCTGTAATTATTAATGGTGCCGGCTATGCTGGATTTTGAAATGAGAGTATCTCGATGCCCCATTTTTTGAAGACATGTAGCTCAGCCTGGATTAGTTTTGCAGTTCCGCTAGAGGTCCATGTTGTTTTTGTTGCTTCCATAGATTGAGGATTATTGGTGTTTATAAACTCTATGGATATTAGATCCATTGATCTTATCACAGCTAAAGTTGGAATTGCTTTAAATAATTTTAAGATATTGCCGCGATTAAGTATATCCTGAGGACCCCGAGAGACATATCTTGGTTGAAAAACCAGAACTGTTGGCTCTTGCGTTATTTTTTGTGTTTCCAAGTGCATTGGGTTTGTTCTATCTGTTTGATCAGTTTGAAACAGACCGCTAATAATAGCTTTATACTGTATTTCCCCCCTATTACCTGCAGCCTCAGTTCTGTGATTTCCTAAGGGTGACTCAGAAGTTCTTTGTATGGGGTTTGTGTGTGTTAGTCCTCCCCATCTGGACTGTGCCTTGTTACCTGGTGACCTAAAACTGGTTCATTCGTTGGCTTGCTCCTGGTGCTTGGACTCAGTTGGTGGTAGCGCCTGTGTTAGCCTTTCAGGCCTTGCTTCCCTTCCCTGGACGTCCCGTATTTCCCCTTGGTTTTTTATTGATTTCCGGTTATGTTGAGTTAAATTGCCCTGTATAGATGCACGCAGAAGACTACCCTTTTCTTTCGATCTCATGTGTTTGTTTTGGGCTGTCCAAGGTGAGCTCCTTTGGTCGGAGCTCTGCTTTTGTTGTTTGTTTTGAATTATCACCAGACTTTTTGTTGTTTTTGGATCAATTGGGTCTCTTTGACTTCTCCCTTCTTCTTGTTGTGAGATTGACGTAGTTGTTATTCGATTTAACTTGTCTTTGTTTACGTGTGGGCAGGTGCGCAGTTTCAGCTTTTGAGAACTTTCAAGTTCCAGGGATTGTTCTAAAGTATTCGCAAGAGAAAAATCGTGTGTTGATGGACTGCTTGTGGTGTCTGGCATATTTTCATAGTTGGCGTGACTGTCGTGCGGATAGGCGAAGATGGGGTAGTAGGAAGATGTACTTTTGTCTGTCTTTTGATTCTGGCCTTTCCTTTTTTGTTGGAGGCGCTGTTTAGCATTTAGTTTTGATTCATCGCCATTTTTGAAGACACTAGAGGTAGCCTTTGCCGTTTCATTAGTGACATTACCCTGCTGTTGAGTTTCTGCCAGACAGTTAGTTTCAGGTCCCTCCGCGATGTTTGAGACCACCTGCAAGTGTTTTATGTTTGTCGTTGTTGCTTTTGTCGTTACACTTTTAATCTCTGTTAGCATGCTATTAAGCATTAAGGGTAAAGTAGATAATTTTTCAACAACCTGATCGCAATTGCATTTGAGATTAGAAGTTGTTTGAGTTCTTACGATCAGGCTGTTTAGGTTGCGCAGTTTTTCATCTATGCCAGCGGTGAAGACGGCCAGAGTGTTCAGTAGTGTTAACTGAATCTCCATTTTTTCTGATTGAAATTGCAAGGCGTTTACGGCCAGTTGAATTGTATTCAGTTAAGAGTCCCAAGCGCTGATGTTTTGTGCCTTAGCCAATTCAGATTCGTTGACGATGAAATTCGTCTGATTTATACTGCTTGGGTTATTAGAGGAGTTTTGGGGGCTGGACTGCCCTTGCTCAGGTGCGTCTTCTGAATTTGATTGGTAGACCTCTGGGTTGTTATCCTGCTCATGCTCTTGAGAGTCAGATTGTAGTGTGCTTGTATTTGTCAGTGACGCAGTCGTGATCGTGGTCGTCCTCCTTTCCCCGGTCAAAGTTGTATCTGTTGACCCTAAATCCTCTGATTCGTTTCTTTGATGTAAGTTTAAAGAGGGATTTGCTGTTGGATTTTCACTTGGGTTTCCACTACCCAGATCATTACCCGTGCTCAGATTGGTGTTAACGTCACTTAGATTACCAAAGTATAAGCTGTTATTTATACTAGTATGGCCAGTGATAGTTACAGCACCCTTTAATTCTTCTTTCTCTGTGGTTGAGGTCTCTGTCTCACGTTCGTTAGCAGAGTGTTTCCCAAGTCCCACGCCACCCTTCTGCGTTGGTTTTGGGGCTTCCACGATTTCTAAAAGGTTTTTTAGCACTTGGTCCACGGGCTGAACCCCTGGAGACCCTAGGGACCGCCCTTGATGGCTCGTGCTTGTTCTTGGCCTCTTGCTTCGTGTGGAAGCAGAGGTGTCCAATTGAGCCGTCGTAGGCCCTTCTTGTGTTATAAGGCTGGTTGACAGTTGTTTAGTCGATTGATTGTCCGGATGTAAATCCTCTTTGCAGACTTGAGCTGAAACATTGAGTTGCATAGGCAGCATGGGAGATTGTAATCCTGTAAATGCGGCGTTGCTTGAATACAGCGCTGACCCAATATCTTTTAGGAAGTGAAACTTTGTATAGATCTTGGGCTGGTTAAAACGAGTAGCATTGGTGGCGGTGGTGGAAATGCACTGGTTCATACCCTTACTGAGCTCTTGCTCTTGCTCTGTTACTATTGCTTGATCTTGCGTGCGGTCTTGCTCTTGATTCCAGCTAATAAGCACAGGCACTGAGCTGGACTGGGCGTGGGTTTGCTTTTTTTCTCTCCCCCGCCTGGGCTTGGACAGCAATGGCGGCATCTCTTCCCTTATCCTTCCTGATCTCATTCGGACTGTTGCCACCCTGAAGGTAGAGAAAACCCACTTCGGCACGCAAAAGGTGAAGTTTAGAGCTAGAAAGGGGGCAAGGATAGTGCGAGAATAGGGCTTCTGGTTGCCGCTGCTTAATCTGCTTAACCTGCTTGAGCTGTTCTGACAGTACTGACTGTACTGCTCCGCAGACCGTGCTTGAAGGTAAATGACTGGATTTCTTAAGAGTATACCAGCTTTTCCGATGGATTCAGGGTCTCTGGCTGCTTGACTTAGTTGCCTCCTATTATGTCAAGTGAATGATTAACTGTTAGAGTCGGGGATCTCTGGTTGGCGCAAGGTTGCCCTTGTGTCAAGCAGGAGCCCTCTCCTCCACGTCAGGGCGCAGGATAACCCCTCGCGAATGACCCTTGCTCACCCTCTAGGTGCGTGGCGTGAGCAGCCAAGGCGATTCCTCAGGCGTTGTTGGTTAAGCACTTACAATCGTACACACAGTAAATACATCAATCCCCCCCAGAAACGGACACCAGACTTGGATATATATAGAAATACGATTCTTTATGTAAAAATAAGGTATATATATCTCAGCAGACTTATCACAAGACCAGTAACGTTTTCGCTATGCCACCAGGTTGTAAAAGCGGGCAAATGTTCGTTGTTCGTAGCTTCAAATGGATACTTTGTAGTTCTCTTGCAAATGTTACTCGTGGTTCCAGTACTCACAGAGATCGACTCCTGCGAACGGGGAAATAAGGCGTTGCGGGCCCCGAGCCCGATACTGGAACTTCTTTCGTGAAGTGTTCTTGGGTCCTCAATCAGCAGGTGTGGGCACGTAGGCAGGCGCGGCCAGCGACCCTTTAGCACGGCGGTGCAGGAGGGTCTCCACAGCGGGGGCGGCGCGGCCTGAGATGTCCGGGGATAGCGAAGCGGGGTCGCAGGGCACGGTCAGTGCAGCTGGACGACCCGGCGTAGATCACAGTCGTCGGACGGCTTCCGGCGGGGGGGGGTGATAGCGCGGTCAGCGCGCTCCAGTAGCAGGCGGTGACAGGGATGCAGGCGGCCTGGCCCGGGGACAGAGAGCGGCTCGGGACGGAGCGGGGCTCTCACGGGTTTGAGGCAGGCGAGCTTCTGAGTGTCACGGCCCTAGGAGGGGCGATGAGGGGCGCAGTCTCTTTTCCAGCGGGATGCCCACACGGCTCGAATTGGAGGATGAGCAAGAAGCACAGAGAACCCACTGTTCCTGGGGTTCAGTTCAGGGGGCAAGCTCAGATCAAGCCCTTGGAGAATGTTCAAGCACAAAGTAGCAAAGTCTTCTCAGTAAGTCTCTTCCTCTCCTTTCTCAGCAAGGCAAGCAGCAGGCCAGCTCCTCCGGCGTCTTCTTCTCCTTCTAGTCGGGCAGAGGTTCTTTGTGGTAAACAGGATTCTGATTTCTTAGGAGCCAGGCTCCTACTTTTATACCATGATTCTTTTGTTCTTTAGCGCCAGGGGGCCTAGGCCTGGCTCAGTCCAGTTCTGGAGCACTTTGTTATGGTGACTCTGCTCTTTCCTTTCAGCAGCAGGGCAGAGACATCAGCCGCTCCACAGGGGGCGGCGCCGGCTTTGTGGTGGCAGAGCACAGGTCTATTCAAGAGTCAAGGTGTACTCCTCCCACCCATCCAGGTGTCACCTCTCTACCCACCACCTGGCAGCCAACCTGTCTCTGGGGATCCCCCCACCCTGCTCCTACTGTTGCCAGGCAGAACACACACACACAGCAGAGGCGGACTGAGATGGTCAGGTCAGTAAATACTAACTTTCTAAAAGTAGTATTTACAAACCCAGGATACTAAAATAAACTTGACTACAAGAAGTATTTTATTATCCTGAGTTCAGGCATACTAAACTTGACACTTCTACCATGCTCTCTGAGTCCACTGGGGTCACAGCGTTGGCGTGATCCCGGCAGCCCATTCTGGCCTATGGAGAGCAGGTAGCCTTCAATAGTGAAGAACGAAAATGGCTGTAATTCACTACTAAGACATGCCACACACATCAGGGCATGTCCTACCTTATGCCTACAATGCACCCTGCCCGTGGGCCTACCAGAGGGGTGGCTAATATGTAGGTAAGGGAAGGTTTAGGGACTGGCAAGTGGGGGCACTTGCGCAGTCAGCGCGACGGTCCCGGACCGCGCACAGGGTCTGCGGTGGCAGACCCTAGACACACTTTACAAGGCCGCTTCCGTGGGTGGCGCAACCAGTGCTGCAAGCCCACCAGCAGCATTGGCATTCACAAGCCCTGGCACCCCTGGTGCACTTTACTGGGGACTGACAGTGAATCCAATAAACCAATCATGGACATCAATTACAGGTACACTTTACCTCGGGAGCACTTGCACTGCGGCACGGATTAGCCGTGGCGCAGTGCCCTGAGCGGACAACACCAGCAAAACAATCGAGGCACACCATCAAAAAGTGGAAGGGAAACTCACGCCAAGGTGCCAGGTCTAACACGTGTCCCCTCCAGCTGAAATGTGGGGAGAACTACCCTTGCCCAGGGGGTTCCTTGTCACTAAGGCGGAAATACCTGGACAGACCGTCAGCGTTGGCGTGATCTGTACCAGGACGGTGTTCCACCGTAAAGTCCATACCCTGTAGGGAGATGGACCACCTCAACAGCTTCGGGTTCTCACCCCTCATTTGCATCAACCATCTGAGGGGCCTGTGGTCCGTCTGAACCCGGAAGTGAGACCCAAACAAGTAGGGTCTTAGCTTCTTCAGCGCCCAGACCACAGCAAATGCTTCTCGCTCAATTGCACTCCACCTACTTTCCCGTGGAAGTAACCTCCTACTGATGAAGGCTACGGGTTGGTCCCAGCCCTCCTCAGTCATCTGTGAGAGAACAGCCCCTACACCATGCTCTGAAGCGTCTGTCTGTACTAGGAATTCCTTGGAGAAGTCAGGGGCCAAGAGCACGGGCGCCGTGCACATGGCAGTCTTCAGGGTGTCGAAAGCTTTCTGACAGGTGTCAGTCCAAATCACGTTCCTGGGCTGCTTCTTGGAAGTCAGCTCTGTCAAGGGGGCAACAATCGTTCCATAGCCCTTGACAAACCTCCTGTAGTACCCAGTGAGCCCCAGGAAGGCCCTCACTGCGGTCTGCGTCTTGGGGGGTTCCCAAGCCAGGATGGTCTCGATTTTGGGTTGCAAGGGTGCCACCTTGCCACTCCCCACTTGGTGTCCCAAGTACACCACGGAACCCTGCCCGATCTGGCACTTGCTTGCCTTGATCGTGAGGCCTGCTCGGCGCAGAGCCATCAACACTTCCCAGAGGTGGCGCAGGTGTTCGGGCCAGCTGGCACTGAACACTGCGATGTCATCCAGGTAGGCGGCACTGAACGCATCCAGCCCAACCAGTACCTGGTTGACCAACCTCTGAAAGGTGGCAGGGGCATTCTTCATCCCAAATGGCATGACTCGGAACTGGAAGTGCCCATCTGGTGTAGAGAATGCGGACCTCTCTTTGGCCCCATCGGTCAAGGCGATCTGCCAGTACCCAGATGTTAAATCAAACGTGCTGAGGAACCGGGCAGCCCCCAGCCGATCAATGAGCTCATCAGCTCTGGGGATGGGGTGCGCGTCAGTCTTCGTTACTGAATTGAGTCCTCTGTAGTCCACACAGAACCGGAGTTCAGGTGTGGCTCCCGGCGCAGCAGCTTTGGGGACCAAGACCACGGGGCTGGACCAAGGACTGCTGGAGGACTCAACCACCCCTAGCGCAAGCATTTTGGAGACCTCCTCCTTAATGCAAGCTCTGACCCTGTCAGTTACCCTGTAAGCCTTGTGCTTTACAGGTAAGCTGTCTCCTGTGTCCACATCATGGACGCACCAATCTGTGACACCAGGAACCAGGGAGAATCGGTCGGAAAACTGTCCCAGCAAGTGGCGGCAATCTTCCTGTTGTTCGGGCGTCAGGGTGGGTGAGAGGTTAACTCCATCCACTGACCCATCTTTCTCAGAGGCCACTAAGAGGTCAGGAAGAGGCTCGGTCTCCTCTTCCATTCCATCATCAGTGGCCAGCAGCATGCCCACTTCGGTCCTCTCTAAGTGGGGCTTAAGGCGGTTAACATGTAGGACCCTCAAAGGGTTCCTGGGAGTCTGCATGTCCACCAAGTAGGTGATAGGACTTTTGCGCTCCACAACCTCAAATGGACCTGTCCACTTATCCTGAAGTGCACACGGCTCCACTGGGGCCAAGACCCACACCTTTTGTCCAGGTTGAAGCTCTACCAGAGTGGCATTCCGGTCGTACCACCGCTTCATCTCCTCCTGGCTGGCTTCCAGATTTGCCTCAGCAAGTTGCCTGAAACGCCGAGTCTGGTTTCGGAAGGCCAGCATGTAACTATATACATTCTGGGGAGGTTTCCTGGGAGATTGCTCCCAGCCTTCCTTTACCAAACTCAGAGGTCCTCTTACCGGGTGACCATACAGAAGCTCAAAGGGGCTGAACCCTAGAGACTTCTGCGGCACCTCTCGGTAAGCGAAGAGGAGGCATGGCAAGAGGACGTCCCACTTACGCCTCATTGGACCGTCCAGGCCCATGATCATGCCTTTGAGGGTTCGGTTGAATCTCTCAACCAACCCATTTCCTTGGGGGTGGTAAGGAGTGGTGAACTTGTAAGTTACCCCACACTCCTTCCACAGGGATTTCATATATGTGGATATGAAATTGGTCCCCCTGTCGCTCACCACCTCTAGAGGGAATCCCACTCGGGAGAAAATTCCCATCAGTGCCCGTCCCACCACGGGGGCCGTCACTGTCCTCAGAGGGATGGCTTCAGGGTACCGGGTGGCATGGTCCACCAAGACCAGGATGAACCTGTTGCCCAGGGCTGTCTTGGGGTCCAGAGGCCCCACAATATCAATACCCACTCGTTGGAATGGCGTACCGACCACAGGGAAAGGTTGCAGAGGAGCCTTGTGCTTCCCTCCGCTCTTACCACTTGCCTGGCAAGTCTGACAGGTTCTGCAGTAGGAATCTGAATTCTTATGCATTTGGGGCCAGTAAAAGTGGGTGACAAGCCTGTCATAGGTCTTGTCCATCCCCAAATGTCCTGCTAACGGCACATCGTGAGCCAGCCCCAGTAGGAAGGTTCTGAACTTCTGGGGTACCACCAGCACACGGGCTGACCCAGGTTCAGCAGCCTTAGGCTCGGAATACAGGAGGTCACTCTCCCAGTACACGTAGTGTGTTTTGGCCTGAACACCATTGGCCTGGTCTGCAGCCTGTTGCCGCATACCCACGAGAGAAGGGCATTCTTTCTGCTCCCTGCAGAATTCCTCCCTGGAGGGACCTCCTTCTTGCTGCCAATGGGTCAGCTCAGGCAGATCTCCCAGTTCGGCAATCTGTTCCCCGGTAGGCTCCAGAGCATCCCCCTCAGGGTCTACTTCCTCCTGGGCCGTGGGAACTTCGGGGGCCGGTTTCCCGCGCCTCCTGCGCCTTCTCCCTAAGGCCGGTTCCCGGACCTCTCCCTCAGGCTCCAGGACCCTCTCAACACCCCTACTGGCTGCCATGGACCGGGTGGTCACGCACGCCCAGTCGGGTAGACCCACCATCCTCAGATGCGTGGTCTTCTCCACCTTTTCCCAAGGGGAACTCTCCAGGTCGTTCCCTAGCAGACAGTCTACAGGCATGTCAGTTCTCACAGCGACTTGTAGAGTACCAGAGACCTCCCCCCACTCAAAGGGAACTTGAGCCATTGGACAACGACTCTCTACGTTGTCAGCATTGACAACCCTACAGTAGGCATTGGGTACAATTTGCTCTTGAGACACCAGGTGTTGCCTCACCGAGGTCACGCTGGCTCCTGTATCTCTAAGAGCCTCAACCTTCTTTCCATTGATGGTCACTACTTGCCCATATTTCTTAGTGTTAGAGGGCAAGTAAGTTTCAGGGACCATCTCACTGTCTCCTAGCGAGACTAGGGTCATCTGCCCGGGACCCCCACCCTCCTGGACTGCTACCTCCTCCCCAAAGTTAACACTAGCTACTTGCCGGGGTGGAGCACCAGTGGGTGCGGTCTTACCAAACAGGCGACACTTAGGATCAGAGGCAATGTGACCCGGGTCACCACACCTATAACAATTGAAGGGCCCCTTTGGAACAGGTCTACCTGTCGGGGCCCCGTTCTGCTGCGGGGGTGGGGGAGGCTGAGAACCCTTCTGCTGGTTCCCTTGGGAATTACTTTGGGGGCCTTTTTGGAACCCCTTCTGTTTACCCTTGTCCCCCCCACTCTTCTGCTGGGGACCCTGCCCACCTTTGGCGGAGTCTCCCACTTGACCCTTGTGGACCCTGGTGCTGAGCCAGCGGTCCGCCTCCTCAGCAAGCTTCCTCGGGTTGGACAGCTTGCTATCTATCAGGTGCTGGCGTAGCTCAGGAAAACATTGACTGGACAAGTGCTCCCATGCAATTAAATCAAGCAGCCCTTGATAATCATTCACTTTGCTACCCTTCACCCAACCATCCAGCGCTCTGCAGAAAAAGGTCACATACTCCACATACGTACTCTCAGGGATCTTCTTGGTCTCCCTGAACCTCTGTCTATATAGCTCAGGAGTTAACCCATACCTGGTCATTAAAGCTTCCTTCATATGGGGGTATGAGGTCTGGACTTCTAAGGGCAAATCTAACAGTGTGTCCCGCCCTTCCGCAAGGAACCTTCCCCACAACCCCGCTCCCCAGTCTTTCTCAGGGACCCGGTGTGAGGACATGGCCACCTCGTAGGCTCTAAACCACTGCCCTATGTCATCCTTTCTAAAATACTCCTTTACTACATCTTTGGGGATGTACACCTTGGACTCTACCTGCGCTGGTGGAGTGCTGCCACCAGAAGGAGCGGTGTCCAAACTTTTCGCCTTCAGCTCCAACTCCTTCAATCTTATATCATGATCCATTTGGCGTTGTTGTGCCTCCAGGGCCAACTTCTGCTTTTCCATTTCCATTTGTCCGGCCAACTTTGCCATCTCCATTGCATGCGCCCTGTCGGCTGCCCTGTCTGCCAGCTCCTCTGGCGACCGGACTCTGCTGGGCTCCTCAAGGTTGTCGGGTGGAACGATGTCCCCCGCATTCCGTGGGTCTCGTGACTCCTTCCAGGCTCTCAGCGCCTTGGTGTACTGGGGCTTCCTCTTGAATCCAGCATGGGGGACTCTGAATTTTACACTGTAGCCTTTCAATTGCTCCATCGTGTAGCCTTCCAGTCTCTCCCAATCCACCTCATCTATTCCAGAAATCACAGAGAGTGCTCTTCCAGCGGAGAGTGAGATAGGCATGGTTGCAGTAATGGCAGATGTCTCAACAAAGTTCCAAAAATGAAAACCTGTGGCTGCGTTATTTGGTCTGCTCTCACTATCTGGTGATTAATAATTCACTGTATGCAAATTACAAGTGCAAATCCGAAATCCCAACCGCTGCCAACAATGTTAGAGTCGGGGATCTCTGGTTGGCGCAAGGTTGCCCTTGTGTCAAGCAGGAGCCCTCTCCTCCACGTCAGGGCGCAGGATAACCCCTCGCGAATGACCCTTGCTCACCCTCTAGGTGCGTGGCGTGAGCAGCCAAGGCGATTCCTCAGGCGTTGTTGGTTAAGCACTTACAATCGTACACACAGTAAATACATCAATCCCCCCCAGAAACGGACACCAGACTTGGATATATATAGAAATACGATTCTTTATGTAAAAATAAGGTATATATATCTCAGCAGACTTATCACAAGACCAGTAACGTTTTCGCTATGCCACCAGGTTGTAAAAGCGGGCAAATGTTCGTTGTTCGTAGCTTCAAATGGATACTTTGTAGTTCTCTTGCAAATGTTACTCGTGGTTCCAGTACTCACAGAGATCGACTCCTGCGAACGGGGAAATAAGGCGTTGCGGGCCCCGAGCCCGATACTGGAACTTCTTTCGTGATGTGGAGAGTCGGCACAGGTCGGTGCGACTCTCGGCTTGGGAAGTGTTCTTGGGTCCTCAATCAGCAGGTGTGGGCACGTAGGCAGGCGCGGCCAGCGACCCTTTAGCACGGCGGTGCAGGAGGGTCTCCACAGCGGGGGCGGTGCGGCCTGAGATGTCCGGGGATAGCGAAGCGGGGTCGCAGGGCACGGTCAGTGCAGCTGGACGACCCGGCGTAGATCACAGTCGTCGGACGGCTTCCGGCGGGGGGGGTGATAGCGCGGTCAGCGCGCTCCAGTAGCAGGCGGTGACAGGGATGCAGGCGGCCTGGCCCGGGGACAGAGAGCGGCTCGGGACGGAGCGGGGCTCTCACGGGTTTGAGGCAGGCGAGCTTCTGAGTGTCACGGCCCTAGGAGGGGCGATGAGGGGCGCAGTCTCTTTTCCAGCGGGATGCCCACACGGCTCGAATTGGAGGATGAGCAAGAAGCACAGAGAACCCACTGTTCCTGGGGTTCAGTTCAGGGGGCAAGCTCAGATCAAGCCCTTGGAGAATGTTCAAGCACAAAGTAGCAAAGTCTTCTCAGTAAGTCTCTTCCTCTCCTTTCTCAGCAAGGCAAGCAGCAGGCCAGCTCCTCCGGCGTCTTCTTCTCCTTCTAGTCGGGCAGAGGTTCTTTGTGGTAAACAGGATTCTGATTTCTTAGGAGCCAGGCTCCTACTTTTATACCATGATTCTTTTGTTCTTTAGCGCCAGGGGGCCTAGGCCTGGCTCAGTCCAGTTCTGGAGCACTTTGTTATGGTGACTCTGCTCTTTCCTTTCAGCAGCAGGGCAGAGACATCAGCCGCTCCACAGGGGGCGGCGCCGGCTTTGTGGTGGCAGAGCACAGGTCTATTCAAGAGTCAAGGTGTACTCCTCCCACCCATCCAGGTGTCACCTCTCTACCCACCACCTGGCAGCCAACCTGTCTCTGGGGATCCCCCCACCCTGCTCCTACTGTTGCCAGGCAGAACACACACACACAGCAGAGGCGGACTGAGATGGTCAGGTCAGTAAATACTAACTTTCTAAAAGTAGTATTTACAAACCCAGGATACTAAAATAAACTTGACTACAAGAAGTTTTTATTATCCTGAGTTCAGGCATACTAAACTTGACACTTCTACCATGCTCTCTGAGTCCACTGGGGTCACAGCGTTGGCGTGATCCCGGCAGCCCATTCTGGCCTATGGAGAGCAGGTAGCCTTCAATAGTGAAGAACGAAAATGGCTGTAATTCACTACTAAGACATGCCACACACATCAGGGCATGTCCTACCTTATGCCTACAATGCACCCTGCCCGTGGGCCTACCAGAGGGGTGGCTAATATGTAGGTAAGGGAAGGTTTAGGGACTGGCAAGTGGGGGCACTTGCGCAGTCAGCGCGACGGTCCTGGACCGCGCACAGGGTCTGCGGTGGCAGACCCTAGACACACTTTACAAGGCCGCTTCCGTGGGTGGCGCAACCAGCGCTGCAAGCCCACCAGCAGCATTGGCATTCACAAGCCCTGGCACCCCTGGTGCACTTTACTGGGGACTGACAGTGAATCCAATAAACCAATCATGGACATCAATTACAGGTACACTTTACCTCGGGAGCACTTGCACTGCGGCACGGATTAGCCATGGCGCAGTGCCCTGAGCGGACAACACCAGCAAAACAATCGAGGCACACCATCAAAAAGTGGAAGGGAAACTCACGCCAAGGTGCCAGGTCTAACATTAACTATGAGTAAAAATTGAAAACTTGAGATTACTTAGTTGATTGAGGATCAAATGTACAGTACTGAGCAATATGGAGGACTTCTGCAGTGGATGTACAAGTCTGGGGAAATGAGCTCTCAGCCTTAAAGTTGTATCAGTCGAACGGGAAAGGAGTAGGAGAGAGGAGGGACGAGAAGGAAAAAGTTTCTGTTTGTCCAGCTCACCTCTCAATTCCGTGACCTCCCAACTTCTGTGGCTCTTCTGTAGTTGTATTGCTTTATAGTTTTGTAGCTTTATGGCCCCTTGTATCCCCTTGTAGCTCCTTGTGCCCCTGGTGCGGAGCGGCACGAAAAGTAAAAGCAGGTAGGAGGGGTGGTCTGATCCTGCCCCTTACTTGCCCTGCAGCTCCCTGCTCCTTCTTTATTGGGGATTTGTGGCTCCCGCTGCTGCCGCAGCTGCTGGTTCTCTGAAACTGCTGCTTACTATCCTGCTCTCTGCTGTTTGCTGCCACTGAACAATGAGCGGGTGCGTGGCTACCAAACACCACAGGAGCAACAGGGGCAGGAAGTCAGGTAATCGGGTAACACTACCACTGGGTTAAACCTCCAGCAGGCAGGCAGGCAGCTAGCTGTAGGAGGTTGTGTGAGGCTGGTGTAAGGCCCAGGGAGCGTGAAGTCTAAAAAGTCTAAAAAGTCACTGAGCCTCTGCTAAGCCCAATCGCGCTAGCACGCAGGTTTCCGCCGTTTTTCGCTGCCGCTGTGAGCCCCACCGGGGCAAGGGCGTCTGAGGAACCAGGATCAGAAGATAACACGTTTCACCTGGTTCCCCCGGATTTCCCCACCGGTTCACCGATTCGGCCGGTTCCGCTGCTTTTCCACCAGTTTCTTGGGAGCGGGGGTACAGATGCCCAACTGCGGCTCAACTGTGGCGACTTTCGCGGCTGCTGTTTTTCCCTCCGCTGACTCCGCTGACTCCGCTGACTCCTCCGCTCCTCTCTGCTGACAGCTCTGGTCTGTGGCAAAATTGCAAACCAGGACTGAAAACCCATTGTGGGAGCGCCAACAAAAAAAACTCTGCTCTGTTGCGGAGTGCAGAGTATATCGGCAACTCCACGTTCTACGTGGAATGCAGAGTTGCCAAAATTCCGCAAACTCTGCAAGCGGAGCTGAGTTTTATGCCCGGGCTTAATCTCAATGGATCTGGTTAGCAGAGGTTCTTAACTCCACCTAGCCAAATTCACATAAGAACTCTTTGTGCATTTAGTATAGTTATCAAAGTCCCTTCCTGGAATTTAGCTGGCTGTTCTACTAAGGGGCCGATTCCGATCCGGGTCGGAAGGGCACCGAACGCGATCCGGGCAGAAAAACTACGAGCCGTATGCGTGTTTTCCGCCCGACTCGTACAGCTGTACGAGCGAGCGAGTACGATGCGAGCCACGTGAAATTCACTGACCGAGTCGTTTCTTGGTCTGACCCACTCCGTACGTCTCGGCCGTAAGCTAACCGTGGCGTGCAATGGATGTGATTTATGACCGAGCCAGTACTATGCACGTGTTGGACAGCCGGTGCGAGACAGAGTGTCCAGCTAGCAAAACGTCCGGGAAGTTGCCTTTGGGGTCCGCAACTGACCCCCTGTCACCCGCAGCCCTATGACTCGGACACAGGGGGAGACCCAAGGGTCTCCCCAACACAGGCATGTACAGTTTGGATGGCACCGATGCATACCCACTGTAGGGGGCGCCCATGTGTGAGACGTACCCATTCAGTCAATGGGAGCCCATGTACATGTCGTACGACTGGCTCCCATTGACTTCCATGGGAGTCCGACCGAACCGAGTCCGGCAGCATACGGCCGCATCGTACTCACTCGGTCGGACTGCAGGACTCTGGCTCGGTCAGAAAACACTCCGGATCCAGCTCGGTTGGAGAGCTTTCCGACCTGGATCGGAATCGGCACCTTTGTCTCAAAAGCTTCCTTCAGTGGACCCGTTGAGGGCAGACATTATGTGCATTCAGGAGACCTGGTGTGCTGGCCCTTTAGAATTTGATAATTATTTGGAAATCAGTTCTTCTGCTAGAAAGGTCAGGCAAGGACATGAGCTCCCTGCTCCTGCTCCTTCTTTATTGGGGATTTGTGGCTCCCGCTGCTGCTGCAGCTGCCGGTTCTCTGAAACTGCTGCTCACTATCCTGCTCTCTGCTGTGTGCTGCCACTGAACAATGAGGGGGTGCGTGGCTACCAAACACCACAGGAGCAACAGGGGCAGGGAGTCAGGTAATCGGGTAACACTACCACTGGGTTAAACCTCCAGCAGGCAGGCAGGCAGCTAGCTGTAGGAGGTTGTGTGAGGCTGGTGTAAGGCCCAGGGTGCGTGAAGTCTAAAAAGTCTAAAAAGTCACTGAGCCTCTTCTAAGCCCAATCGCGCTAGCACGCAGGTTTCCGCCGTTTTCCGCTGCCGCTGTGAGCCCCACCGGGGCAAGGGCGTCTGAAGAACCAGGATCAGAAGATAACACGTTTCACCTGGTTCCCCCGGATTTCCCCACCGGTTCACCGATTCGGCCGGTTCCGCTGCTTTTCCACCAGTTTCTTGGGAGCGGGGGTACAGATGCCCAACTGCGGCTCAACTGTGGCGACTTTCGCGGCTGCTGTTTTTCCCTCCGCTGACTCCGCTGACTCCGATGACTCCTCCGCTCCTCTCTGCTGACAGCTCTGGTCTGTGGCAAAATTGCAAACCAGGACTGAAAACCCATTGTGGGAGCGCCAACAAAAAAAACTCTGCTCTGTTGCGGAGTGCAGAGTATATCGGCAACTCCACGTTCTACGTGGAATGCAGAGTTGCCAAAATTCCGCAAACTCTGCAAGCGGAGCTGAGTTTTATGCCCGGGCTTAATCTCAATGGATCTGGTTAGCAGAGGTTCTTAACTCCACCTAGCCAAATTCACATAAGAACTCTTTGTGCATTTAGTAGAGTTATCAAAGTCCCTTCCTGGAATTTAGCTGGCTGTTCTACTAAGGGGCCGATTCCGATCCGGGTCGGAAGGGCACCGAACGCGATCCGGCCAGAAAAACTACGAGCCGTATGCATGTTTTCCGCCCGACTCGTACAGCTGTACGAGCGAGCGAGTACGATGCGAGCTACGTGAAATTCACCGACCGAGTCGTTTCTTGGTCTGACCCACTCCGTACGTCTCGGCCGTAAGCTAACCGTGGCGTGCAATGGATGTGATTTATGACCGAGCCAGTACTATGCACGTGTTGGACAGCCGGTGCGAGACAGAGTGTCCAGCTTGCAAAACGTCCGGGAAGTTGCCTTTGAAGTCCGCAATGGACCCCCTGTCACCCGCAGCCCTACGACTTGGACACAGGGGGAGACCCAAGGGTCTCCCCAACACAGGCATGTACGGTGTGGATGGCACCGATGCATACCCACTGTAGGGGGCGCCCTTGTGCGAGACGTACCCATTCAGTAAATTGGAGCCCATGTACATGTTGTACGACTGGCTCCCATTGACTTCTATGGGAGTCCGACCGAACCGAGTCCGGCAGCATACGGCCGCATCGGTCGGACTGCAGGACTCTGGCTCGGTCGGAAAACACTCCGGATCCAGCTCGGTCGGAGAGCTTTCCGACCTGGATCGAAATCGGCACCTTTGTCTCAAAAGCTTCCTTAAGTGGACCCGTTGAGGGCAGACATTATGTGCATTCAGGAGACCTGGTGTGCTGGCCCTTTAGAATTTGATAATTATTTGGAAATCAGTTCTTCTGCTAGAAAGGTCAGGCAAGGACATGAGAGTCGTAGGATTGCTATTTTATTAAGTACAGAATATTTTTGGCCATTTAAATCTTTTAACCATCCTTCAAATCTTTTGCAATGTATATTGCTAAACTGGTAGGGTGATGAAAATATGTACCTGGTTTCTAACCTCCTTATTTATTTTTATATTCCTCCAGGTTTTAAATTTGACCCTGTTATTAAATAATTGTCTCATTTTATTTTTCATGTAGAAAAAAAGAATATTAATAAATTAATCATTGTGTGGGATTGTAACGCAAAGATATCTAATTTCACAATAAGACTGTTTGCCTTAAATATCCTCAACTTTTCTTTTCTTTCATCATGTGGAGTGGATAAAAGAGGAAAGCTCTTGTAGAAGTGTGTAGGGATAATGGCTTGTTAGCTGTAAATGGAAGATTATACAATGATATTCCTGCTCATTATACTTATAGTTGTGGAAAGAGCAGTTTTGTAATAATTTATATACTTATCTCTTTTTCCATATTTGGCTCTCTTGCTGACCTGTAGATAATAGACACCACCTGGAGCGACCATGAAATATTATCTTTATACATTGACTTATTCACAGTGGATATTTTGCCCTGGAACTTGAAGGGCGATAATGTGCTCTTTAGTGCTGCTAATAGTAAGGTGCACTGAAATGTTTCCAACGAAGAAAACCTAAAAGTAACCTTAAAGAATACCAGTACAAAGCAGGGACTTATCTCCTGTGCAAAATTTTAGCAGGATATGTTGCATTTCGTGGCAGATAATCTAGCTCCGCAAGTTTCTCTTAGGGTAACTAAAAGTGCTCCTGCAGCTCCCTATGAAGAATTTAGATTGAATAAATCGATAATATTTAATATAATAAACTACAAAGGCGGCAATTTTTGTACTTTTGAAGAGAGAGAAGGAAATTGATTAAGAGAAGGCGGTCAAGTGGTCAAGTGGCAAGCCACTAGAAAAAGATAAAAGGCTGATAAGATGCGGATAGATCTTCATGAAGCTTCAACTCACAATGATTCTAGAACTTACTGGCAAAGCTTTACATTAACTTGTGGGAGTAGCATGCAACCTAAAATCAAGACTATCTCAAGTGAAGAGTGGTCATCATATATTACAAATCTCTATGCAGCCATTGTCACTAATGAAGAGATTTCTTCCCCATCGGTCTTTTCTCATATTGGTCAAGAAGCTTTTTATTGCCCCTCCAAAGCACAACCGCCATCCATATTAGTGTGCAGGCGGGGACATGCCTTTCCGTGGTGGCGTTGCCGCCACGGAAAGGCATGCAGTCTTCGACATTGGGGTAGCGGGCCCAGGGATTCTGGGGGGTCGGGGGTGCACATGGGAGGTACCTATGGTACCCACCTGCATTTCAATGTACAACATGGCAGGTACTGCGCGGTGCCTGTCACGTTGTGAATTGAAAGGCACAACTTGCTTGTGTGGCATTGCGGCGGGCGGTGCTTTTAGCACTGCCCGCCGCAATGTTACAAATGCGGGATGCACCCGCCAGTGTGGCGGGTGCATCCTAATTGTGGGTGCGGGATCGCCGCAAGCATTGTGGGCGGTCCCGTTTTGCCCACCATACCAATGACCCCAATGTCTCAAAGTATAGGGGAAAAAGAAAATGGAGGTGCTAATTTCTTCTTACATTTTAGCGCGGTCACAACTTTATTTATGTTGGAATTTGGAACTTGGAGTCTGGCACTTTTTAATGAGATTTCATATGAATATTTTGGCTGTCTCTCACACCCTCAAGTATGTGTTATTTGTTTGCCCTTTATTGCAGGTTAATCAGGATTTTTTTTAAACCACTGTTTGTGAAATTCAGGGCTCACACAAGAATAAATTTTCACGTTTTTCAAAAGTTTCTTAACTATTCATTGATTTTATGTGCTGCATACTATTTATATGTGGATCTCATTGTAGATCTATAGCTTAATAATCTTTTTCTATTGAACAATGGAATGTGCAATATTGTGAATAGTATTGGTTTCAAAACATATTATGGATGTAATGTAAAACCTTTTTTATGAATGAATGTTAATATAAATGAGAAATAACATTTATATTTAATTAATGTGTGGAACGTTTTGTGGTATACACGAATAGTTAACAAGGAATGAAATCATAAGTGACCACATTAAGGGGTCGATTCCGATCCCAGGTCGGACAGCTCTCCGAGAGCTGTCCATAGCCTTACCGTGCGACCGACACGTACCCGTAGCCAGTCCGTCCTGTAGATGAAGTACCATGCGCATAACTGCCAAAAACACGACCGACACGTAGGCTGTGATGCAAGCTCCATTCTCTGTCCAAGCCGTAACTCCGAACCGAATCTCCCGGAAGCAGTATCCATAGCAGTTTCCGCCCTGACAAGTACGATGCGTACTTCCTACGCGCCGGACGAGTCGCCACGTACGGCACGTCACAGCATCCGGAAAACAAGCATATCAGCTACGATTCGCGTCACAACTCAATCCACGGCTACGAGACGGACCAGCTTGCAGCAGGTACGAGACGGAGCAAAAAGCAGCGTGTGCGACACGAACACATCATGAATCCCATTGCGCAGGTCATACCAGTACTCTACATCTATGACCGGATCAGGAACTGACGCCGACGGCGCAGGTGGTAAGTCAGACACCTACCACGCAAACAAACGACACGTACCCATAAAATGGTACACACACATAGGGGATCCACATCCTGGCCACTAACAACAGGCCACCATAGGGGTTGCATGGCCAGCACCACTAACACCCCCACCCATAGGGCTTATGTTGCCAATCACCCCTGCCACCCCCAATCTTAGGGCATATGTTGCCCATCACTACTGCCACCCCCAGCCATAGGGCTTATGTTGCCCAGCACTCCTGCCACCCCCATCCATAGGGGACCTGTTGCCCATCACCCCTGCCACCCCCATCCATAGCGGACCTGTTGCCCATCACTACTGCCACCCCAGCCATAGGGGATCTGTTGCCCATAACTTCTGCCACCCCCACTCATAGGGCTTATGTAGCTCAGCACTCCTGCCACCCCATCCATAGGGGACCTGTTGCCCATTACACCTGCCACCCCCACTCATAGGGGACCTGGTACCCATCACTACTACCACCTGCAGCCTTAGGGGACCTGTTGCCCATCACTACTGCCACCCCCACTCATAGGGCTTATGTTGCCCAGCACTCCTCCCACCCCCATCCATCCATAGGGGACCTGTTGCCCATCACTACTGCCACCCCCACCCATAGGGGACCTGTTGCCCATCACTACTGCCACCCTCAGCCATAGGGGACCTGTTGCCGATCACCCCTGCCACCCCCACTCATAGGATGGGTGATGCACCATCATACTCCAATGTCAGCAAAATACATCCCCCCTAACATCATGACAACAGTGTGTAGTCTTTGACAAATACCCACAACAGTGATTATGACTTCAAACATACAATGTAACTAACAGCACATGTGTGACCAACAAATGAGTGTGCCCTACACAAGGCAAGCATCACTATAGCACTGTGTCAATGTAAAAAGAACACCCCCTCACTGTGTAGAACAAAAGTTAAGTGTGGGCATCCAAACTGCAGCATATGTTGAGCATTGTGGTGATGGGGTCTAAACCCCCCCCTCATCACAGTGACCAAAAGGTAAGTGTCATCATGGTCAAAGCTGCAAATAACAAACAGCATGTATGATCCCTGCTCCCAACACATTAAACACTTCTGGGGCGAAGTAGTGGTTGTGTCCCATTCCCACAGAGATGTGGTGAGGCTAACAGTGCTGTGAAAACATAACACACTCTCGGCCATGTGCAGACAGCCACCACACATGGGGGCTGACAATCCATACAGCGTACAATGACATAAGAGCAGAAGTGACCATCACAAAGCATACACACATCTCGAAAATAGACATACTAATCAAAACAACCTGTGTAGACTGTAGGTGTCAGCTCACAAACTCCCATTCCATGCCAGCAATGGCACCTAACAACCAGGATGAATGTGCACAATGATGTGATATGACTCACGGGGACAGCAGGGAAAATCACAGAAACAACATCCAGACAAAGGCCCACAACAGCAATACCAATGCACTGATGCAGATGCACAAACACAAACAGGCAACCTCACACTGCACATCTGACACAACATGTGTGTGTGTGTGTGTGTCTCAGTATCCCCAGGCAACTACACAACACATGAGGGGGGCTGAACCACAGTGACACAGATGTGGACACAGTGCCATACAAAAGTAAACCATCATTGGGACACCCTTAGTGGGCAATCAGGCATTGTGAGATGAGAGAGAGCACAACAGACACATGTGACACAAGCTTGAATGAACACCAACTAACACAGCAAGAGACTGACACACAACAGCACTACCCCCAGTGACCAGACATTGGGGTGACACAAGTATGCATGACACCTCCACTGAGATGACAAAGGCAGATGTCGTACAAACTGGGAAACCCAGACATGTGCCCTGTTCCACAAACGTACATCACACATACACAAACACAATTCACTCAGCATGGCCCCTCATCCATGGACAAACGGGAGCTAGGGGACCATCCATGTAAACATTTACTTCAGCCCACCCTCAACACCACACACCCTGAACTGCAACAATGTGCATCTGTGGAGCCCACATGGACAGGTGACATTGCACATGCACCCATGACAAACACAGGAATGTTGGGAGGAACTAAGGTGCACAGACTCATCACACAAGGACAGTTTACAACCCTGGGGAATGACAGACATACTGCACAGTATGCGGTACATGGCCATGACGCCAAAGCTCACGTAACTTTCAGAATACCTGCCACAGTCCCAGGGCAATGCAGAAGCCAAGGAGAACCACAAGGCACACATGCTGACACCTGCCAACATTGCAGCCCTGAACCCAGGTGGGAGCAATCACACACACATACACATGTCTCAATCACTGAAAGGTACCACCTAGGGACAACTACATGATATTGTGAATAAACAAGTGCCTTGGGGAACCCTGCCTGTGTCCCATCTGTGTCTGACAACATCATCACCACTCAGAACTGACAAATCCCAATGATGATACACCAATTACCAGTAGTGTATCATGCACCCACACATCTGGTAGACCATGGCAAAGTAGTGGGATGCACACAGTACCACTCAGCAAGCATCAACAACAGGAACATTTCAAGGGAACACTGCCTGTGTATGAAAAGGGATGTGGACACACACACATGCTCATACAACACACACCATGGGCCCAGGCTATGTCACGGGACAACACACTTACTTGAGGGGACCCAACTCCTGTGGAAGCCCAGCTGTGCCAAACATATTCACAGCACATCTCACTCATGTCAGCAGAACACTTGGTCAGTCAGCCATCAGTTACCACACAATGAAGGCTCTGGTCACTACAGCCTGGGTACGTGAGTCTCCCCTAAGTAATCTGCACATACTCAAAACATATGTCTAGCAAGTTGCACAGAGGACCCAGTTGCTCCTATACCAATGATGCCCACACCTGTAGGTCCAGTGGTGATGCGCACAAAGCCTGTGAAATTGACAAATTGGTCAATGGGAAGCACATCATATGTGCATGGGTGCAAGCCAGAGATGTGACCATGCAAATGGAATGTTCACAGAGATGTCCACAAAAAGTTGATCATGATACACCCAGGTAGCTGCAAAGGATGATATGGATACCCACCAAAATAGGAAACATATCTCATGGACCACAGGGAGTACCTCACATCAACAGATCAGTATTCAACATTGGAAACCAAGGATTACAGGTGAAAGGGCATGTTAAACATAATCAACATAATGTACAGCTAAATC